>NC_142403.1:20786333-21127833 GCF_059441095.1 Idiotropiscis lumnitzeri
GGCAAGGTCAGCGAACCTTCCGTTCATTCTTACTTGCAGCCGATGATGATGATAATAATCGTGACTACTTTGAAAAGTAAAGAACACATCTCAAATGTACAACGCGTGCTGCAAACGGCTTAATGTACGTGTAAAAAAAAAAAAGCTGGAAGGAACGATTCCAATTCTATTTCAGCATTCAATAGGTCCGTGTCCGTGTGTATACTGAATAAAAGTGCGAACTTTAATGGCTCGCTTTGTGAAAGAAGTCACATTGGAGGCTCACAGACAGACTGTGGAACCAACAAGTTGAAGTAAAGCAGAGTCCTGATAGCAGTTTGCTATCTAATTGAATTTCTCACACGTGAGAGTCAACCGCGGAAACATTCCATTTAAAAATATAAATACTCGCTTAACCATTGACGGTTTAACTTGATGATTTTATTTTGATTTGGAGTCAGTGGGCGGGGCAGCTCATCACGCGCCTTCGCTCCCCGGACTGCGAAGGAGGTTTTGAAGTCACTGATTTTACAGCTGCTTTTCCCGTCCTGTCGTGGTCGTTGCATGTCACAAAACACATGAGTAGCCCGGAAGTACCTGCAGATGAGATTGAAGTTCGCCAATGTGATGTCGTCATAAATAAAAGTTTGCCATATCCAGATCTTTCAGGCCTTGACAACGAACATTAACAGAATGTTCACACGAGCAAGTGGTTGCGTTCGGCGGAAGAGTGATTCCCAATTTAACAAAACCGTGGCGCATTTTGTCCACGCAGACCAGCCGGAAGGGCCCTCACGACACTCAGCTTCCCCAAATCCAGAACTTGTTTGTGGGATGGTCGCCCTGCTGGAGAGAAGTTCTGCATCCAACTGTGCGCTCGCAGGTAAAACGTAGATTGTTCTTGTCGTCTGGGAGTCGACCCAAGTTGAGAAGTAGCTCAGCGCCAGTGTTGTATCCATTGTTTATGCAAGCCAAAATGTCGCCATGTCAATTTCCAATACTCCTGTCGCTGACTATTTATTTATTTTATTAAATAGGTTTTGCTCAATTCATCTCTTTAAAACAGTGTGTTTTTCTGCATTATGGATGTATATAATATTTAATTTTTTTTTGTGGATGAATATTTTGGAAAAATCCATCAAACACTGAAGCCGCAAAAAATGAAGTGCAAAGCTCCGAGGGATTACCGTTTGTGTGTGTTTATTTATATTAACGTGGAGGTTTTAAATCATTCAAATTCGTCAGGCTCGCTAACCGTGCCTTTCTCTGTGCTGTGCCAAATGAATAAATTTTCAAGCCTTTCTGTGTGTTTAGAACGCCCCGCCTCCTGCTGCGTGCGAAGGCTCTTCGTCTGGCTCAGTGTCACGTGCGCCGATGCAGCACGTCTCACGTCAACGGCTTCTTCCTGGGCTACGTGGCCGTGGATCCAGGTCAGAGCACCCGCGTGGTTTTGTTTTGTGTCGTGCGTGAAGATGAACGGGCATTCTCACAAGTGGCATTCGATGTCCCACAGACGAGGACGGCGTCACCGTGACACTGGACCGCTTCGATCCCGGTCGAGAGCGGGCCGCTGACTCGGGCCGCGTTCCCGCCGCTGCGCTGCCGGGGGATGTCTCGGTTCCTTGTTTGTTCTCTAGTCAGGAGAGCTCCGATGACCTTCTCCAATCGGAGGCTGAGCTGAAGCGCTCCATTTGTGTAAGTCGACGCCCGTTAAACACACACCGGGCGCGGACGGTGCCGTAGGCCAGCATTGCTGTTTTGGTCAACGATGACGAAAATATGTGGTTAACGCCCTCTTTTTTTCCATGGCGATGACGAGCTCAACGTGACGAAAACATGATGTGATGTTTTTTGGGTGACGAGACAGTGAAGGCGCCACGAAACTTTGTTGTGTGCTGGCGTCAGGCGTTGCGGGCTCACGTGAGCGGTCGGCAGCCTTTGGATCTGTGCCAGATGATGAAGGTGAAAGGTCACATCGGCTGCCAGCAGCAGGCAGACGCCGCATCCTTCAGGCTGAGCTGGTCGTCCGTTTGTCCTTCCGTCCGCTTGGACGTCCACGCGGTCCGCCCCGTCCCCATCGTTCCCACTGCGCTGCTCCGGAGTTTGGGCAGCGTGGCTGGCCGCCGGCGAGGGTGAGACCGCTGCTGCTGAGTGCTCGAAGCGCAAGGATATCTAAGGCGTGCGTGTGTGTGTGCAGGTTTGTGACGATGGATCAGAGCAGGAAGTTGTTGCTGCTGCTGGAGTCCGACCCCAAAGCCTCCAAACTGCCGCTGGTTGGCGTGTAAGTGTCACGCACACACACACGTTGAGCTGCCGCCATTCATCGACAACTTCTCGATTAGCCCAATCTTCCGATCCTCCATGCGGCCATGAGGCACCTACTTGCTAATGCACGCGCACTTTGGCAATCCAAGGCAACCCAACACTCGCACGGGTGAATATTTTTCCTGTTCCGGGACAGGTGGCTGAGTGGTGTGAGCCAGGTGTCGAACCCTCACGTGTGCGCCTGGTGTCTGCGGTTCCTTTTTGGCGCCACCCTCCAAGACAGGTTGGTGATGCCACAGGAAACGGAGGCGTGAAAAAGCACCACAGCCACTTTGCGTTGTCTGCTCGTCAGAGTTCTGTCTGAGGACGACGCCTTCCTGCTGGTCATCTTCGCCTCCCCGCACGCGGCCGCCGCCTTCTTCCAGTGCCGACGACGTTCTGCTTCTGCTCAGCTGGACTGCCAGCTGCTGAGCGCCTCACTGTGCGTGACGCTGTACCGGGTAAGTGTGAACACGACCACGAGTCGGCGGTTGTGTGAAATCTCGAAATGTGACACGTGACTGGTGGCCAACAGGGGGCAGCGGCGGAAGGTCAGACTTTGGAGTTTGAGCTGATTCCGGAAGGTCACATGAGGCGAGTCCAAATGTTCCATGATGCTCAAAGCTCCTTCAGCAGGTGACATTCTGGACTTTGGCTTTTACTTGAGTTTATTCCAGTGCCGCAAATTGTTTTATTCTTGCTGAAAAAAAAATTGAGACGCACCGGTTTAGTCTGACTTGATTTTTAGGCTGAGCTGTTTTGAAATCCATTCAGTTGCGAGCCAGAAAACTGCCTGACGGAGCAGCATCCTTTCCAAAAGCAAAATACCCAAAAGACGTCATTCCTCAACTGCAAATGCAGGCGACTAAACCGGGCGGGCGCAGTTTAGTAAATTGGCGGTCCAAATGATATAAAAAAAACAAAAAGGCATTTTTGCTTTCCCCTCATACATTTAAATTGGATTTTTGTGAGGAAACTGAAGTGTTAATGTGTGTGAAGGCGCCCATCCCGAGTCTTCTGTCTTGTCGGCAGCGGCGGTCCACCGAGGGCGGCGGCGGCGTGCGTCGGTGAGCAAGACTCTGGCGTAGAGGACGAAGAGTGGTCCCCGCGACCTTCGCCTCGTCCCCACCTTCCCGCACAGCAGGTCGGTGAGGTCATCGCAAGTCGGCACCGCCTGCCTTCTGCAATTCTCAAACGTTTTTCTTTTCAGGCTCCTCGAGTTCAGCCGGCCGTTCCGGAACTTTCTCTGTTGATGGAAAGCAGCGACGCCGACGCCGACGCCGACTCCGCCTGCCATCCGGACGACAGAGAGCGCGCTCTTCCTCTCCTCCACAGCACCCCCGACCCCCACTCGCCTCGCCGGCCCACCTGCCCGCCGCCGCTCTGCACGCCGGTGGTCCGCACCGCAAACGCGTCCGACCCTCGCGACCCTCATCACTCCTCGCAGGCCAGCGGCCATCTTAGTCCGATTGTGAGCGCCGCGTCGCCCCCCTGGATGGCGCACCCCCCCCAGGTGACGGAATCATGCAATGCCCACCAGTTCCTCTTCCAGCAAGACCGGCAGCTCCGCCTCCTGCAGGCTCAGGTAACAGAAAGTGACGGACGGCGCTTGTTGACACGGCTGAGAAGTCAAAAAGGGTTTTGTGCAAATGATAAAAGATTTAATTTGGTGTCCAGGTCCAGATGCTGCTGGAGGCTCAGGTTGCCCAGCCGACCCACAAGACCAACTGCGCCACCAGCAGCGTCGCTGTGGGAACAGGTCCGACTTGCGTTGAATCATCTGTTGCGGGCTTGATTCGGTTTTTTTGGAACTTTTTGGTTGCATCTCAGGTGCCAGTCTTCTTTGGGGCTCGGAGACTCCGCCGACCCAGGAAGTTGCTCGACCCCTCGCCTCCCACGAAAGTGATTCCGCGAGCCGTGAGCCACCGGTTGAGATGGAGCCGCGCTTCTTTGGCGACCGCACGTGTGACCGCTCTCACGTAGGTGACGCTCGTGTCCTCATTGGCTGGCTGAGTAGCGATGGCGGGTCTTGGCTTCATGCCGGCCTCATCGAGCTATCTGGACTCGTGCAGGCTACCGATGCCGGTCGCCGACACTCGAAAGGATACTCCACCCGAAAATGCTATCTGGTTAACATTGTAAGAGAGAAAATCTGCAAAAATTGGCCAATTTTTCTTTCTCTTTTTTTTTTTTGTCTGGGAGGCGGGTGCCATTTTCTTGTGTTGCTATGGGGACGTGAAAATAATTCTTCAATGGGGAAATAATCCTCATTTGAAAAGGGCTTGCATCTGCAACCCGACCTCGCTTGGTTGCCGTCAGAACGCCGCGTGTCGACAAACGGCGGGCCGATCGGCGGCACGTGACCTCGCTCATGCGTGTATTTCCCCTTCAGACGCGGTCGAGCGGTCGCCTCCAGGAAGCGGACGAGGCGGCGAGGAGGTCCCCGGCGGGCTCGGGCGACCCACCTCAGAGGAAGGGCCGTCATGGCGGTGAAGGGAGCCAAGTGGTCATGAGCGTGATGTCACAGCAGTGCAGGTACGTCGGTCTTGTCATGTGACCGCGGCCCGAAGAGGATGACGACGTCATGATGCTTTCAGTGGCAAACGTTTGCGCCGTTGGACATTTTGGAGTTTGAATTTTGAGTGGGGATGCTTTTGACTCTTTGACTTTTGAGACGTGGCTTTTAGACGTTGCAATTTTGTGTGTTTTGTTGGGCTTTTGTTTAGTACAGTCGTGGGCAAACTACGGCCCGGGGGCCTCATGCGGCCCATTAAACGTTTTAATCAGGCCCGCGAACTTGGAAAAATGAAAGAAATTTTCCCTTTAATTCCCCACTAGGAGGCGCACTCTAAGACATTTTGTTTGGTCATTTTCATTTCTAATGAAAGCATATATTTTCTATCTATATAATAAAAATTGAAAGAAAGTAAAAGATCCTCTTTTGAAGTTTTAGTTGAGCGCAGCCAATCGCAGGAACAGTAAATGATCATTTTTTTCTCTTGACGAGTAGCAGTTACTTCCACAAGTTCCGTCACTGCCAGAAGTGGTTTGATTTCTTTAGTTAGTTGTTGCTCCAAAGATTTTCTTTCTCACTTAAGTGTGAGAAAATGTTGCTTTTTTTGTGTGTTTGACGTTGGGGCATTTCAATTTTGCAAAGTTTGAAATGTGTGCTGTTTGCATTTTGAAGTATTTGACTTTTTGGGTGTTGGACTTGGAGGTTTCTGTTTTTAACTTTGAGATGTTTGACTTTTGTCTGGTTTTGTGTGCGGCAGCGCGACCCTCTCGTCGATTGACCCGGACGGGACGGCCATTTCGCTGGGCTACCTCAAACGCTCGCCACAGGGCCCCACCCCCTCGCCGCTGTCGCCCAGCAACATGTCGGTGGCCACCACAACGTACATGCGACGTCACGGGCTCTTCGCGGGCCCCCCCGAGCTCCTCCCACAAAGTCAGCTGATCCGGGACCTGAGGCCCAAGATGGCGCTGCTCGCCGACAAGATGGCCGCCGCCGACGAGGAGAAGGCGGCCGCCGTCGCTGGCCAGCCGCCGTTTTTGGCGCGGGCGGGGGACGCCTCGGTGGGCAACATCCTGGACCTCAGTCGCCTCAGACAGCTGCCCAAACTCTTCTAACACGTACGTTGCTTTTAATTTGAAAGGCTGCCTTTTGACGCATCCTAATAAAGTGATTTGATTTGAAAGGGAGTGTTGCGGCTCGTCCTTATCGGGCGGTCCTCGTGGGAAGCCGAGCCGAGCTAGTTGTTGAAAAGCGCGAATGTGGTACGTGCACGGAAAGCGGAGGTAATCCAAATGGCCGCCCAAACGCAGCGCGCCATGACAGGTGGCAAGCGTGCATCTTGAAAACGCCGCTATTGGTCGCTTCGATCGTGAGCTGACCTCATCTGTCGAATGCTCAGCTCACTCCCGCTTAACGCTACGCTCAACAACACAAGTTCCCGTCCGATTTATTTACACAAACTTGGTGAAAATATCCCGAATCATTTATGGAACAAAGCGCGTGCTCGTACAACCCAAGACGACGTCTTATTTGATGAAAGATGATGCACATGCTTCATAATATTCATCCTGATACCTCTCCCACGTGTGACCAATTCGGCATTTTTGTTGCAATCCGTCTTCATCGTCCGAAGATTGATCGTTTGTGGACCGACGTTTGCGAAACGAAGCTGTTCAGTGTTGACCCACCGAGTAGCTTTAGTCTGCGTGTGTTTTGCGCTAACCGCTTGCAATCAGCCGTCGCTTGTGGTCAGCACGGCAACGGGCTATTGGTCGTCAAAGTCAGCAAAGGCGGGAAACCACAAGTCGTCTTTCTTCTGCGACGATGCACTTCTGCTCGCTCGCGCCGCCTTGCGACGCTCCACTTTGTTGATCCAACACACTTGAATCCACGCAAGCGACATCATGCAGGCCTGGCGGAAAAAAAGGCACAAAAACAAAAATGGCCTTGAATTCATCAAATCATTTCCTTCAAGTCAAACAATTTGCTGTTTTTTTTATTTTTAGCAGGAACAATACACGCACTTGAAATTTCTTTGATAGCCTTTCTTTTTGCTCCAAAACTAATGACATTTTAGTTGAACATGATTTTTGTTTGACCTGTAAAAGGAGCAGCCCGCCGGCGAGGCCGCCCGCCACTCTGACATTTTGCTTGAGCCACTGCGCGATCTTGTCCAAACATCCGTCCGGGTAGACGTCTTGCTGGGCCCGTGACCGGTCCTGTCGTTGCACCCCAAAGCCGCACATGGTGTTCAGCACCGACTGGCGAGGACACGGCGACGGCAGGTTAGCGCCAAGGACAGGTCAAAGGCCGAAGTTGGTACCCTCGAAAAAATCGGTAGAAGGCAGTGCGACGTTGATTTTTGTCTTTTTGATTTGGAGTCCAGATTTAAACGAGATTGAATGAGCGCGATTCTGCCGGAATGAGTGCAAAGCGACGAGCATTATTCGGATAATTGGGTCTGATTTGTTGGTTCTGTCGCCTGCTGAAGTTGCTCGACAGTTGAAGCGCTCCATGTTCTTGCCGCTCGCTTGGCATCTACGTAGGACTCCCTCTCTCTACTTTCACGCCAAACAAGAAGTCGAAGCGCCCGCCCCGTCTTAAAAAAAAAAACAAAAAACAAACAAAAAAAACCCTCTCTCGCCAGCGGTGTCCTCACTTTTTTGCATTTTCTGGATGCTTCCGGAAGGAGAGAGCGACTGACCTGGTTGCCGGGGACAACGCAACAGGAGAACGGAACTCCGCAGGCCTCCAAGCTGGGATTGGCGTCGGAGCACTCAAAGTAGACGTTCCGGGACCAATCCTGGTATCCCTCCACGCCGCAGCACTCAAACTACACGAGGACAGCGTCGTATGAAAAAAGTCCCGTGCGCGCGGGGCCGCTCCGTCCGGGATGCTCATACCTTCTTCTGGACAAAGTCGATGGCGTTCTCCAAGTCGCGATCCTCCCGATAGCGAATGACGGTTTTCATCATCAGGCGCTCCGTCCGCTCCATCATCTTCGCAACAAAGGTTTTCTCACGTCACCAAAGAAATCGTTGATTTTACATCCTGCCGATTCTGCTCGAAGACACCCTTCGTCCTCGCTAGTTAAACAAGTGAGCGCACGAGTAGAACACTTTTTTTTCCTCCACTCCTGTAAAAGTTTGATTTGTGCACACTAGCGGAAGATTGGCATACAAGCAGCACAAGTACACGAGCAAACTTGTGTGCTCGACGACGTTTGTGTGCTGCTTGGAGCCTACTTCTACTCAACACACACGCTGCATTTGTGGAAAAAAAAAAAAAAGCTGTTATTCTACAAAGTAGCGACCAAGTGGTCACGTGTCCCGCCCAGGAAACGCTGGCGTCCTACCACGTCGGTGAAGAGATATGCAGCAATTCCTGCTGTCAGCTGCAGGAGGAGCAACAGCGCCAGGATGGATGCAAACTACCAAAAAAACAAAAGCAGGAATGAAGTCTTCATGCTGCGAATTCATGACGTGAAGACGTGAAGATGAGGTGTCGTCGTCTTATGATGTGTGACGTCATACCGTCTTGAGCAAGCAGGTAACGTTGCGCAGCGCGCCGAAACATCCGAGGAATGTGATGCAGAAGGTCAAAGAGCCAATCGCCATCAGGAGCAGAGCAGGGTCCAACGTCAAAGTGTCCACAACATCTGAACACACAAATGTCATATTTATATTTGAAGTTTCAGTCGGTAGGACACGCCCCTTTTGAGATGCGTTCCTCCGCTCATGCTAAGCTAGGTCCGGCAATGTCACCGACGAATTCCACGTGTGCGCACAGCAAGAAAAGCAAATCGATTGTTCGGTTATTGACCAAATGTTCTACATTGATCGCACACATTTTGGCATTGACAAAAAAAGGCACTCTTGTGACAAATGAGAGAGTTACAATTTCTTTTCAATGTCCATGCTTTGTCTTTGAAGGGAGACTCGCCCCTCCCATCATAGTCGCCGCCTCGATTCGGCGCTTCGTCGGACAGCGACATCACGCTGGCATATTGTACATCTTCATATCTGCGTCCTCGCCTCTAACATTACAATCACTTCCCGGTGGGGGGGACATCCACTTCCTGTCCAAATTATAATCACTTCCTGAAACATTGCACCGACTTGCTGACTTCCTGGAACGTTACGCTAACTTCTTGTAAGCGTCTCGAGTGTCCTGTGCACTTGGTTGAGATTTACGAATAGCATAGCCGTGGTCATCGGGGACAGGAAATGCAAGTCTGGCACATCTTTTTGGGTGAAGGTCGCTCTTCCCACTTAAGTGCAGGAGAGGTCTCACCTTTCTCTTTGGCGACCTTGGCGTAGATTCCCACCGCAATCAGGACGGCGCTCAACACCTGAACAACAGCAGAACAAAACTCTGGATGACCTGAATCGTCATCATCGTCATCATCATCATCATCATCGTCGTCGTCTTAAAGATCCATGCCCGCCTGCAAGCTGCCCGCTGTCAGCCGTCTTCTGCCTCCTTCGAGTTGACGCGACTTTAGCGTCGCCAAATGTCCGAAATATAACCAGTCGGGGTTCGTGTGCGCATTCTGGCTCTTTTCCGCCTCACCTCGGTATGTGGAGGACCGATGTCATTTTTACGTGCGCAAGGCAAGGACGAGGGCTCGAGACGTTCTCACATGCGTCACTCACGGTGCATTTCATGACGGCTTGCGATTTTCTGCTGCGTCACATTCACACTAACCACCCCCCCCCCTCCCTCCACCATTGCCAGTTGCAGGTGGGCTCTCCCATATTTTGACACATTTTCTTGGCTTGCAAAAGCCTTTCAGACTCTTTTGTGATTAAGAGGCTTCGCGCAAACGTCTTCCCAGTTACGGACAGAAGTAGTCGCAACGTCTCCGACACCTGCTGAACACTTGAAAAAGTCGCTGGCAAAAATCAAATCACGTGTTTGAAGTCTCCAGTCGTCGTTTGCTCACCAACAAGACCCCAGCCCAGCGAGGAAGGCCCTTTGACTGGCGCGTGCCTCTCGTAATCAAGAAAGAAGAACAGGAAACGGTTGTACTGACCCAGAAGATGTAGCAGAAGACAAACAAGAAGTACTTGACACCGCGGTATCCTCGCATGTCAGCCGGACTCGCAGTGCAGACCGAAGTCTCGCTCGGGATCGGCAGGCGTGCGTGTGGTGGCCTGCTCTGCATTCCTGCTCGCAAAACGCCGACTGAACGCCTCCCGGGTGGCACGAGAAGACAGAAAGAAGAATGAACACGAAGCTGCGAGACGAGATGCCTGTGAGTATCTTGAGGGTGTCTGTCTGCATGTGTTCATTCACTCTTTGTCTTTCTTGAAAGGACGGAACAAACCGATTATTTATGCGAATCAATAACATTTGGGATTATGAGGTCGCCTTGAACTAATATTGACGAGGTTGTTTGGTTGTTTGAAGTACACAAGATGTCGCTCTCTTTGTTTTATGTTCAGTTTGAGAGTAAACCTGAACTGAGAGTGGCACTTCACCCAAAGCCTAAGCGTCGCCATGGCAACGTGACATCATCTTTCATTTGGCCCAATGAGTGACCTGCTTTGATCCCCCTCAGACTGCCCCGCCCCCTCGCGTGCAGCAGGTGTTGAGGGCTTTAATCAGGTGCTCTTCATCCTCGGGCACTCGCTCGTCTTCCTCCGCCAACCCCATCGAGGACATCGAGGACATCGAGGACATGGGGCTGCTCAGCTTCCTGTCTGCGGCCAAAGAACGAGCCGAGAAGTTCCTCAACGACAAGAACGTCGTCACGGACTTCCTGGGGAAGGTTGAGGAGAAGACGGGAGTCAAGAAGAAGATCCTCGCCGCTGGTATGCTGTAGTGCTCCGTGCGAGTGTGTGTGTTCGTGTGTGCGTTTGTTGAGGTCCCAAGAGGATTTCCTTAATCCGCTGAAGACGAAGCCACATGGCACCTTGTTGTCTCAGATAATAAGGCGTGCGGATGCTCAGCTAAGATTGCAACTCGAGTTTGGCCCGGTGCCGGAACGAATTCAATGAGTCCACGGAGGAACTTCCAGCGCAAAGTCCACATCACAGAAGCACAGAAGCAGGCCCGGCAAACTCCCGTGCCTACGTCGCGTTCCATGTGGGCGGGGGCCGATGTTGCCGTCAAGGGCAGAGCGTGCACATTGAAAATTGAAAGTCCTAACAAGCTCGTTCCTCACCCGATTTTCATGCGGCGTACTTCATCAACATCCAAACAAATGCAATCAATGACGACGCCCGCACGTGTGCGACCAAGCGACCGTTTTTATCTGGTGTCTTGTGGCCTTCCCTCAGGTGCCGTCTCAGTGACGGGATTCTACCTAGTCTACGGTTACGGCGCCTCCCTCCTCTGCAACCTGATCGGTTTTGTGTACCCGGCGTACTACTCGTGAGTCCCTCCCAAGTTCCTCGATATACTCTAGACTAGAATATGCCATTTAAGCATTTATTTCAGATTCTTGGAATCCCGCTTTGGGTTCATGTGCTAGTCAAGAGACTGAAACCTTCCAGAAGGTTCTCGTGGTCCACATAGTCCTTCGATGACAATTGTGTGTTCAGAGTCAAAGCCATCGAGAGCCCCAGCAAAGAAGACGACACAAAATGGCTGACCTACTGGGTGGTCTACGGAGTCTTCAGTTTGGGGGAGTTCTTCTCAGACATTTTCCTCTACTGGTTCCCCTTCTACTACGCCTTTAAGGTAACTTCCTCGCCTCCAACACTTGAACGTGCGTCACGTTCCTGCTGGTCTTCTTGTCCGTCCCCACAGTGTCTGTTCCTGTTGTGGTGCATGGCCCCCGTGGCCTGGAACGGATCCCAGGTCCTCTATAACCGGGTAGTCCGACCCGTTTTTCTCCGTCACGAAGCCACCGTGGACAACATGGTCAGCGACCTCAGCGGGAAGGCCATGAGCGCGGCCGAGAACCTCACCAGGGAAGGTATTACGGAGGTCTACACTGAAATATGTCACCTAAAACCTAAACATGTTTAGGACTTGCCCCCGGGGAGGTGCGCTCGGGCGACGGCGTTCCATTTTCTGTCACCCAAAAATATCCCCAGGCTTTTGTTTAGAAACACGAAAAGGTTTGTACGGTTCGAGTTAGAAAGTCGTTCCACGTCAGTGAAGGTCCGTTTTGTCCAGAACAGACCACGTCCACTTCTGAATCACTTTTCCTTGTCCGTGCATGAACTGGCCTGTTCCCATCTTGTTCTCGCTTAACTGTTGCACCCAGGTCTAGACCTGCCTGGACTTCTGGATTCTGCTGTCCACTTGTCCTCCAGACCAGTACAGACTTGTCTCAACCAGTTTAGGATCCTTCCGATCAGTCCTCATTGGCTCTCCGTCCTGCTGTGTTCTGTTCAGTTTTGTCCACCCTGGTTAAAAACAAAGCCGTGGTGTCACCCGAAGCAAAAAGTCTGCCAAGTGTGACTGGAGAAAGTTCTGCGAGAAGAAAAAAAATCTCTTCTCCGAGCGAAGAGAAAGAGGTATGTTCCGTCCAAAGTCCAACACTTCAAAATCCACGAGGGACATCTTTTAGCTCCGTTAACATCATCAAACCCCCTTCAGCCTTTCCTGGGTTAACGAGCAGGTAAGCCAGCAGTTAGCATGCTAGCATGTTGCTCCACTTTCTCCCCCTCAATGACCCTTTCAGAATAACAAGTCCCACAACCTCATTATCCTAGCCCCGCCCCTTGCCCTGCCCCTTTTTGACTGTCCACGACGGAGGTAATTTAGCAACTCATTTGAAATTTCGCAATTGCAACTCATTCTGTCCTTGCTGTGTGTTAGCATAGCAAGTGTTAGCATGTTAGCATTTGAGCATTTCTCTTTCAAAATGGTACCTGACCACACGTTACAAAGGTGAATCCCCAATGAGATGCCTATTTGTTTTTTTTTGAAAAAATTCTCCAAAAAAATCCAGCCTGGGTCGAGTTCTTGTTTAAGACCTCTACTTAGGAGGCTGTCTTTCTTGATGCAAACGTAAGCTTTGTTCGTAGGATAGCATTTGAGTTATTCATTTTTAAAGGAGAATTAAATCCGAGATGTTCTTTATCTGCTGCCGTTTACTCCAATCTACAAAGGAATTATTTTTTAAAACATCACATGGGCTCGCTTTTGGAGGAACATTTTTGACTAAAACGCCGAGCTGCACATCGTCTCTGTGGCGTCGAATCCCGGCTAACTCCAACGGCCGCTCGCTGTTCACGTTCAAGTTGTTCTCGTATCGCACCTGCCGCTGACGCCCGCATCAACACAACAACAACAAAAATGTTTTTGGCTTAATTTATTACACAGACATGAATTCAAATGTATAATAATTACATTTCTTTTTCAAAGACAGCTTTGTCATCGAAAATGGATGTGCAGGCTTCCCTTTGCAGCTGACACAATTGCAGTCTGTACCGAAACGTTCATTGTGAACAAAAAAGGCGCAGCATTTTCAATTCAGTCCATTTTGCCTTTTGAATTTGAACTTGTAGCATTGTAATGTTTGTGTACTCAGCTTGGCGCGTGAGCACCAAGAGAAGGCGTGGCCTGGTCCAAAGGAGGAGGAGCTTCATGTTGGACTTCTTTTTCTTTCTGGTGTTTTCCGTCTTGCTCGCAAGTCAACCATACATGAAAATGTTCTTTTCATCACTTAAGTCAGTTCAAATGCACTTTATTAGTAATCATAGAAGACTTTATGATCTTTATCACGATGCGGATGAAACTTTGACCATTTTTTTTTTACAAGACAGTTTTGTAGATTTTCTTTTCTTTTGGAACATAAATAATATAAAAATTGGCTCCCAAACTAACTTTTGCCCCCTCAGTTGAATTCATTGAACAAATGTCACTCTTCTAGTAAAGTGAGGTGGAAATGTTGCTTATTTAGTTTTTTTTAATTTGTATAATTTCTTGAATTTTTATTGTATTTTATATCAAGTCATTGTTAGTAGTATAGTAAAAATAATATCTTATTTATATCTTTTTATTGCATCTATTACAGCTGTAGTTTGTTACGTTTGTGAATTTCTCACCCTAATAACAACAATAGTATTATTAATAATAAAGTTATTCTTCAATGAAACACACATTTTAATGGTATTTGTCACTTTACCATAACTCAATGATGTCAAATTAATAAAGAATATGTACATTTTCCATACCTTAAAAATCAAACTATTCAAGAATTGGTTTATTTAAACGTAACAAAATAAGCTACTTTACGTATGCATGGAATATTAATTAGGGAATTAATGATAATTCATTATAAACGATGAACTTGAAATAAGTCGCAAGGATTTCATTATGACAAATGAACCTTGTGAGAGTGATTCATTTTTAGCAGAAAAAGTCGTTTTAGGTTATTTTTTTAGTCTTTCGCCTTCTCCAGAGTGTCACGTGATGGTGTCTTGTGACTCGTCTTTATCAGCTGATGTTCCATGAGGGCGTGACTTACCTGTCAAAAAATGACAGGCAAGCCACGCCCCCAGCTGTCCATTCACTTTTCCAAGATGCTGCTCCAGGTGGTCGAGAGGATGAAGGCTCCCTCGTCGCTGCCTCGCTTGCGGATCTCAATGGCCTCCCTGATCCAGCGCTGATGTTTGTTCTCTTCGGTGCGGATGACCCTGGCCTTCTCCCAGTCCATGATCTGCTTTTCTCTTTTGCGGTGGTCGGTGATGCCTGATTTGTAATGTTCTTGTTGTGCTTGTTCTTTTATTGCTCTTGTTTATCTTTTTGCCGTCTCCCTCGCACACTCGGTCTTGTGTTCTTTCTTCCTTGTGTTTAAACTCCTTCTTGACTCCCCAATGTATGCTTTATTGCATGATTTGCACGGAATTTCGTAAATGGAGTTACATTTGTTTTCCGGGTGCATTTTGTCTTTTGGGTGTTCCAGTATTTGGCGGAGAGTTGTGTGTGGTTTGACTGGTGTGTTAATATTGTATTTTCTCATTGCTCTTTGGATACGTTCCGGAACGTACGGCAAACATTCCTCTGTGATCTTGTTTGTTTGTTTTTTCTTTGTCTGCTATAAATGAATCAGTCAAAATATAAAGAATAATAAGACAAAATGAACTTAATACAAATAAAAAAAACATTGATAGACATTGTAAAAAAAAATAAAAATACACGTACAAGTTACACTCTACTAGAATTTCTATACCGGAAACGGCCCTCGTTTCTTTTCCGATACAGCGTATAAAATAAGAGCACATGTGATTTGTAATTTCAGTCCAAATGTTTCGTGAGCGATTGTAAACATTTTTGAAAATATCAAGTGGATTGAGAAAAATACAGCGTCGACTGTCATGTCCTTAAATGACGACACAAGTACACATTTCGTCAGTGTGTCATCAAGACGCTAAGTTTGTATTTGAAATCCGTAACCGGATGTTCTTGGCGTCCTTTTCCGGGCACTTGGTAGCCGCTCTCCAGTGGCACAAAAGGACCACGCGCGTCTCGCGACTGGCGATTGGTGAGCGAACTGTGGAAAGACGTCAACATGAGCCCCACAGGTGAGCACAAAAGCGAAAAGGTTTTATATTTTATGCGAAGATTGTCGAGAGCGAAGCGAACACGACTGCTCTTCGCTGGTTAGCTAGCCGGCTTAGCTGGTTGGCTGGCTGGTGCGCAACCCGATCATGCTAGCAGCTTCGCTCACTTCATCCCCGAAGCAAACGGCCTCTCTGACATTTGACATAATCTGAACCGCCCCGCAGTCAGTCAGCGAAATACCTTTTCAATATCTCACAGGAGCTGATTAAGGCTCGCTCGTGTATGGTTTCGTCAGTAACGGTTAATAAAAATGATCATTAATTAAAAAATAACTTCTTGGATTTCAGTCATATTTTCCATCAGGTATTGAGGATTTTAAAATTGTCGCCTTTCATACTAATGGCAATCCTGAATTGCTTGGGCAAATGTGATTTTGATGTCATATTGGACCTTTGAGCGAGAAGAGGATGATGAAAATATACCCAGAAAACAGTTGTGCCAGTCATCAGTTCCTGATTTATGACAGCTTCCTGTCTAAGCAGGAAATGAGTATGTGTAAATTCATTTGAGTATAAAACAGCCCCAAGAGGGTTTCTGAACATTCAAGCAACATTCAGCCGACCACTGAGTCCTTAACGGGCAAAGGTAACGTAAACGTACACACGCTCGCCGTTTTGGAGCGGCCGGAGATGGAGCTGGAGCGCCGTCATCAGACATGGATACATACGTCACCAAACGGGTTAACTTGTTTGATGACCTCATTTCCATCCTGCCTTTCAGGTGAGGCGGCATTGGGAAGCGGCGGCGGCGGCGGCATGTGCCCGGTAAACCGCCTGCGATGGGATCTGAACGCCGAGCAGATCTGCCAGATGGCCGACAGGCTCATGGCCAACACTAAGAAGGTTTACGATGCCGTGGGCGCTCTGGACCTGGACGCCGTCACCTTCCAGAACACCATAAAGGCACTGGCCGACGTGGAGGTGGACTACACGGGTTTGTGTCTGCAACTCATCCGTCATTAAATTGAGCCGTTGAACTTTGGTGGTCAATAACTCCGAATTTCAGCCTCACAACCATTTCTGTCATCCGCCTTTGAAGTTAATCAAAATTTGGGTTGCAACTCACCATTATTTAATTTTATTGAAGAATCCAGATTTGTTTGTTTCTTTATTTGAAGGAAATCAAAGTATGTTTGCTGGTGAGAGGCTGACGTTCTGAGAATTTAAGTTGTAATCACATTTTAATTTCAACAAAATAATCTGATGATTGTGATGGCATTTTATAGAATGTATATTTCTCTTCCTCCAATTCATCGGCGACTCCCTAAATGTGCCGCTTTGGTGTCGGCTCGCGTTGCATTTTGCGCTCGGCGCGCATCCAGAAACCTCTGAGCGCTGCGTCCATGTAAACGCGTCGAATGCTCCTTTTGTTTGTCCGCCGTTGTTGAGGCGCGCAGGAACGCCGAGTCGGCGTTTGCCCTCCAAAGATGGCCGACGTCAGCGCTTTGGGCCAAAACAAAAAAAAGCGTCTGGAATACGTTTGCCGCCGCGTCGTCAAGTTATGGCATCCAAAAAGCAAGAAATCTCGGGCTCATTTTCCCCCGATGGGCTTCCGAAGGCTCCTGTTTTGGGGGAAGGTCAAAGGTCAACCGGGGACGGCCAGGGTTTGCCTCTTCTCAGTTAGCCTGTTGGATGCTAATGCGGCTAACGAGCGCCTTCTCCTTCGTTGTCCTCCAGTGCAGCGAAACGCGCTGGACTTCCCTCAGCACGTCTCTCCCTGCAAGGACGTGCGAGCGGCCAGCACTCAAGCCGACAAACGTTTGTCCGAGTTCGATGTGGAGATGAGCATGAGGGAGGACGTCTACCTGAGGATTGTCGCTTTGCAGGTCGCCGTGAGCCGTCGTGTTTGATGAGGTTGCGTTGAAAACCGTTCCCCGCCGCCTTGATGGCAACGTGTGTGTGTGCGTGTGCGCAGAAGAAGCTGGAGGGCAGCACCCTGCCGGCCGAGTCGCGGCGCTACATGGAGCGCCTTCTCAAGTTGGGCCAGAGGAACGGCCTCCACCTTCCCAAAGACACACAAGAGGTTCGAGTGCCGCCGCCCGGCAAACGCCTCAACGTCATGCTTCAACTTGTGTGTGTGCGCGCGTGCACGTGCGTGTGCATGTAGGAGATCAAGAGCATCAAGAAGACATTGAGCAACTTGTGCATCGACTTCAACAAGAACTTGAACGAGGACACCACCAGTCTGACCTTCAGCAGGGACCAACTTGGTGGGCGTCGCCTTTGCCTCCTCCTTCTTTTTCTTTTCCTCCGCTTTTGTTTTCTTCAACTTTTCGGACTTCTTTTTCATCTTCCTCTCCCTCCTTTGTGTTCCAATTTTTTCTTTTTCCTCATCCTGTTCTTCCTTACCTCTCCTTCTTTTTCTTCACCTTCTCCGACTTGATCTTCTTTTTCCTCCTCTTTCTTTTTGTTTCTCTTTTTTTTTTTTTTCTTCAACTTTTGTGACTTCTTCCTCCTTCTGCGTTTTTGTTTTTCTTCATTTTCTCCATTGTCCCGTTCCTCCTCCTCCTGCAGGCGGCCTGCCGGAAGACTTCCTGAGCTCGCTGGACAAAGATGGAGAGAAACTGAAGGTCACGCTCAAGTATCCTCACTACTTCCCCACCATGAAGAAATGTTCTGTGCCCGAAACCCGAAGGACGCTGGAGGAGGCCTTCAACTCGCGCTGCAAGGAGGTGACCTCCCCGCTCCTCACCACGTTTCTCCTCGCGCTTTCGCCTTTTCCCGCTCCTCCTCGCGTGACGCCGGCGCTTCGTCTTCGCAGGAGAACTCGGTGATGCTGAAGCAGATGGTGGAACTTCGAGCTCGGAAGAGCTCTCTCCTCGGCTTCGGCACGCACGCCGATTTCGTGCTGGAGATGAACATGGCCAAGTCCGCCAAGCAGGTGGCCGCCTTCCTTGGTGAGCAGCGACGGCATCGCACGTCCTTCTCCGTCTTGTTTGGATCTTGAGTCCCGTCGCTCTCCTCAGAGGATCTTTCCCGCAAGCTGAAACCGCTGGGAGACGCCGAGCGCGCGGTCATCCTCAAGTTGAAGGAGGAGGAGTGCCGCAAGCGAGCGTTGCCCTTCGACGGGCAACTTCACGCCTGGGACACGCGCTACTTCATGACGCAGGTGACCAAAAAGACTTTCGGGACTCACCGCCAGACCGCGACTGCCACCGCGCACGACTTCAAAGGCTGACCTGAGGTGACCTCAAGTTGCTCATTTCTTTTTTTTCCAGGTGGAGGAGAGCCAGTACGCCGTGGACCAGAACCTCCTGAAGGAGTACTTCCCCATGGACGTGGTGACCCGAGGTCTCCTGGACATCTACCAGGAGCTTCTGGGTCTAACGTTTGAGCTGCTGGACGGCGCCCCCGTGTGGCACCCTGACGTCAAGGTCTACTCTGTGAAGGACCTCAGCCAGGGCCAGGTGGTGGGACAGTTCTACCTGGACCTGTACCCCAGGTAAGCAGAGCTGCCACCGTCTGCGATGGACAAACCGAAGGCCCAATAAGAGGAGCGAGAAAAGAGAAGAGAAACATTTTGCGTAAAACTCTCCGATTCTCAAGCGCGCATGTTTCTGTGTAGTCACGCCACTGAGGTCAAAGTGCCCCGGCGCCATCCAATTGCTTGCTCCGAGCCACTTCTTGCAACTTTTTAAATCCGCGCATCCCATCGGAGACGTTTGACATTTTGCTTTGTGAGTCAATTTCCGACTGTCATTACACAAAAATTTAATATTTTCTCAACTGACTTCGCGCTTGGTCTTTGAAGCGGATATGGTCGCACTTTTCTGACTTATAATTCAAAGTCATTTGATCACATTTCAGAAGTGCGCTCGCATCAAACTGGCAGCCCTTTGCATTTATCATGACCGAAAAAGTGACGTTCGGAATCAAAAAAGTTTGGTGGCCCCGGCCGCTCGTGGTTGCATCCCTTTGAATTTAGAGCATCTTAAGGGCATGTTTAAAGCGCGTGCGTGCGTGTGTGTGTGTGTGTGTGTGTGTGTGTGTGTGTGTGTGTGTGTGTGTTGTGGCCCCCTCAGGGAGGGCAAGTACGGCCATGCGGCGTGTTTCGGACTCCAGCCCGGCTGTCTGCTGGCCGACGGGCGCCGTCAGATGTCGGTGGCCGCCATGGTGGCCAACTTCAGCAAGGCCACGGCCACGGCGCCGTCGCTGCTGCAACACGACGAGGTGGAGACGTACTTCCACGAGTTTGGACACGTCATGCATCAGCTCTGTGCGCAGGTCAGCGCGAGCCACGCCGACCACTTAGTCAGACGGCAAATTTAATCAACTTAGAGTTGATATTTAGGGGAGAAACGGTTGCCTTTTCTTATTCTTCCGCATTCCAAAATCAAACCAGTGATGATTTTCAAACGATTTCCACCACAAATATTGTCCAGTTCTTTCCTTCGTCCAACAAAGACGCGCGTGTTTGCGTTTTGTAGGCCGACTATGCCATGTTCAGCGGCACCCACGTGGAGCGAGACTTTGTCGAGGCGCCGTCTCAGATGTTGGAGAACTGGGTGTGGGAGAAGGAACCTCTGCGCAGGATGTCCCGACACTACCAGACGCAGCAGCCCATCCCTGAGCAGCTCCTCGACAAACTCATCCGGTCTCGCCTCGCCAACACGGGTCAGTCCGCCGCCATCGCCCGCCTGCACGCACGCACGCACACGCTTGATGACATCACCTGCGCGCAGGACTCTTCAACCTGAGGCAGATTGTTCTGGCCAAGGTGGATCAGGCGCTGCACACCCGCAGCGGCCTGGACCCCGCCAATGAGTATGCGCGACTCTGCCGGGAAGTGCTCGGAATTCCCGCTTCGCCCGGTGAGCGTTTCAATTCCTCCGGGAGCGGCTCGCTGAGTCGAATTGCGTTGCGTTCATCTTGCGACGAAAAGAAAACTTGAAACAAATTGTATATCGTGACTTCATGCTGCTTTTATTGAGTTGTTCTCTGTCCTCAGGCACCAACATGCCGGCAACGTTTGGCCATTTATCCGACGGCTATGACGCGCAATATTACGGCTACCTGTGGAGCGAGGTGTTCTCCATGGACATGTTCTTCGCTCGCTTCAAGCAGGAAGGAATCATGAACCCCAAGGTGAGCAGCACAAATCGCAAAGAGGAATATGGAGCAGGTTGACGGACACGCATCGTTGCGAGCGCTTTGTGACGCCGTTTGTCTTTGCGCGCAGGTGGGTCTGGACTACAGGAAGTGCATCCTCGGTCCCGGCGGCTCGGTGGACGCGTCGGAGATGTTGAAAAAGTTCCTCGGGCGCGAACCCAAGCAAGAAGCTTTCCTGATCAGCAAAGGGCTGCCGCTGAACCTGGAACCCGGAACGCCGTGCCCGTGCTGAGCGACTCGTCGACGTCTGCAAATAAATCATTAAAAAAAAAACAGCACTTCCCGTCTGTACATTTTTGTCTCTTTTCCGCTTGTCCGCCCTCCCCAAACTTTTGGAAGCAGTTGAAGTTAATTATTGGCGGACGCGGCAGCCAAGTGTCACAACAGGAGCGCCACGTCCACCCGACAAAACATTTCTTTCAACGAGAAGACGACAATGGCCAACGGGAGACATTTGTCTTCTTGGTAGTAGAAATGTGACAACTTGTGAGCGTCACTTTCCTTTGTGGGGCACTCGAGCAGACACATTTTGAGATTTCTTCTGCGTTCTATTTTGAAATGTCACATCAGATTTTGATGAAAGTACCTTGGTTGGATACCTGGGGTGGCCTAGTGTGCCTCGGCATTAGTCTGGTTGCGGGATAATGAAAACTTAATTTTTAATGAATTTTTATGAACTCAGTTGTAATATCAGCCATTGGTCTACAGTTAACATTGATTTCTCTTTCTATCTCGATTTATACCATTTCTTGGTGCAATTCTGAGTCAGTTTGCATTCCCCCTGGGTGAAAAGAGAACTTTAATAACATTATTTGAAATCCAAACCACTGACGTGCATACTTGAGTTTCACAGCTTTTATTTTGAAGGTGGCCATCAACAAGCGCTTTCTGCGCATTACCGTAATGCACCGTGTGGCACAGTATGGGAAATAAGAGTGGCGGCTGGCTTGACTGCAGTCATTTTTAAGCCCTCGTTTTATTCTCTTGAACTCAAACATGCGTGGGGGTGCTGGACCAAGTAAGAAGACAAAAACGTATCACTTTAATACGGAATGGGAGGAGGAGTTGTTTTTTTGCCAGTCGACCATTGCAATTACCAAAGAAGGGAAATGTGGAGCGGCATTTTCGGACTGTTCATGGAAAATATGATAACGACTTTCCGCCGAAAAGCGAGCTGAGGAAGAGAAAGGTGGAGGAATTAAAAAGCCAGTTGTCAGGACAGCAGTCATTTTTATTCTACATACATTGTACAAACAAATTGAAATGCAAAGCTTTGAACTGACTTTAATTTATTTACATTTCACCATTTATTTTGACGCTATTTTATGCGGGCACGCACGCACAAAACATGTATGAGAAAAAAAACAACGCATGGCACTACTCAACATGTTTTTGTGTGTGTGTGAATAGTTTTTCGGTTTTATTGAACGCAAGTCAAATACATAAACATTGTGAGTGTGGCGTGTTCAAAACATCTCCGGAGATCTACAAGGTGACAAGTGAGAAGGACATCATCGACGACGACCATTAAATTGTTCATGGAAGACAATCGTGTGTTTGGTCGTCCAATTGACGTCTCGCAATCCTGACAAAAGAGGCGAGCTCCTAGCATTAGCTTCCAGGCATTTAGCTGAAGTGCTGCACAAAAGGGGTCGGGTTGAGGTTAGCGTGTGGATGTGTGCGTGTGTGTGTTGGGGTGTGTGTGTGGGGGTGCGTGTGTGTGTGTTAGGACAGGAGCTCGAGCGTGACGGCACCCGTGTGTTTCTTCAAGATGGCAACGGCCTGGTCATGCGTGACTCCATCCAGACTTTCACCGTTCACCGACAAAACTCGGTCGCCGCGTTTTGGATGCCCGTCTGCTGCTGCCGCACGCTACACACACGCACAGACACACACACACACACACGCACGCAGTTGAGGTTTGACGTAGATGACACACATGCAAACGCAGATGAGCATGTTAGCTAAGCATGGCAAAGAGCACTGATTGTCAACAAGGGGAAGAGTTTGGGTTTGGGGAGGCGGCTTCGACTTAAAATATGTCTCAATAAATGGCTGACGAAGAGGACCTTGTTGAAGACCGACTTGATGTAGATGGGCAGATCTCCGTGGGCGCTCCCGACTCCTCCGACGATGCTGAAGCCAAAACTGTCGCTCGTCTTCTCCACGATGATCGTTCGACGATCGCCACCTCTGAGTTTTGGGGGAATCAGAGCACCAGGGGGGGTTTAGCGTGTGTGAGTGTGGACGTGCGCGTGCGCGTGTGTGTGTGTGTGTGTGTGTACTCACTGTACGTGCACATGCTCAGGGTGTGCATCGGCTTGAGGAAACAAATTGGAGCTGCTGGACAAATTCTCCACCTGACTCACGATGGCGGCCATGTTGGTGTCCGCTACCACCTGGAACACATGCACGAGCGTGCGCCAGCAAACGCCCCCCCCCCCCCCACACACACACAAAACATTTTGAATATCACAGAAATGAAACATTTCCATCAGTGTGTGCGCGCGCAAGACCTGCAAACAGACGTTTCTGGATGTTTCTTTCAGCATGCTGACGACGTCATCGTGTGACAGCGCATCCAGCGATCGGCCGTCGATGCTCACGATTCGGTCGCCAACCTCAACACGCACACGGGAATCGTGACAATCGCGCACACGCACACGCAAGAGCACCCTCGCACGCACACACGCACCTTGAGTTGCCGCGTGTTAGCTGCGGCGCCGTGGTGTTGGATCATGGCGATGAAGACGGGCACGTCCCCCAGAGGGCTGCCCCGCCCCCCTGCGATGCTCAGCCCCAGCGAGTCGCCCGCAGCCTGCGCATGTTTCCAAGGCCACGCATCAGAGTCAACGAACGAATGAGGTCATATCTGCGTGTGCGTGCGCGTGTGCGTGAGGTTACCCTGGTGATGTGCACCGTGCGCAGGTGGACACCTGTCAATGCACATTTCACGTTACCATGGCAACGAGCAGGCTTACATGCTAACAAACAAAAACATCAACCTACTTGTGTCCTTGGCGGGACAGGAAGTGACATCATCATCATCGCCGTCCGCCTCCTCTTCTTGTGATGTGATAGCAGGAGGAGGAGTCACAACTGTCGAATCTTTTCCACCATCATCCATCTTCACACACACACACGATGATGTTGTGACGCTTTTGTAACTCTTGCTTTTCTCAAATCTTTCTGACTCCTTTGAACGTTGAGAATTCTTTCTGGCTCGCCTTTCAGACTCTCGACTTTTCTTTTTTGACTCTCATCCGACTCTTTGCATGATTCAGCTCACTTGTGACTTTTTTCTTGCTCTGCTTTTCACACGCTTTGAATCAGACCTTTCAGACTGCGCTGACTTTTCTTGACTCTTTCTGTGGCTCATCCCGATTCCATGGAATCTTCAGACTTTTTCTTTTTACTTGTTTCTATCTCCCTCCTTTGAATCTTGTTCACGACTCCTCTGACTGAGGTGAGACTCTTCTTCGAACCTTTTCATTATTTGCTTACATTTTCTTTTAAAAGGTCCTTTTTGACCTCTTTGATTCTTCGTGCATCCTTTTTCAGACTCAAGTCTTTCTTTTTTTCAGTGTGAAGTGAGGCCGGTGTCAGCGGCGTTGTCAAACTCACGTGTGCATCTTTGCAGGAAGCGGCTTTGAGTCGGCCGACCTCTAGCAGGACGGGGCCTCGAACGTACTGCGGGATCGTAGAATACGTCAACGTGTGAATCATCGACCGCGGCGAGAGCGCGGGCGCACGCGCGCGAGTCACCTTCAAAATGGCGGCGACCGTTTCCTGGGATGCGTGCGCCGTGTCTTCACCATTGACCGACAGGATCTGATCGCCTTGCATTAGACGGCCATCCAGCTCAGCGGCACCCCCGGGCGCCACCTCCGAGATGAACACGCCGCTGCCGCTCCTGCAGGCGCGCACGCACGCACACGCACACGCACACAAAAACACACACGAAAACACAAATGAGAAGACAGACGAGGAGTAGCAATGTCGGGCGACCAGTCATGTGAATTACGGGCATGCAGAGGCGCACGTTGCCACGGCAACAGACCTCTTCCCGACGATACTGAGGCCGAGGGCTAGCCCGGCCTTCCTGCGCAGCTCCACGGCGACGATGTCCGGCGCGCACGATGCCGTCCGTGTGGTCGAGCCGGACGAGCCGACATTTGGCTCGACGCGGCGCCGGTTGCCGGGACGACGGCGGTGGCGGGCTCTGTCCCGCAGAACCTTCACAGCCACTTTAGAACACGGATGCCTCAACGCCGCGATGGCCTCCGCGTGAGATGCCCGTCGAAGGTCCACGCCGTTCACCTGTGCGTCAACATCGTCATCGTCTTTGTCTTCTTTTTGCGGAAGTGTTTGTGCGTACCTCCACAATCTGATCGCCCGGCAACAGGCGGCCATCTTTGGCCGCCGCTCCCTCTTCGTACACCTCGAGAATCACGATGGCATGCTGACAACGCCAAAAAGCCAACGTCAACGAACGCAAGTCAGTCGAGTCAAAAGCTCGGCCGACAAATAAGAGTTAAAATTTCAGGTAAAAATGTCATTCAAAAAGTGAAGGAAACCTAAAATAAAATTGAAATTCAAGTAAAAATTTAATTACAAGTCAAGTAAAAGTACAAAAAAAAATCGAATAAATGTTTTTGTGAAAATAAGATGAAAGTAAAATTAAGATTTAAAAAAGCAAAGTGAAGCCATGCCAACGTACAGAAAAGTCAGCGACTGAAAAAAACCTGAAGTGGAAAGGAAAGTAAAAGCACAAATGTAAGTAAAAACAAAAACACAGACGAAACGTCAAGCAGAAGGAAAAAAAATTCAAGCAAAATCAAAATTAAAGCAAAGGTCAAGTAAATTTAAAAGGTCATAAAAAAATGAAAGTAAATTGAAAAAAGTCAAGGTGAAGCAAAATTAAGTTACGAGCTGCGTGTCGGCGCCTCCCACCACGCTGAGGCCGAGCCCCGAACGACCTTTGCAGATCTCCAAGGTGGTCTCGTGACCCGGAAGGACGGGGCAGGTCGACGGGTCCCGGGGGGCGGGGCTTCCTGTTGGGAAAGCGAGCCTGCTCACCATGACAACCGTCAAGCGCGCACGTTGGTGCGTGTGGCTACCTGTGCCTGCGTCGGGGGACGCGCCGTCGATGTCGTCGTCTCCGCACAAGACGAGTGACTCGTCGCTCTTTAAATCATCGACAATCAAACAATCAATCGGCGCGCTTGTAAAGAAATGCGGCCCGGGGTCAACATGGCCGTCGTGCGCGTTACCGTTGCCGCACCGATTTTACCTGCTGCTCCGGCGCGTCCCTGGGATCCTCCCCGTTCTTCTCGTGGAACTCGCCTACGACTACGGCGTCCTCCTCGTCCTAACGCAGGTCATGTGGGAGGGGCTTATTTGCATCAGTCAAACCACGACAAGTCCAACATCCCAAAAGTCAAAATTAAAAAGCACTTCACGTCAAGCAGCCCAAAATGGAAAAGAAGAAAACTCCAAAAGAGGCTGACCGAAGGCGGGAGGAGCATGTCGCTGTCGGGGGGGCGTGGCCATTCCGCCGGGACGAGCGAGTCCCCGGAAGACGGCGGCGAGACGCACTCCTGGAAAACCAACATGATGTCACAGATGACGTCGCCACCGAACAGGAAGCGGCTTTACCTCGGGGGGTGGCGGAAACGGCGGGACCGCCATCTGCTGGACGCCGTCTTGGCCCCTGAGACGCAGCGTGATATCAACGTGACGGCGAGGGCGCTTAATCATCAAAAGGCGTTTGTTACCTGAGCAGGACCAGTTTGACTTTGGAGGCGGAGCTCTTGATCAGGGCCGAGGCGCTCTGGTGGCTCCGCCCATAAAGAACCTGATCGTTGACCTGCCGCAAAGACAACAAAGCGGCAAAGTCATCAATCGCATGTACAGGCTTCAAAAACAACAAACACAAAAAACAAACATCCACCACAACACACACACACGCAAACAAAAACAGACCCACAGTTCCTCACATTGGACAAAACATTGACACTCGAACAACACACACGCGCACACCCCAAATCACCTGGAGCAGCTCGTCCCCCACGAGCACTCGGCCGTCGGCAGCGGCCGCTCCGCCCGGGCGGAGTCCCACCACAAAGACGCTGAGAGTGGAGCGGTCTCGGTTCCCGGCCAGGCTGAGCCCCAGGCCGCCGCCCACTTCCTTGTCCAGCTCCACGCACAGCAGCTTCCCCCGCAGGTCACCGTAGCGATCACGCCAAGGCTCTACGCGTACGCACGGCCGTTAGCGCGCTGACAGCCAACAGGCAAGCGTGGTGCAAAGGTGGCCCAGCAACATTTGTTAGAAAGTCAACTTCCTTTTGCTCACAAAACTTGCCGCCTTCGCAAGTGCATCAAATCTGGCGACAAATCTGGGCTAACTGCACATAGCATACATAACGTGCTCCAAACACACGCTCGCACTAACCTGCCATCAGCATGCTCCATGCTTCGGTCTCGCGTCACGCGTGACATCCAAACGTCTACAAAAGACTGTGCGTGTGCATGCGTGTGCGTGTGTGTGAGGCATAGCGCTTGCAAGGTCTGCTAACTCTCCCACGCCTCCCATCAACCTCCCCCTCCCGCGTCAGCAAGTGTAGCTCAGCAGCACCCCCTGCTGCCCGCAACACGCAACAACAACAACAGAAGACGAAGAAAAAGAAGGCGGCCCATCTCCACTTGCAAGTTGAATTTGGGGCGTCAGAAAGCACATTTTAGCTGTACACTTGAAAATAATAAAGGAGGGAAGGAAGGAAGGTTTACATGACGGAAGGATGCCAAATAAAAAGAAGGAAGGAATGAAAGATGGTAGAAAGGAAATATAAAAGGAGGGTAGAAAGGACAGAAGCCAGGCAGAAGAAAGGAAGGAAAGAAAGAAGAGAGGAAGGAAGGAAGGAAGCAGAGAAGAAGCATGGAAAGGTGGTGGGACAGAGTCGAGGAAGTACAACGAACAAAATGACAATGGAAATGTTTTTGGTTTTGTCCGACTGAGTTGCGGACGTTTGCAGTGGCGTCGCAAGAAAAAGTTGGAGCGGCCATGTTTTGGCGGCAACGGAACGAGCCAACGTGATTCTTCAAAGTACACAAAGAAGACCAAAGAAAAACTCCCGTTCTTTTATTCCCACTAAAAGGTCACATGACATTTGAAGCCGCCATCACAGCAACTTTCCACTGGCCACGCCCGGCACTCAAATGACCGCACCCACTCACTCAGAAGCTCCGCCCCTCAACCAAGCAGAAGTCAAGCTCTCACAAGCCCCGCCCACGAAGCCCACCACAAAGGCGGCCCAAGTCAAAACTGAGCGAGTCAAAGCGTCATCATCGAATCACTCCACTGGTCCACTTTGTAAAAATTGGGGGGGGGAAGAGCTCATACGAGGCCTGCAAAGACAGAAAAAAAATGGTTTGAAAACTCGGCCGGGAGCTCAGCCGCTGCTCGGAAAACTAAATCCCGCCCCCAAAAAACTTGCCGTCCAATCAACTTGAAGAAAGTGTGTCGGGTCACCAAATATTTCCACCTCCTTCGTTCAGCTGTTTTGTCCCAAAATGTATTCATTTAGTTTTTTTTTCCTAATTTTAATTCATTTAGATCAGTAAATAATTGGAAGATTCATTCATGCAAATACAATTAAAATAAATGCAAATTCGATGAATAATTCTTCATGATCGTACATATGACATCATTTGTAATAATCAATGAATCCTCCATCAAATGAGGTTTTTATGGCATTATTAAAATAAAGTATTTGTCAATTGATTTTTAAAAACAATACAATTTCCAGAGCTGGGCACTTGACCCTTTTTTGCTCTGTACGGGCCTTAGTCATAAAAACAACATTCCGGCTCCGCCCTTCCAGTGTGTAGTTTGCATTTTCTCCCCGTGCCTGTGTGGGTTTTCTCTGGGTACTCCGTTTTCCTCCCACATTCCCAAAACATGTGTGACAGGTTAATTGAACACTCCAAATTGTCCTCAGAAGTGATCGTGAGTGTGAAAGGATGTCCGTCTTTGTGTGCCCTGCGATTGGCTGGCGACCAGTTGAGGATGTTAGCCCCGCCTACTGCCCGATGACGGCGGGCATAGGCTCCAGCACCGCGGCGACCCTCGTGAGGAGAAGCGGCTTGGGTATCGGATGGATGATACGGCTGCTCAGTCCACAAGCGTGGGTGTTATTTTTTACAAAAGATTGCGCAATGGCAAGTATTGAAAATGTCTTTTCACTTTGACAATGACGCAAAGTTGATGGCTGAGCTTTTTTTGAGCTCTGCTCCGCTTTTTTTTTGTTTTTTAATTGATTGTCAAGAAATAATTACTCCTTGATTCTCTGAACCGCTGAGCCTCACGAGGGAATAATTAAATGTAGTTGTAAATAATAAAATGAAATGAATTTCACAATAAAGAGTACGTTTAACACAGGTGCATTTACAGTATTTGAATTTTAAAATGAATTTCACATTTTTTTTTTGTCATCAAAACAATCAATTTGACTGAGACGGACCTTGGGGCGCCTGCGGCAGCTCCTGCTCTGATTGGCCGGGAGGCCTGTAAGGGGGCGGCTCCCGCAGAGGGGGTGGGGCTCCTCTCGCCATCTGTACGCCCGCACACGCAAACAAAAACGATAAAAAAATCAAAATGGACTTTTCACCAAAATAAGACCACAAAGCACAAAGAAGCAAAAGTCCGAAAACACGAAAATCATTCTTCTCATCAGAGACACGTTTGTGGGTGTGTGCGCGCTTGTCCGTACTCGCGGGTTGGCAGACAGACTCTGGACGATGAAGACGACCGGACTCTCAGCTGATTTAATGGCATTGACCGCCTCTTCGTGACTGGCAGCTCGTAGATCCACACCCGACACCTGCACGCACACGCGCAGACTTTTTAGAGCAAAATAGGGGGTCGGCAATTGAACATTTCTAAATAAAATATTTTACATTCCATTTCATCTGTAGCGCGTGATTTAAGTATTGCAATAATCAGAAGAAGCACGTTAGACCAAGTCCACAAGTAGGACCATGTCACACTTCCAGGAAGTAGACCGGCCCGGCGTAAGTCATGTTAGTTGGCCGTCCAGGAAGTCAAGCAGGTCAGCTGCAGATAATGCTCGCGTGTCAGAAGTTCAGGAAGTACACTGGAGCGAGGCGGAAGCTGTCACTTGCCGGTCGTGAGTTGCCGTGTGCGTCGTCGAGGTCGAAGGTCAGACAAAAACAGTTGGGGGCTGTAGCGTGTCAAGTGTCCGCCAAGAAAAAGAAGTCAATGACAACGAATAAGAGGAGGAAGCAAGAAACAAAAAAAGAACAAGAACAACGAAAAAAGAAGAACATGAAAAAAAAGAAGGGAAAAGAGAAAGAAAAGGCAGAAAAAGCAAAAGCAGAGGGAAATTAAAAAAAGAGGACGAGGACAAAAATGAAAACTGAGAACAAAAAGTCAAACAAGAAATCCGGAAAAGAGAGAAGGAAGGAGATGAAAGCGCGAGTCTGTGTTTTGCGGCATGAGCGGGAAGTACCTGCAGGATCTTGTCTCCGGTCTTGAGGGCGCGCGTGGTGTGGGCGGGACTTCCACGGAGGACCTGCTTGATGAAGATTCCCTTGAGTTCTTCGCCGTTCCTCAGACGCTTGATGACGTGATGGCCGCCCACGATGCTCAGGCCCAGCGACTCACCCGCCTTGGCATACACCTCCACCCTACATGCACGTGCGCACACACGTGCACACACGCGCAGGTGTCACCCAAACGGCATCTTTGTGCAAATGTCAGCCTCGGGCGGGTCGCTTACCTCCGGGGAGGTCCCCAATGACTGAACCGAGGAGTTTCCTCACCCTCACCCTCCTCGCGCTTGGAAAGCTCCCTATACACGCGCACGCACACGCATGCGCGCGCGCACACACACAACACGCACTCAAACTGAGCAAGTGATGCGCAGAGGATGAGTGTCTCTGGGGCTTGACGCTACTCACTGGCGCCCTCTTCTGGCAGTGGAGAATCCTCCTTGACTCCGCCTCCTCCGCTTCTCCGCGTCAATCATTGTGACGGAACTGCGACGACAATCATGAGCAATTCGTAAAATGACCGACAGATGGCGACAAAGACGACGGACAGCAAGAAGGAGGACTCACTCCGTGTCTGTTCCGCTGACTTCCGAGCCGCCATCCGTGTCCCCATATTGGCCTGCACGCGCACGCGCACACGCACGTTGAGTTTATGGTGTCAAAATCAAAGTCAAATATTTATATCAAGCTGGAAAGCGAAAGAAGGGTGAAGCTCCTCACCAGGAGGTTGTCCGTCTTCTGTCCGAGTCTGAAAGGGAAACACGAGAAGCATATTCGTTCCAGTTCGGACGACGTCTTAGTCATGTGGAAAGAGGTGAATCTATCCGGTAATTCCGCTTGAGCGGCCCATTCGGGCTGCTATCTTGTGGTCGGCGCCTTTTTTCATGTCAATGGGATGATTCTCATTATATCGGATGCCTTTTTTTTTTTTCATTCAAATTGTTTAAATACATAATTTCAAATTCATTTGTGTTTTATTTTTAACTGGCTGAATTTTTGCTCGGCAGCGACTTCATACGACTGCACAAATTGTGCTCTCGTGGGTCCCCGAGTAAACTTTCTTTGCACTTGTTGCGTATGTAACGGAAGCGCCCAGGCCGCTAGCGCCACGCTAACACACATTGCAAAACGAGCATCCAAATTGTGTTAACGAGAGACGACAAAGAAAAAGAAGAAATCAGTAAAGGAAGAATAGCAGAAGTGCAAGAAAAAAGTTTGAAAAAAAGGAAGAAAAGAAATGGAAATGAGGTTTTGCTGCAGCCCCAGACATGATTTTTTTTTTCCGTCCGATTGATATTGATGGAAAAAACCGAACGTGTCGGAAAAATGCTGTCGACTGGCCTGTTGTGTGGCAGAGGACGCCGCCTTCCACTCGTCCCACGACGGAGGCGCTTTCCTGGGAGGCCAGCTCGTCTCCTTCTCTTCTTCATCGTCATCGTCCACCGCCATCTCCCGGCCCTCCTCCTCGGTCGGGTCAGAGGTCAAAGATGTTGGGGAGGGCGGCGGAAGGCCGGCGGTCCTGGTGAGCTCCGCCTCCTCCGCCGAACCCTGCAAGGAGGTCACGTGAGCAAGCGAGCGAGCGTGAGTGACTTTGAAGTCGCCCGTCGAGCGCGGAAAAGCGCACGCTCAGCACTTGCCGTCACGGTTGTTACGAGGCACACGTTAACGACAACACTTAGGATAATTTCCCGGTGCACCCTTTAATGGAGGTGAGGCGTGCGAGGCTTGACGGCGCCAACGCCACCCTCGTAATATTTTAAGAGGTGGCGGGCCAGCGGATGAGTCGACAGCGACAAGACGTTGCACAACACGTCGATCGCTGGGATGCCGTTTCAACAACATCGGCAAAAAAGGTGAGGAGGCCGCGGCCAAATAGCGACACACAACACACGATTTGGGAAATTAATTCCATTTTTCCTCAGAAATCTTTTTCAAGGTTTTTTTTGAGTGATTGGTTATTTTCATAAGTTCGAAGCCGACGAAGCTTTTTGACAGACTGGCTCTGATTTTGGGAAATGTTGCTCTCAAGCCGATTGTAGTGACGTGCAAGTCGAGAATGATGGACGATCGTTCACTCAATCGCGACCACCACAAAAAAGATTCGGGTTGGACCGATCAATTTGTAGCGACCGATCCAAGCTCACCCATGTTGAGAGTTCTCACGGGAATCTTTTGGCACTGCCGAGCAACACGTGAGAGGGAAACAAAGAGGAAGTCACGGCACACAACCACTTCCTGTGGTGACCTAATACTGCGGTAGTCGTCGACCAGGACAGTAAACCCCCCCCCCCCCCCCCCAAACACTCCACTTAAGAGTGCAGCGATGTTGTAGAGCTGATGGAGCACTTTGCTGCGTCCCGACATCTCGCTGACTCAGCGACTCTCTCGCGGTGCGAGGAGGACGAGAAGGACAGACGAGGAGGATGAAGACGAAGAGGAGGAGGGAGGGGGAAAAAAAAAAAACGAGGAGGGAGGTTGACGGAAGGTGAAAAGGATGCGGGGACAGCCGAGGACCACGTTGGGGTTGGATCCCACTCAAGATTTTGTTCACAAAGTAGGGCCGGCGGGAACGGGTCCTCGTGCATCGCGCCGACAGCAGACAAAAGAAAGAAAGTCCAGATATTCAACAAGATCAGAGTAAAGAGGACGCATGGGGGAAGGAAAGAAGAAAAGTATGAAGGAAGGAAGAAGAAGCATAGAAGGAAGAAAGAAGGATCAACATGAGGAATGTAAAAGGATGCAAAACATTGATGAAAGCAAAAAGGAAGAAAGGAGGGAAGAAAAAGAAAGGCCAGAGAGAAAAAAGAAAAGGGAAGGCAAGAAAGGGTGGAAGTAAAAAAAGGAAGGAAGAAAAAGAAAAGAAGTAAGAAGGAATGAACAAAAAAAGGAAGGGAGGATGAACTCTTTTTCTTTCTCGAGGCAAAATGAGGATGATGAGGGAGGGGTGATGAAGAGGAGGATGATGAAGAGCCTGACAGAGAGGATGAAAACGACATGGACGAGAAGGAGGGATGGAACGAGGACAGGTGAGGATAACAGACGGAGGACAAGCGAAGGAATGCGGCGGCGGCGGCGGGCGTCTCACCACCAGCGGTTTCCGCACGCCCAGCCGAACGGCGCCGGGCGGCGCCCCCTTGAGGACGCGGACGGCCTGCTCCAGGCTCAGGCCCTCCAGAAGGATGCCGTTGACGGACACTAACTGGTCGCCGGGAAGAAGAGCGCCGGAGTGCTCGGCCGCTCCGCCCGCCAACAGCGAACGGATCACCATCACGCAGCTGCAGGGGTCCAAAGGGTCCTGAAAACAAACAAACAAAAGAAACCTCGTCGTCAACACAGAAGTTCATCTACATTCTAAGACAATAGACTTCGCAGTTGAGTTGAGTTGAGTATCTGGGGCTGAAACGAGGAATCCAATCGAAAATCATGTCCCACAGCCAACAAACTCCAACTACAGAACGAGCTGTGTTAGGAATCACCAATTCCTGAACTATTCCAAATCACGACATTGGAGTTTGGTCAAACAAAAACTACGTTGGAACGTTCACATGGTGAAAAAAAAGAGTGTTAAGTCAAATAAACGAAAAGAGTAAAAAATAAAATAAAAATAAAGACCAGCAGGGGGAGACAGAGACCAAAAAACATCAACATGCGCTTTAGGGAGGAGTCACCGAAAAAAAAAAAAAAAAAAAAGAAATAACGATGAAGGGTCCATCTTTTTTTAAGGGTATCTAAAGTCAAAACGTTTCATGCAAGAAGAGACATCACAACATGCAACTCTGATTAAAAAAGTCAACAGACTCAAACATGAACATCACTTTGGCTAAATTGTTTTCAGCTCTGGGCTGCAAATGACGTCAAAGTGGCACAACAGTGCTTTTTTTGCCACACCACCAAGCATCAAAAAGAGCTTGACAACAAATTCAAAAGAGTTTGCTTCCGTAAATACACGACGACGTGCTAAAACAGGATCAAGTTCACATTTGAATGTGATAAGTTTGCATTGGGTTAAATTAAAGAAAAATATTTCAGAAGAAGAAACTCATTGCTTCTTTTGGTTTCGCAAAATGCAAAAGTCAAATTTTGAACATTTTAACGTCAACGTTTTCACAGAAAACCTGAACTTTTATCCCTCAGGGCAGCAATATGCTTCTATATTTTGAAAGTGAGGAAAAGAGGTCAAAGATTTTCTTAAAAACGGCGACCGGAAATAAATGACAGGCAAATCTTTTGCTATTTACTTGAGCGTGTCCATTTAAAAAGTTAAAAACTTGTATCTGTACTTGGACTTAAGAAAGCAAATACTTTTGTCACCTGCGGTTGTGATGGGAGGAGGTGTTGGCGTGTAGTTGCGCGTTAACCAACGCGTTGTCTAGCGGGCACACACAAGTTTGCAGCCGAGGCAGGAAGTGATGCGAGCGGCAAACTTTCGGCGAGGTCGAAGGGCCGGAGCAAAGTTGAAGGCAAGGAAGGACGGCGGGCCTAAAGCGGCGCATACACGCACGCACATAAGCGCTCTCTCTCTCCTGCAACGCGCACGTGCACACGCGGCGGCGGCGGCGGCGTTCCCCGGTGGCGTAGCCGGGGCAACGCAGCCCGGGCTGAGCCTGGCTCAGCGTGCCAACTTTTCGTATTTTTAGAGGCGGCGAGATGGCTACAGGTGATGACGCTCCGCCTACTGGAGCTCCTTCTTCATTTTGGGAACGCCAACTTTCTGCAAAGACCTTTAGCACGCCAAACTATTCAAACGTTGCCGGTCCTACGCGCACTTTTTGCGCACGTCTCCCTGACCTCAACAACACACACACACATATGCACTTATTCTTAGCACTTTTCTACAACACACACCGAGCATGGAACACGCATCCAGCGGAAGGAAAAGATGCACACGTTCGCAACAAACAATTTTTGGCGCACACAGAATGTTACGCAGAAGTAAAAATGCCGCAAAAACGTTTGCAAAGTGAGCGGAAACAATTTCCAAGCATCAAGCAGATTAAAAGCAAATTGTTTTTAAAAAAAAACAATTAGCTCAGTGAACTCACTTTGATTTACTTCCAAAATAACGAGCATACTTTTCAAATATTGTACCATATTAGCAGTACATTTTTAGCATCTCAGAAGAAAACACAGTCCTCAAGTGAACACTGGGCCTTGCAAACTAACACTGCTGGAGTGTTGGCGCTTGAGGGCAGTTTTTTCTAAGAAAAATGTCTGCAAAGATCATATTCAAGAATTATAGAAAGCTATTAGAACAGTTTTGAATTGAATATACTAAAAAAAAAAAATCTAAATTGAAAAATGTGATTCATCGCAATTAATCAGGCAAGCAGCAGTCAACCGTATATTACGAATAATAAAAAACTGCGTATTTATTTCAGAGAGGCATCAGTGTTTGTTTTTTAATTATTAACATCAGTCAGAAAATCCGCAAAAATATTGGTTTTTTTTTCAAAGTAAAAGCAGTTTGCAGTGATCATCAGTCTGCTTTCATGGAAGACAAGAGAAACGCGAGAATATTCAGAGGCTGAAATCAGAAGATTTGGAATATTTGAAGTTCAACAGCCCCTTTTAATGATGACCTGAAATGTTGCAGATTCATTTGACAAGCGATTCGTGCCCCTCAAATTGTGTCCGTACGAAAAGAGGACACGTAGCATTTGGAAGACTCTCGCTACCCCACCCCTCCCAAGCCCCTCCCTCAACTCCCCCCAGGCGGGTGTTGCATGAACACCACCCGGGACTTCACCTGGAGTTCGCTCCACCCCCTCATCTTGGGGGAGGAGGGTGGAGGAGGGGGGGTGGGGTCTTGGAGGTGAAACTTTGCCTACAGACAAAGAGCAAAGAATGTGCAGAGAGGGAGGGGCCGTTGGGGGTGGGTGGGGGGGGGTAGAGTGATGTCACCTGGTAGTCCAGGATGCTGAAGCCGAGGCCTCCGCTGGCCTCCTTGTCGAGTTCCAACACGTCCACCTCAGAAGACCACAGCGCCAGCTCGCCACCTTCCTCTTCTTCTTCTTCGCTGCCTCTACCCTCCTCCTCTTCGGCGTCGGCCTCTTCAAGCTCCATCAACACTGGCGACACCTGCCGGCACGTCACACTTGTGTTAATTTGTCCACCCGTGAATCAGATGCGATTGTTCATTGTGTTCAGAGCGGAAACACGCCACCGTAGATTGCTTCGGGTTCATTGGACCTAAAAGGGGGACGACAGGAATGTTTTGTTTTTCGCAGTCAATTGGGACCAGAACTCCAAACGCTCAGTAGAGAGGGGGGCAGGGGGGGGGTTATTTTCCACTTCTATTACGCCGTTGCCAGCAATGGTACGCAAACTTCTTCATACTCGTTACGCAACAAGTTCAACTTTAGAAAAAAAAAAAAAATAAAAATAGCATCCTGCAGGCTGTGAGAGCAACGTGATTACAAATCCGGAAGTGGACGGGAGAAGGAACTAAAGTGAGTGAGTGATTGACAGAGAGAAAGTGGACGATATTATTAATAACTATGTAATAACGGGATGGGGCCAGCGCATATGCTGATTTTTCAAGATGGACGTCAACGTTGCGATTGTTTGGATACTTCCATTGAAGATAAAAAAAAAGTTCTATAAAGTATGTTCTCCACCCCATGAATCTAAACACGACATTCTGTTGAATATTACATTTGGAGCTGACTCGTCAAGAAGAACTGACCTGCTGCACTTCCCGTTGCTCGGTTGGGTTCCACGTGGAGCTCGCGTCGCTGCAGAGCGCCGAGGCCAGCTTCATCTCCAACTGGCAAACACAAACTTTAATCGCCGCAACTTTGAAGGAGGATGTACGACGGCGACTAAGCAACCGAACAATAATAACCGGTTCATCTGACCATTACGTCTTTGCTCATTCGGATGATTAAAAAAAAAAAAAAAAAAAGAGGGAATTTCCTTTGCCTTACTTATAAATAGGACATGTCTTCAAATTGACAGAACAGAAAATGAACAAACTTAAACCGATTCTAATCAATTGCAGCTCAATTTCGGATTTGAATATAAATTTTGACTCTTTGCGGACAGGAAAAAGCAATTTTGGCTCCCCCCCCCCCAAAAAAACAAAAAAAAAAACAAAACCCACACCTGAAAACTGCAATTCATGTGCCATCCCTATTTCCAAACGATATTATCAATTGCAAATGCTGACATACGTCGTCCACGTTGCGTCCATCTGGCGCCGACTCTTTTTCCGCTTCTGACTCGGACGTCAGCTGTCGGCTGCAGACCAGCGTGAAAGGTGGGGGAACCTCTTTGAGGAAGGAGACCACCTCCCGACGAGACTTCCCGATCAGCGGCATGTCGTTCACCTGCAACGCAAACGCAACAAGAGGACATTTCGACGTCGCGCCACACCCAAACAGCCGTGTTAACGTTTTTGAACGCGCGCCATTGGCGGGCCCCGCTTTTGCTCCGCAGAACAACTAAATTCGCTTCGATCACGTCGTCATGATCCGAGCCGCTTTTGCTCACAAGGGTGGGCGTGCCGGAGCCAATCGGTAGTAGGCGGGGTTCACCATGCGCACTGGAAGCAGTGCAGCCATGAGAGCGGAAGCTCGTTTAGAAGCCCGTGATGGACACAGCCAACAAGTATTTATTTTACAATTCCAAAATACATTATTTTTAGACGTGTATCTTGCAAGTCACAGGTCGAACGGCACTTCAAATCCCCCAAAACGTCCACGTCGGGTACCTCGTATCTCAAGGCACCGCTGAAGTCAAAGTGAGGTTGCAAATGAAGGTCAATCGAGGCCCTGCTGGCCGTGACCTCACTCGATTGGCCGACCGAAAGTCACTTTTGCGCGCTCACCTCGAGCAACTCGTCCTCCGGTTTCAGGATGCCATCTTTGTCCACCGGGCCTCCGGGCACCACGCAGGAGACGTAGTGGTGGCCGTCGAAGGAGTCCAACTCCACGCCCAAGCGAAGCGTGTGGACGGGAAGGAGCTGCACGCAAACCAAACGCGTCACGTGACGTCACGCCATCGACGGGAGGAAATCGGGTGAAGTGTGTGCGTGTGTCACCTTGGAGGACCTCTGCAGCTGGGCGTCATCCTCAATCACAGGATGCAACTTGATCACCTGAAAGAAGGCGCAACTTAACCGATGCACAATGGCAAGGAAATGGCAGCCACGCCAGACGGTTAGAACATAAAAAAAGAGCCACACTCGCCACATCTTGCAAGTTGGACAAGTTTCAGCATTTTACACTCCAACCGAAAAGTTAGCAGAAGTTATCATCTCATCTGTGCCAACACTGCAGCGCTGCTCACCTTTTTGTGTGCAATAAAGTGGCAAAGTGGCTTTGGGGCCACTTTGCCATGCTCATTTGCGCCAATATTTGATGAGAGTGGCCCATAAGCACAAAAAGGCTGGCGCTCACACGCATTTTCACAAATGATTCAGAAAACGCAAACTAGTTTTTACTCAAACATTAACAACAAAAAAAGAACATTTTTCATCATATGGCCACAATAATTTATGCACAAAAATGTAATAAAAAAAAAAAAAAAAAAAAAAAAAATATATATATATATATATATATATATATAGTTATAGTTGTCATTCTCACCAGGACTTGGTAGTTTGGCCCCAGAGCCTGCTGCCACTTGGTCTTCAGAGCAGCCTGAGGAGCTGCATAAACATGCAAGAAAACAACACAAAGAAATGAAACACAAAACAACAGACACACCGGCTGTACATTGGGAAATAAAACACACACGTGCATGCGCAGTTTTTTTGTGTTGTGTCAAATGCTCTGTTTCGCTTAAGGTCATTGGCGGTTGCTATGGTAACCTGGATGTCAAGCTGATGTCAGTCTCCTGCTGAGCTCACCACAAAAAAAAAAAAAAAAAAAAAAGATGGCAGCGCTTTAGATTAAATTAGCATTGCTAAGCGCGGCCAGGCCGTCATTAATCTTTGGCGTTGAGAAGAATAAAAACGCTCGTACATCCGCACGGCGCCGTACGCTAATGGCTGGCGAGCCCATTACCAACTAGGGATAGAAATATACACAAGGCTTCTGCCAGCGACAAACTTTGACGCTAAAGGCTGTGTGGCAAAACGCTCGCAAGTCTTGTGACATGTTAGTGACAAGGAACTGAGGAGTTACATTTAGACAAAAGTAGTGCTTTGCTATCATCTTGTGGCTTTTGGGGTGAGAGGCGTCAATCACGACAAGCAAGCAGACTGAGTAGCAAATTTTTGCGTGTGTATTTGTGTCATTTTGCATTTGCGTATTTAGATGATGTGCCGTGCGTGCGTGTGTGTGCGTGCGCGTGTGTGCGTGCGCTCACCGTTGCTTGTGTTGTGTGTGTCCAAATCTGCAGCGTGCATCTTGAAATCCAATGATCGTCGTGACCAACGAGAAGACTCCACTGAAACACACAAATACAAGAACACAAGAAATCGCACTAAAAGGTTGTGTGCCCCCACAAACAAACGTCGGGAATGACGCAAACAGCTGACACACACACACACACACTCCCAAGCGATGAGTGTTGGCTACCTCTGTCCAGGGACCTTTCGTTGTTATTCCTGCGGACGAGCGTGAGGAGCACGGTGCGTCCAGTTCCTTTCATGACCTCCACAACTTGTTGGTTGCTCAGACCGTGAAGGCTGACGCCGTCCAACTGAACGAGCAAAAGACAAAGACGCTTTCACCGCGCCGCTTCGGCGTGTTGGGGTTCCCTCCTCACCCACGACAGCTTAGCGAGTCGGTGTTGGAATACGTCGCGACAAGTTTCGGCTGGTTTTTTTTTTTTTTTCTTGAGAAATGAGACGTGAATTTGAGATACGAGCGCACTTCAGAAGAAGAAGAAAGTATCAGACAAATATTTACAAATGTGTATGCAGCTTTTCTACTATACTACTGCTGAGTGCAATTTTGAGAAAAATATGTGGAAAAAGGAATTGCGGTGTTTTTTTTGGGGGGGGGCATCTTCACTGATAAATTCCGTTTGCATTCATTTCAAAGCGATACATCGATTTGAGATTGATTGTTTTGAGTTACGAGCGGGGTACTCAACAAGCTAAACTTGTATATCAAGGCGCTACTGAGTAGTGATTAGGACGACGACGCAGCCAAAACGATGTTGACGTCATCGCCATGCCGGTGATCTTCTTACGGCAATGAGTCGGTCTTGAACTCTGATGTTCCCGCTGTGATGGGCGGCGCTGCCCGGGACCACGTGCTTGATGAACACACCCACCGCATCTGTCGGGAGAAGGAGAACACGGTCATGACGAGACGGACCCGGATGCTACTGCAACAGTGACAAAAAAACGTTCCGTTACGGAAAAGAAGGAACAACATAGAAGAGGAGGAGGAAGACGCAACGCGATCCTGCTGGCTAGCTCGCCAAACTGTGACGAGGTTGTCTGCTGCACATTTTACAGCGCTAAATGTACAAGAGGAGAAAAAGGAGGAGGAGATACGGTGAGGAGGGATACCTTGACTCGTGAGGGGGTTGTGTCCAATGATGGAGATTCCGAGGCTTTCTCCGTCTTTCTTGGTGAGCGGAACCTCGTGGATCTCGTAGCCGTCCAGGTTGGGCTGAAAAACAGGAAGTAGAAAGCAGGAAGCAAGCAGCAGGAAGGGGGCGAACGCAACAAGTAGAAGGTAGGAAGGAGACGGGAGGAACGGGGATGCTCACCAGAAGGTGGGAAGGAGGAAGAAGGAAGTAGGGAGTCATGTCCGCTCATCATGAGACAGGAAGTAGGAATGAGGTATGGGCCAGGAATTGGGAAGTAGAAGACAGAAAGCAGGAAGGAGTCAAGAAGTATTAAAGTCACGTCCGCTCACCATCTTGCTGGGTCGGCGTTGGGGCTGCACGGGAGCAGATGAAACGGGGGCGGAGTCGGGCGGCGGGGGAGGGGCTTTGGGCCTCTGGTCAGCGTGGTCCCTGGCGACCACCATGGTCACGTGACTCCCGCATGCCTGCAGCACCCGGACCACCTCGTCGCTGCTGAGCCCGTCGGTGGGCGTGGCCCCGATGCGAAGGATGCGGTCGCCCGTGCGGAGACGCCCGTCCTGATCGGACCGCCGTGTAAGAAGGAGGAGTGAGGGGTAGAAGAGGAAGAGGAAAGAAGCATACGCCGCCGACGTACCCTGTCAGCCGCGCCGCCCCCGACCAGTGTTCGGACGACCACGCCGGCGCTCTTGCCGCCCACGATGCCGAAGCCCAAACCCGAACCGTCGTTGAGCAGCTGGATCTCCTCCACGTGAGCCCACTCGGCCTTGGGGGAGTTCACACCACAATCTCTCGTCACAAATGAGATCACGACCGGTGAGCTCAAGATTGCGTCAGGTCACGTCTGCTCTCGTGACCTCCCCCGAGCTCGGCGTGAGACGTCGGCGGAGGCCCAGATAAAAGTGCACCGGCGCTCGGGGGAGCTAAGCGTTAGCCGCGCAATGCTAACGACTAGACAATGCCATTCATGCACCATGTTGCTTGCGTCCAGTGATGAAGGGGAGGAGGAGAAGGAGGAGGACCAGAAGGAGACAGAGGACAAATAAGAGGAGGCGCAAGGAAAGGAGAACAAGAGGAGCTCCAGAAAGTGAGACGAAAAATTAGCACAAGGAGGAAGAACAAGAAGCAAAAGAGGGGGATGAAAAGAGGAGGGATAGGAGAAAGACAAAAACAACACAAACGACTCTTGATAACGTAAAGATTCTCGTGCACGGGTGTGCGTTTTGCTCGGAGATCAAATAGTGGTCGGGTGTTTGGTGTCGACGTGTCTTACGGCGTTTATGTTGTCAGCGGCGCCCGGCCGTGACGAAGGTGACGTCGGTGTCAGCGTGTCCTCGGGGGGGCGGTCCCTGGCGACCGTCAAGTCCACCGTGCGGCCGGGCAGCTGCAACAAAGCCAGCGCCTGACGCTGACTCATGCCCGCCTCCAGGGGGCGCCCGTTGATCACCAGGATCTGATCGCGTGCCTGCAGATGCCCGTCCCTGCCGACGCCAACACAACGCCGTCAAACACGTGTCTCGAGAGGTGCTGCGGTTTTGGTTAGCAACAGAGTTGAAAGCAGCAAACCCGTCGATGTCAACCGACGGCAGATATATTTGAGGCAGCAAGTTGAAAGCGAACGACTCATTGAGACGCGGCGCCAAGCCACTAATTGAGAAGAAGGCCCCGATTGGACGCACGTCACCTGTCGGCGACGCCTCCAGGCTGGACGTGTTTGACGAAGATGTCGGGACGGCCGCTTCCCGGGTGAAGGCCCGCCACGCTGAAGCCGAGACTCCCCGATTCCGGACGCGTCAGACGCACGCGCTGCGTGGGTCGACCCTGACGTTGAGATCCAGCGCGCACACACACACATTAACACAAACAGTCATAAGCATGAAAAAACACATTAACACACACACACATAAACGCACACCAACCAATGTACACGCTTATGCAAACACACACTAACACATGACGTGGCCCCATTGAGGGCTGACATTGGTTCTCACCGCCGCCGCAGCCACGATCCAGCGGTGAAGGCGTTCAGGCGAGGGCAGGGCCTCGAGGGCGGGCGCGGCCGAGCCGTCTGTTGGGACGGTCGTGGATGGTGACGAGGTGACCGAGAAGTCGCTCGCCGGCGAGAAGCCGAAGTGACGGCTGTCCTCCGAAAGCGGCGTACTCAACTGGAGAACAAGAAAGGAAGGAAAAAAAACTCAAATCGCTTTTCACTGATGAAAAGAACGAGCTCACCCAAAAGCAAACATTTTGGTCGCGTGTTATCGTATCGTCGATATGGGATGCGGCTCCTCACGGAGGATAAAGAAGACGTGACGAAGGACTGATTTGTGTCGCAGCGCAGAAAGTGTTCAATTGACACAAACGCACACACATCCAACCATTCGTTATCTGAGCCACACGTACAAATTCAACTCAACAGTCACTTGCTCACTAAGCCACAAAAAAAAATCTAAACATTTGCAAATACAAACATTTAACAAAAATACACGCACATTCAATGCAAACAAAGACACACACATTTATTGTACTCGAATTCACCGACATGCACACGCACTCACAACCACACAAAGTGCGCGTGTTGCAGTTGCAGTAATGAGCGCGGGTAAAAAAAATCAATGCCTTCCTTACAGGTAATGTATGAATGACCTTTCCTCTCACTTTGTGTAGTCGGGCGGGCGCGAGCGTCCAGGCGACCGAGCCGTTTGTCAAAGCGGGACGGCGGGTATTAAAGCATGATTGATCGGCGCCGGGGAGGCCGGCCATAAATAAAGTGGCGGCGACGCCTTCATAGACTTACAGTACGTTGAGTCGCCGACACTCGCCGCGACCTTGGCGCCACTTACAATATGAAGCCCGCCATTATCTTAATTTGGAAGCAGCGTTGTTTATTGGCGAGGCCGAGCCTGCGCCTAATACGCAAACGGGGACACGTGCCTCGTCGTCCAGACGCACACCTTCAATGTGGCAAAAGTGACCACACATCTCATATGTACGTGATAATTGTTGGGTGCAAATGTGATGTCGCCTTGAGACACACAAGATCCAACCTGTTTTGGGATTTTTTCATTCTTACATTTACTCCCTTTTTTTGCCTTGAGGTGAGAGCAAAAATTTGACACACGAGCAACGTACGTGTCTCATGGTGGTGAACTCAACCACACTGCTTTGCTCTCATAAATGCTAACAATGCTAATCGCGCGCACGCACACACACACACGGACAAGCACACTTCAATTTTTGTTGTGTACGGGCGAGCGCACCTGCTCCTTGAGGTGGGCGACCGCACGCTGCAAAACGAGCACATGCGCAAAGAGCGGACTGTCCAGCGTCTCCTTGAGCGCCACCACGCGGCCCAGGTGGCGCTGCCACTCCTCCTTCTCGGTCAACTTGGCCCGCAGACGCTCCAGGGCCGCCGACGCCCGTCGACACTCGCCGGGCGACATCGCCCCGAGCGACGTCGCCCCGGGTGCGGGCCAAACTGGACTCGGGCCGGACTTGTCTGGCATTCCGTGCGACTCTGCAAGAACAGACCACCACGCGGTTCGATGAGCACAATTCATCGACCGCGTTGCTTTTCAAACTTCGGACACAGAAAAAAATAGTCGACTCCGCCCCACAGGTGCCGACATGAAACAACAACATGATTATTTTAATTTGGTGTAGTACATTTCTCTAATTTTATTCATATAATTTCAGTCCCATCGACGTTAAAAAAATGGATTGATACCCAAATAAAGTGAAATATGTTTAGAAGTATTTCATTTAGTATTTATAGAATTAGTGCAATTCAGCATAGTGTATAGTTTTTGGTTTTATTTTAAATACACTAAAAACTTTTACACGCTTGTGCCAAACATAAATGCAAATTGCATTTGTGCACGGCTGCAGCACCTTACGAGCGCACAGAGACAAAAATGTGAAAAATTTAAAATAATTTAAAATTAAAATGTGAACCCCCATCCCATTGGAACGGAAACGGATCACGTAACAAAATGACACCACCATAAATTGTGGCACTTGTCATCTTAAAACTTGAACTTCATAATGTTAAAAGGAGAATTTTACTCCGTTGAAACCTGAAATTGAATACATTAGAAAAACCGAAACATACCGCAGTAAAATTAACTTTATCAGTTTAAAACGTGAAATTAATCATGATTATTTTGGATTTATTTATTTTTTACTAGTGTGGTAGCAATATGCTTTCGTGTGTGACGCATAAACGATGTTTGAAGAATTGAAAACTCCTTCAGTTGTTGGCAGGCCGAGCCTTTACACAGGCACAGCCAAACAAAGCGCACGCGCGCACACGCACTCGCACCTGCGCATGCACGCTGATTCACCTTCACGGAAGTGAAACTGGGAAGGTCGACGAGGGCAGGGCTGAGTGTTCAACAAACAAATTCATAGTGCTCCTTATCATCAAAGTTGACCAATGTGTTTGGCGAACATTGGACAGTATTCGTCGCATTTATGTTATTTTTGGAGTGTTTTTTTTTCGATGGGCGGGGTCACTCAATCCCATCAGCAGGTGCACGTAACAATGAACAAAACTCACAAGAAAACACAACACAAACGAACAACGTCATCAACTCTGGCAGTGTGCGCATTCACAAGTGTGAAAGTTGGGGAGAAAAGAAAAGTTTCTGTCGACTCAAAACTTCGTCGGGTAGCCGCTAGCATGCTAACTCCCTTATCGCAACGCGCCACCCAAAGAGGAAAAAAAAACAAAAACAAACGTCTCGTTTTGTGTTTTTCCCAAGCGGAAAAGGCACTCGTAGAAATTGGCCATTCAGACAAGAGAAGGGAGGCGGCGAGTTACTTGAGAAGATTTGGTCTCGAAAGTGATGTGAAACTTACTTGATGCGGCTTCACCACAGTATCACTTTAAATGTTGCGTTCAGATGTTGTGGGAAACACTGGTACTCTTCAGAAACCACAACGACGCTATTACACTCGTCGATTTCTTTCTTTTTATTTTATTTTTTTTTATAATTGTGTAACGCTTCAGGATTTACCCCACACTGACCTTTACGAGCTATACGGAAAAACGCGTGCTTGAAATGTTGACAGTGAAAAGGGAAAACGCTCATTTTGTGAAGACAGTATGTTTTCCCTGTTTACCCGGAAGGTGGCGCCTGGTGACGTCACCACCGCCACCATGTTGCGGTGTTTGCGCACCGGTTTGTGGACAGTTTTGTATTTTTTCTTGTGTTGTGAGTCTTTTCGGTGGATGATTGTCGCGGCGGCGGAGGCGGAAGCAGCGGAGGAGGTGGGCAGCTGCCACAAGCTGAGACTCGGACAATATCCTTCCCTTAACTCGCTTTTCTTGTCTCGGAGATGGATGCAGAGCTAATGCTAATGACTAGCGCCTCACTTAGCCGTCGGCTGCGAGCAGACAAAACAAAAATGAAAACAAAACAAAAATGTCGCGTAGCTTTAGTGTGACGTTACGTCGACTGACCAGGGACATGATAGAACAGATGGGTTGAATTGGAATATTAGTCTTTTTCTCTCCCACTGTAGTTCGAATTTGGGAAGCATCAGTAGAAAAGAAGGTGACAAAAAGTTCGCATTTGTATGACAGAATAAATGAAAACCATTGGTCGTGGTAGCTCCGGTTCTCGAGGGCCGCTTTCCTGCATGTTTCCCATCTCTGACCGTTGCAACACACCCGATTCAAATGATCAGCTCATCCGCAAAGCTTTGAAGGAGAAATTGTCACGTGATCTTTGTTTTGAGACTCCTTGACGGCGCTGACGTATTTGTGTAAGGCTCCCAAGATCGATGACGTCACGCAGGAGCCCCAAAACTGCAGAGATGCCAGCGCCTGGGGTCGGTACCGCGCCCCCTCAACATATTTACGGGATACCTTGTTGCCATGGCGACCTCCCAAAAGGCCATACACTCCCAAGCTTCTAACACGTGCGTGCGTGCGTGCGCGTGTGTGTGTGTGTGTGTGTGCAAGTAGTGGAGTGTCTTCCAGCCCCAAACGTCACCTGTCGACTTTCCAACGGGACGCAATTTCGTTTCAGCGGGGAGGAGGTGGGCTTTAACAAAACCATTCCCTGTAGGAACGTGTGAGTACACGTACGCCATCATACATCCTTACACACAAAGACGTGAGGGTTTTTCCTGTCTCAAATTGAGACACAACACCATCCAACATTTTCCCATGCATGCACACGGCTTGTAGGAAAAGGCGGTGTGCGTTGTTTTGTGTTTTCAGGAGCGGCTACTCGTACAAAGTGGCGGTGGCCTTGTCGCTCTTCCTTGGCTGGCTGGGCGCCGACCGCTTCTACCTGGGATATCCTGCGCTTGGTACAAACACAAACACACAAAAAGAGGAAAATACGACATGAATTAAAATGAAAGACATTTATCAACTTCAATTTGAGTCGCATGCACACAAACGCACGTAATCCGTAGAGACGTGTACACACCTGCGACACACCGACACACATCCACGGACGGGTGAAGAAAGAAAAAAGGTTTTGAGTTGAAGCGGCCATTTAGTTGGTGCTGCCTTTGCTTCAGGTGTGCTGAAGTTCTGCACGGTGGGCTTCTGCGGTATCGGCACGCTGGTGGACTTCATCCTCATCGCCATGCAGGTCAGTGGCGGCCGATGAGCGCTCCACGTCGCCACATGCTAACATGCTAACTGCCGTCTTGTGCCAATCACTTGCGAACATCAGAACTAGCGTGTGTGCTGACATTCGGATACCAGCATACTCACGTGTGTGTGTGTGTGTGTGTGTGTGTGTTGCGGTCCAGATGGTGGGCCCATCGGATGGCTCTGACTACATCGTGGACTACTACGGCGCCCGCCTCAGCCGCCTGGCCATCACCGAACACACGTACAGGAAACCGCACCTCACCCTGTGACGTGCGGCCACACTCCGTTGGTTAACAAGAGCCAAAAGTCTTCCAAAAAAAAAAAAGTTTTGCAAATCCAAAGTATTAATCAGCGGTAGGCACGTCAGCTCGTCAGGCATCACGCCGTCGCTGTTTTCGGCCAGCCCCTGTGGGCCCATCCTGGCCGTGGTATCGGTAATGACGTCCTTGACGCCGATTGGCTGTCGGACGGACCGAGTCCACGCCGGCCGGCCTGAAAGAACGACGGCATGATGACTGACGAACGGACGTGCCCATCGCTGGTTTTTACTACTTTGTCTTTATTTATTTGGATTTATTGGCTTTGAGATGAGCCGTCTCCTTTTGAGGGCGGTTTTCTTTTTCTTTGTGTCTTTTGAAATGTTCAATGCAGAAGGTTGACCTTGAAGCACCGCCCACATTTTGCCACATTCCGCCAATCATTGGTGGATCGAAAACAGAACAATGTTTGTTTGCGCTCAGCTCGAATCGTCAGCATGAAGAAATGCGGTGCCGTTTTACTGTATGATCCGAATAATTGTCTTTGTTGAAGTTATGAAAGTGTAAATAAAGTTGTTTTTGTCCAGAAGATTTTGATGTCCACTAGATTGGTCGCCAGAAGCCGCTCACACTCGAGCAAAACGACATCGCTCGGCTCAGCGACTGATCAGAGCCAACGCTTTTGACATCAGTGAAAGGGGGCGTGGTCATTTTCTGCTGTAAATTGCGCTATAGAAATAAAGTTGTAAAGTATTAAAAGTATGCAATTTTCATGTCGTCACTTTCCTCATTTCTCCAAAATGAATCAATAAAAAAGATAATGGCGACTAATTTCAGTTTCCTGGTGAAAAAGTAAGAAACGGAACGTTTTTGTGAGAATTGGGCCATCTTTGGCTCTTGTCCACCTTTAAAAACTTTATTCATAATTCAATCAATAAATTGAATAACGTGAAGGAATATTTGCGGTATTAAAATTGACTTACAAATTTTAGTTTTGGGTTGCACGGTGACCGACTGGTTCGCACGTCCGCCTCACAGTTCAGGGGTGCTGGTTCCATCCCGGACTTTCCTGCGTGGAGTTCGCCTTGTGAGGTTGGATGGATTTCTTTTCTTTTCTACGGAAGCGTTTTGCTGCCACACCAGGAAAAAAAATAAAAAATCCAATTTATCTTGTAAAAACGTCAAACTTTTCTTTTCTTATTCCATGAAATATTTAGTTGTAAATTCGAAAAATACATTTCAAAATGAACTCAAGAGAGTTTGCATTTACATTGTGTCACGCCTTTGGACGAGTGTGTGTTCTTGCTTGAGAGAGAGGATGATCTTGTAAAAATGTGGTTCGGCGTGTGCAAGTGTGTTTTTGTATAATGCGTGTCATCAACCACAAAAAATGTTGTGCGTGTAAAAAGAAGAGGCGGAGTCGCGTGCGTGGTGTTAGCATCTTTATAGTGTTGTCGTCGTGTTGCATAGAGGCGCTTCCTGCGAGGACAGGAAGTCACTGAGGGACAACATGGTGGACGAAAGTAGCGACAGTGCACACAAGTGGCCAGCAGGAGGCGCCACCACTACCGTCAAGGAGTCGTTGAGGCACAAGTTTTAGTCAACGAGGAAGAAGTGAGGTCATGCAGGTCACCAGGTGGCCGTTGGCCATCTCGCTCGGAAGCGTTTCTGAGCCCACATCATCCGGAAAAGTTCCTTCGGACTCATTAGGGAGCCGCGAAACGATGATCATTCCACCCGAGTCCCTCATCACTACGATATAAACACTTTTTTGTTGTTGTTGACTCTCTGGCTGAAATGATGAATCAAATACTCCCAAATCGCTATACGTCATCATTTTTCCTCTTCAGAAGCGAGAACGAGGTTTCACTCCTGAAAAGTTGATTTAATTTCACTGCAAGCCATTTGGAACATGATGTACAGTTTACAGAGAGGAAAAAAAATCTTAAATCTTAATTTATTGCACATAAAATTTGAACAAAAATTGTACTTCCGTTAAAAACATTCGCTAAAAATTAGATTTGAGCTCATGTAAAAATATGATCAATTGTATTTGTATTGAATTGATTGATTCTTTGGCATACCACTAGAGGGAGCCACCACGCCGCCAGTGGTACTCGTACCACACTTTGACCGTCTGCTGTGCAGTGATTCTGAAGTGTGGTCCCTCTCCATGTATTAAAAACTAAGCAAACCGTTTTGGTTTTTTTACTTATCAAGTACGGCACAGTATCAAATTACCTTTCAGTTTCATATGACTTTTGAGAAAAATGCGTTTGTATTGTTTGTACAATTTTTATGAAATGAACTAAACTAAATGTTGTTTGTTTCATGCATTTTTCTTGACCAGTAACTTAAGTCGTTCTTTCAAACTGTGCATCGTGTTCAAGTGGCTTAGAATAACAAATAGACATTTTTTTTTTTGTTTGATCAACACTTGGGACTTCTCCGTTATTGTGTTTTGTCCATGGTGGTCCTTATGTGGCGCTTGGAGGCATCGAGTCAACACTTGGACTTGGTATCAAAAGTTTGACAATCACTGACTTGCGGGGACAGGCGAGGGATTCCGATCACAGCCACCAGGTTAATGATGATGATGATGACGAAGATGAAGATGAGGAAGTTGATGATGCCATCAAGTATTAGCGCTGCTCAAGATGGCAACGAGGTCGAATGAGATTATAAAACCAAAGCCTCCCATCATGCTTTGGGGCTTTGGTTGGGAGTGGGGGTCGTGTGTGTTGGTCATGTGTGTGTGTGTGTGTGTGTAGGAAGGGGAGGGGGGTGGGTGTCAGTTGACACCCTTCATCAAACTTTGAGTCTAAACTTTATCGCCTTGAAAGCGGCGTTGGAAAGATGGTCGACCAATCAAAGAAGCATCGACGTGAGAGGAGCCACAAGGAGGGGGGGGTGGCAACCCCCCCCCCCCCCCCCCCCGCCCCCTCCATCGACCCAATCTTGACCAAGGGGGCGGGGGGGTATCGTTTGAAGTTTTGCTGTGGCGACGCAGATAGACCTGAGTGTGTGTGTGTGTGTGTTGGGGGGGCCCGGGGGGGGCGGCGCAGTGTCTGTCCAGGCAAACGCTGAGCTCAGCACAAACACCACATTGATCTCCCCTGCAGGACAGCAGCAAATGGGGGTGGGGGGGGCAGGGGGGGTGATCTGGTCGATGGACACTGCAACACTGCGATGGGGGGCAGCAAGGGCGATTTATGGAGCCCCTCACATAAAAACACTACAAGGGTGCAACGGGAGGCGGAGCTTGATACACCGACTGGGATTTTTTTTTTTTCAGTCCGAGTACTCACTTTTCAGAATCCACCGATACCGAGCAGTCCTTTTGATTTATCAAATCGAAATAATCCTAATCACAGATAATTGTAAGTTTCTTTTTTTCGACACGTGACGATTCGCCTTCGCACTGTAGCGCCAACTACAGCAAAGGGAACTTACTCAATGTCAAATATTTTTGGGCTTTACTTATCAGTTGCTGTGATCAACAAATTTTATGGTAACTTGAAATAAGGCTGCTATCATATGTTATTGCTGGTCAAACTTTTTTCTTTGGCGTGTCAAAGTGACTTTTAATATTTTGCTTCTCACAAACTTTAGGTACTCGAGTTTAAGGACCTACTTCTGCCACCTCACAACGCTGAGCATGCAGTCGTCATGGTGATGAGAAACTTGCATTTTATTTTCTTTAATGAAACATGAGTGCGGTCACATGGTTGCTATCAGGAAATGAAAAACACGTCACAGCACGCCATGCATCTTAGCGCCGTCCAATCAGGAGGTGGCATCTCGCCGACAACGGGACGAAGCCTCCAGATGGGACGGGAGGGGGGGTTGGGGGGATTACACAGCTGTAAGAGGCCACGTCACTTCCAGCCAGGGAGACGGCTCGCATGATGTCGTTCGTCATTTGGAAACTGGCTGGAAGCGACGCGATTGGCCCAGATCGGTTGCCGTGGGAACAAAATGCCATTTTGGTACAAAAAGAAAGATGGGGGGGGCAAAAAAAGCTTCAAATGTTGCATAATCAAGCGTTTTATTTGCATGGAATCATGAAGACAAAGAAAAAGCAAAGACGTCCAAGAATCTTTGGACTGCTCAAATGTCATCCGGAACGCAACAAGACAAAGAGGAAGAAGTGCTGCGCTCGTAAAGGAAAAAAGTGGGCGGGGCAGCGTGACGAGCATGCGTACACAAACGTCCTCGCTGCCGCTGCAGCGAAACAACTACACAACAACAAAAACAACAACAAGGAAAGCGGTGCGATAGAACGAGACACACGATAGCAAACGGCCACTTGAAAACGTTTCTCGGGAAAAAAAGGAAGCCCACTTGAAGGACTGCGTCGTATTTGTTTCAATTCTTTGCACTTTAATGTTTTCAAAGGGATTTATTTGGCAAGTACGTATTTGTTTTATTTAATTTGATGAATAACTTCTTTTTTATTGAATGATGTGGTCCGTCGAAATTCAAAGGAAACATGCCAGTAGGCTATCGTTAGCGGGCTATCAATTTTAGCGCATATCGCACAGCTCGATGAACAACACACAATGACGCAAATTTCTCACTTTGTGTTTCGCTCACTGCCTCAATGACCGCGAAGCGAATGTTGACGAACATCAACGCTAACACTGGAAGCTAAAAGAGGTCAAGTTGGAAACAAACTTCAGAAGCTAACCTCAGAAGCTAACACGGAAAGCGACCTCGGGTCTTCATCAACTCTAACATTAAAAGGAATGTTCATTAAATAACATTGGAAGCTAATGTTGCGGCTAATTTGAGAAGCCAACATCCGAAGATAACAGATCTTCCTTAGCGTTGACGTTCGAGCTAAATTTTGGAAGCTAACCGTTGACATTAACGTACAATGCTAACCTTCAAAACCTAACTCAGAAACTAATTTTCCACAAAACATTGGCGCTAACGTTAACGGTGACATCGGAAGCCAGCTAACGTTACGGATAACGTTGAAACAAATTTCAAAGGGAACGTCGAACGTTAACTGCGCAATCTGAAACTGGAAGCTAACATGGGAGCTAACGTTGGACGCTCACGTTGGAAGCGACCTTTCGGGGGTTAACTTCAGAAGCTAACATTGCAAGCTAATGTTCGGAAGATAATAGCGGAGGCTAACATTCGAGATAACGTAGAAAGCGAGTTTCGGAAGCCAACTTATGAAACTCACGGCGCTAGCTAGTGTTAGCCTTCCATCGCTCAAAGGATGTGGGTCATGTTGGACGTTCACTCCGGAAGCTCACTTGGGAAGATTCTCCTTGGCAAGAAGCGGAAGATCAGGAATGATCACGTGACACGAGGGAGGAAGCAAAAAGTGTAAACGTATTTTTAGGGCGGTGAAGTGTGACGGCTTAAGGCTTTTGTGACGACGTCATGAAAACAGGAAGCGGCGTCGCCTCGCGTGATCACAGCCCAGCTTGGCGAGACCATCGTCACGGCGGGCTTGCCGGGGTTTTCTCTCGCTCTCTCATTTTTTTATTTTTTTTTAGGGACTGACACGGAGAAGACATGCCGGTCACGTGCTAACTTTGGTCGACAGGAAGTGCAAGTTTTTGAGTTTTTGAGTTTGTCTTGGCTCCTCTCGTGAATTTGTCGGATTAGCGCAATGAGAGCCAGGAAGACAACGCTTCTGTCGTCTTATTATGAATCCCACGAAAGTTTTACGTTTGGTTGCGCGACACGAGAGCAGCCAGATTATTTTGCTGCTGCTGTATCTTCCAGTTGACGTGAAAACAAGCCATCTCCAGTGGGATTCAGAATCACGATTCTGCGTCACGTGACTAGCGTGGAGTTCCCAGTAGTGAAGTGAGCAGCGAAACCATTTTCTTTCTTATTGTTGTTTTTTTCAATTTCCTCCAACGACTGATTGTCATCAACGTTGTTTGCCTTTCAGAAAACTTTGTTCACATTTTGAGGACAATTGGATCCATTCGCTGCAATCGGTTCCCACTTGGAGGGAGGCACTAACTTGATTGTTTGTCGAGTCGTCTTTAGCGGCCACGTTAGCCGTGAGCTCATCGGCCAAATGGGACGATACGTTGCAGCGCTAGCTGGCTAAGGGGAACGCGTCAACTCTTCGAGATGCTTTAGCCAAGTTGCTAATTTCACAACAGCTCGAGTGGGTGTTAGCTTCGTCGTGTGGAAGAGCTGACAGCTAGCGCAGTGGCGCACCGCTCCGGTTAGCAGAGAAGAAAATGTTCGCTTTTACTGCTAATGGGACCCTTTCACTTATTCAAATGCCACTTTAGCGACATTACGGAGTATTTATAATCACCCAGAGCACAATTCCGGGAAGTCGTCTCCCATTCTTACAAGGACGAGGACATTCCAAAATAATGAGAGGAAAGTCACTCGACAGGAAGCTGACAGATGTAAACATGTTTTCGTCGTTATACAAGCAGGTCAAAAGGACCTCGTCTGTCCTGTATTCACATTAGTTCGGTTGATCAAATATCCCTTCTTCCATAGGCACGAAATTGATTGTTTGTCAAGTCGCGGAAATGACAAGTGTCCTTAGCGGCCACGTTAGCCGTAGTGCATCAGTTAAATCCAACAATACAGTTCGGCGCCAGCTCGCTAAGCATGAGCCATTTGCTCGTCTGCTAACGCCAACAATAGCATACGCCGCTAGCATGCTAACCGGACAACTCTCGGAGCTGCTCGCACGAACCGGTCGACATTTTGAGCAAAGTTGGCGAGGAGCACGGCGTGGAGGAGGAGGAGGAGCAGCAGGAAGGAGGAGGAGTTAACCAAGAGCAATAAGTGACAAGGTGGAGCTTACATAAATGGAAGTGGCCATGTCATGTGACTAACTACATCATCACTAACACTACGACATGCACGTGTTTCATATTGTATACTTATGTACGTATGTATATGTTCATATCTACACATCATCAGGCAAGCCACGCCCCCCTGATGCTAAGTGCTTGTATTGGACCGCGCCTCTTTGAGTGCGGCCAATCACGGAGGGCCACGCCCCTTCCAGATTATCTGGCAAACAAACACCAAGAAGAAAGTACACTAAAAGTTGCGAAGGTGAAATCAAAGACGTAAAAAAAAAAAACACCTTTTTTAAAATATGCCAAAAATCACCTAAGTAAAATAAAATATGTACAAATAAAAATTTCAAAATATGTTCTAAAAATACAGTCAGCCCTGGCCAAGACCTGCCGCAAACACAAAAAACTTGGCATTTGGTAGATGTCCCGCCCACAAACAATGTTCAGAATTGTGGATATTAATAGATTAAATCTTGTCAAATGAAAGCAAATATGATCGCCTTGACTTATACAGCAACTTCAAGGAAAAATTTATTGAATTCATGCAAAAAGACTCATATTTCTGAAAAATACTGTCAGAAAAGACGGCACATCATTTTCAAGAAATTTTGGGGGGAAAATTGTACGTTAAATAGAAGAAAAAGTTGTTTTTAATTTTAAAATTCAACTTAATTTGAATTTTTTCTGATCATAAATTTACCCCCAAAAGGTAAACTTTTCCCGAAAAACTGTTTTTACTATTTCTGATGAAAAATTTTAAAAAATAAGTTGTACGTTCTCCCCCCAAAAAAATGCAGAAACATATTTTGCCGAAAAGCGTGCAGAATTCCAAGCACAATGGTGACCGTTTTAACCATTTTTTACTTTTGTAAATTACACTCAAGTACTCCAACAAGGTACTCTGGTTTGGCGGGACATTGCGAACGGCGAGGGCTGACTGTAGGCTCAAAGTTGAAATTCCAAAAGATATTTTGAAAAGTGAAAAATGTGCTAGTTTAACAAACGACTTTGTTCAAGTCCAACCAAGCGGAAACTTTTAAAGGGATCAACACCATCAACAAATAATCAGAATAATAATCATCATCATCTCCCAATAATAATCATAATAACAATAACAATAATAATGTCCCTTTTGTCTTTTGCACATCCTGTTTTAGAGTCCAGAGGTGCCGGTGGACTTCCGGGAAAAAAAGAAACAAAACAAAAAAAGCAGCTCGGAGCTTCCAAACATTGCACTTTTTTTTCCCTCATCTCCATTTTCTTCCAATACGAGGATAATTCATATTCCAATATTTCATATTGAATATGAGGAGGAGGAAGAGGAGGAGGCGAGGTCACGTGATAACCAGCAATAAGTCAACAAGCCCCGCCCACTCACAGCTCCCTCCAGGAAGTAGGCCCCCCCAGTGGGCGGAGTCATGTGTGCATCAAGCAGCAGTGAGTCAACAAGCCCCGCCCACTCTGAGCTCCTTCCCATAAAGTTGGACCAAAGGGGGCGGAGTCTATAGTCAGGCGTGAGGGGCGTTAGCTGGTGATAAGACTCCTCCCCTCAATGATGCTCTTTGCACATCAAAGGTGAGGAGGAGAAAGAGGAGGAGGCGGGGCCACGGTCAAGGATGGGAGTTTTCTTGTTTGGCCCCATCCCCAAAAGACAGAAGGAACCTCTCAAGGTGTTGGGGGGGGGCGGGGCGGTGCGCCTTGGCCCCACCCCTTAGCCATGCTGAGGCCGACAGTCAGGCGCTGGTGGGCGAAGTCAGGCGCGGGAGGGCGGGTGCACATCGAGATGGGTGGGTCCGGGGGCGGGACCGGGAGGAGCCTCTGGAGTCTTTATCCCAGGTACCACTAAAAAAAAAATCCAAATAAAAATACAAAATATCGTCAGCGTTACGTCCTCGCAAGTCGCTCGATAGTCAGCAACGACGCGAGCCACAGACGAGACATCCTCTCGTCAACTTGACGTTCACCCTCCAACACACTTTCAAGCCACAAACTCACTTGTTAGTCATCCTCGATAGTGACCAAGTAGTCACTTTTTTCATCGACTAGTCAATTTGTAGTCGCCCTTTAGTTCCGTTCTCATCGTACTGCTGTCAATTCAGAGTCCCTTTACAATAACCTTCTAGCTTCATTCTTCAAAATCACTTTTTAGTCACTTTCGACTTTAATGATCACTTTCTAGTCACCCACCAATTAGTCATTCTAGTCACAGACTAGTCACTTTCGGACTTTTCTGGCGGGAGGGTTGAGGCCGGAACGATAGCGAGGTCGCGGCCGACTGATCGGCAAAAAAGGGTCAAGTCACTCTCAAATGACATCAGCGACTCGTCACTTTTGTCGTCACTTTATTGTCACGTCCCGGTCAAAGTAGAATCGCGGGTGCGCATGTTTGCGTGTGCGTGTATCTTGATCAACACGCATCCTGGCTGTCCCGCCAAGTTTGTCTTGATGATGTCTGGTTGCTCGGGGCGACCAGACGGCCCGGGACGTGACCACCATCGTCAAGGCAACCGCAACACCACGCCCACCCTGCTCCTATTTTCTTTACATTCATCACACGCACACACACACACACCCCCACGAAAGCTTGCACACAATGCACATCATTTAGAAAATGTATTCTGGAAAAAAGAGGAAGTAAAAGTTTGTGATAAAGTGTGTGTGTGTGTTGCAGGCTTTGTCTGCAGACTGGTAGTGATTGACTGTGTCGGGGTGTGTGTGTGTGTGTGTGTGTCTGTTTGAGACAGAGGAGAAGAAGAAGAGTGGAAGGTTAGTTTTTAATCAATACAACTTGCTGACGTCGGGACTTTTCTTCCTCTCTCTGCACTGCAGACTGTCCTGAAAACACACTCCCCATGAGTGCGAGTGTGTGTCTGTTTGTGTCATTGTGTGTGTGTGGGTGTGTTTGTGTAGTCATGTTGGTGGAGGGGTGAAGATGAGGATGATCACGCTAAGAAGTCAAGATGCCAACATGAAGGAGCTCAATGACTCTTGAAATCATGAACATTCCATGCTAATGCTAAGTGTGTGTGTGCGTGGGGGTGCGTGTGTGTGTGTGTGCGTGCGTGTGCGCGTGTGTGTGTGTGTGTGCGTCACGTGGCAGAAGCAAACATGTCCAAAATGATGTTGGGGTTTTCCTGGTCAGCCGAAGATGCATGACATTCAGCCAGTGCTCAGCTGAGTCAGCATGTCTCACATGCGTGCACACACACACACACACACACACACACGCACAGTCACCTTGAAGATGTGCATGTGGGACACACACACACACACTTAGACGACATGTCTTTGGCATGATGTCATTTAACATGCCACACACCTTTCAACACGCTCAACGAGGACGTGTGTGTGTGTCCATTCCTGTCACTTTTATGTGTGTGTGCAGACATTTGTGTGTGTTTTTGGCATGATGGAGTGCGAACTCCCCCCCCACATCATTGTCCCGGCGGACAACGGCTTTGGTCACCCGCGACAACAGCCCTGCTGGCCGCATTGGGCAGCGTGCCCGCCCGCCCGCTCGCTCACAAAGAGGAGGCCAGCCCCCCCCCCCCCCAAACACACACACACACGCGAGAGGGGGATGCACAGACAGGCTAGTGTGTCACCATGACGATGCGCAGCCAGCCAGCACCGTTTACGTTCCAGTCCCAGCAGGACACGCTGAAAAAACACCAACGCTTCGAAAAGACGCACACGCAAAACAAAAGCAAACACAAACAAAAAACACAATTTAACACGAACACAAACAAGAAATAACCCAAAACACCCGAACACGTACCCACACCGCTTCACACACAGACGAAAACATGCTAACAAATATACACACGCACACACAACTACATTATATGCCCAAAGCAAAGTTATCTTTATTCAGCGGCCACAAATGTGGAAACCCACAAAAAGCTGACATGAATTTAAAATCAGATGTCAAAGACGTCAACACACACTCCAACAAACACTAACACACTAACATCACACAACACACACTAGCACATATTACCACAACACACATCGTGATGAACACCACACACACACACACACACACACACGCAAAGCGAATGTGGTGCGTTGACTGAGTGCTGGCGACTGTGAGCATGAAAGAGGCGGGGTTGACGCGAGCGTTTACCTGCGGCTGCTGCGGGATGTTGAAGGCGGGGTCTCGCGGCCCCACGCTAACAAATCGCTGAGCGGGAGAGCTGGCGGGCGGGGCCGAGTACGCTGAGGAGCACACGGAAAAGACTTTTTATTTGCTGAGACGCCGAACATGAAGGCCGAGCGTCGGCCTGACAACTTGCAAACGCACAACGACGGCGAGCCACGTTCTGCTTTCTGATGGCACAAATTCAACGCAACGTGCACGAGTGCTGCGTCCATGCGTGTGAGCGCGTGCGTGTTTGCGTACTCACTGGGTGACGATGGCGAGTTCCCCCCCCCCTCGGCGGAGGAGGTGGCGGGCGGCTTGGCGTCGACGGGCAACGGGACGGGCCGGGCCATGGGTGGCGGCGGAGGGGGGGGCAGCATGGGCGTGGGCAGGAAAGGATTGTGGACTTTTCCCTGGGAGCTACCATTAGGCTGGGGGGGGGAGGGGGCGGGGCATGAAGGCGGGGTTAATAATAGTAATGACTCATATAATAAATAACAACAAGTCACTCACGCTGTCGTGCGTGTGCGTGAGAGGAGTGTATTGATTCGGTGTCTAGACACACACACACACACGCACGTATATCAACTATCTGACCACACACACACGCAAATACTGCCGTCATCCCCCATCGAGAAAAAAGTGTGTGTGCGCCTACATTGAAGAAGCAGACTTGTGTGTGTGTGTGTGTGTGTGTCTCCCCATTTGCCTTACGTTGAGGAAGCCCACCTGTCCGGCCGTCTGGGCAGAGTCGGGACACACGAGCTGCACAAAGTCCTTGAGGGGGTCCTGCGGATGGTACCTGATGGCGGCGTGCGAGAAGTAGGAGGCGGGCTGCTGCAGGATGGGCGACGACGAGAAGTGCAGGCCGGACGGCGGCGCGTGCGGGCTGGCTGAGGACACACGCGCACGAGGATGTCAATGCCATGCGGCCATTGGACGAACGCCGCTCGGGTCAACGCACACGCACACGAAAAGGCGGGCGGGGACGCGTGCGCTTCCAGCTCACCGGTGTGTGTGCGTGCGTGCGTGCGTGGGAGGGAGGGAGGGCGATGTTGAGCACAGACGAGCGAGATGGCCGGATTAGTTCCACTTTGCAAATGAAATCGCTTCGCTGCCTCCTCCTCCTCACCAATCTTTGGACGCAAGGCGGCGGGAAATCAAAGAGGAGCATCGCAAGACGCGAGGAAGATCCGCAAGCAGGAAGGAAGAAGATCAAGCCGCGACTTTCTGTTTGTCAATGCCGCCATCGCCGCCGCTTTCGGGAGGCAGCCCAGACTTCTTCTTCTTTCCCGCTCTGACACTTTCCGTCCCGCGCCACCTCGCACGTCGGCGCTTCGGCTGTGTCCGAATGTGCACGCTAATTCCCACCATGGCGCACCCTCGAGGGCTTTTGACATTTTGTACGACTGCCTCGAGACGTTAAAAGCACTCCAAATGACCCACAATGCCTTGCAAAAGTTGCGCGCGCCGATGTTCACTCAACAGTTTTAGAAAGCGCGCGAGCAGGCGTCGGCGCCAACATCAAAGCCATGCGACACATCACCGATCAAATCAAGTCAATTGATTTCTTTGAAAATAGGGACACTTTTTTTATTTTAAAATTTATTTACAATTAACTGCAGCGGCGCAAGTAATGAGCCGTTTGTCCGAATCTCGAAACGGAAGGAGGGAAATCAAACCAGAGAAGTCAAAAATAATCCGCGAAGGCAAAGAGAACTTTGGAGGTGCGCGGCCTTCGACTTGCGCGTCACGTGACTGGAACGCGACGAGCTGGCGGCGTGAGAGTGTTCAAGTGATGCCTTGGAGGCATGTGGGCGGAGTCAGCTGCCTCTGGCTCCTCCCATCACATAAGAAGAAAGAGGAGGAGCCTCTCACAATGCAGACACAACACACGTGCACACAGCCAATCAATGAGCAGCTTGATGATGTCATTGGCAGGTCGCCAGCAGGGCGGGGCCACGGCGACAAGGAAGGCGAGGAGGAAGGAAAAAAAAGAGGGAAATTGGGGAAGAGAGGAAATGAATCAAATGAGGAAGGGAACGGAAAAGGAAGGAAAGAGGGATGACAGGAATGAAGGAAGCAAGAAAAGAAGGAAGGAGGGAAGGATTGAGGAAAAGGAGATAAGGAGGAAAAAAGGAAGGAATGAAGGAGCAAGGACTGAAGAGGAAAGAGGCAAAGGAAGGAAAGGAAGAAAGGAATGAGGAAGTGAAGGCGGATCAGGAAAGGAGGAAGTAGGAAGTAGGCGAGCGTGCGGATGCTTGCGCGCGTTGTTTACCTTGTCGGGAGATGAAGGAGCTAGCTAGCGAGCCGCGTAGCTTATATCCTGCTTTCCCGGAGCGCAAACACAATGACAAGCCAAAAAAGAGGAAAAAGAAAAGGAAGGAAGAGCAACAAAAGAGAAGAGAAGAGAAGCGTGAATATTCCACTCATCGTCTCACACGCCAGTTGCCATGAAGTGTGTGTGTGCTTGTCGCCACGGCGATGGTACCTGGCTCCTCGTGCCAGCTGCTGGCCTGGCTGACGCTACCCGGCGAGCGGCCCTGAGCCGGATAGTACGAGTCGTCGCCAGGACTGTCGGCGTCCTCCTCCATGCACTTGATGCGCTTGGCCGAGCTGAGCGCACACGCACACGCACGCAAACGTTTACAATAAGCCAACTATCATTCCAGGCCACGCCCACAATAAGTGACAATTACAACGTAGAGTACGTAGAACTCGCCTAATTCGACCGCGGCAAGCCGGCAACGAGCGCACGGCGGAGCTTTTGGATTTGCGTTACCTGGACGAGGAGGTGCTGGGGAGGGGCCTCCTCATGGCGCCGGGGCTCATGCTGTAGTAGGACGAGCTGTCCAGGTCGGCCAACGAGAAGTTGGGACCGGTGCCGGCGGCGATGGGAGCTGATAAAAGCACACAAACACACGTTTTAGCCTCAGAGAGTAGGAAGTCCTTTTTTTTTGTCAGGTCAACTTTGCAGATGCCACCTCTCGATGTGTGATGCCATCGAGTTGTTACACTTTGTCATCGGCTGGTGATCATGCAAACGAGCTCGGGTCAAGAGGGTGACGAAGGCAGCAGGGAAGGAAAGAAGGGAAGAGGAAGAGAAGGAAGGAGGCAAATGAGGACGCAAGGATGGAAGGAATAAAAGGAGAAAAGAAGGAAGGAAGGAATCTGGAGCGAAAGAAAGAAAAGAATTTCCGGCCTCAATAAAGTTGGAGGAGCAAAAAAAAAAAAAAAAAAATCTGCGGTGGTTTGATGTGGAATCTGCTGAGGAGAAACAACATTCCGCTCAAAACCTCAACATCCATCCTGCCCCGGACCTCCAGACAAACAGAACCCCCCCCCCCCCCCCCCACTCAAGGCTTTATTGACAGAGAGCAGGCTGGTGTGATGAAAGGAGGCGGAGTCCTGACAAGACCTGCTGGCTACACAAGACTTTTCTGCACACCTCAGCACTGTCCATCTATCACGAGCGCGTGCACGCGCACGTGCACGCGCTCGGGCTCGCTTGCCACTTTCAGGTTTGCATGAGACAAAAACTCAAAGTTGCCGTCCGCTTGTGCTCCACGAAGAGGTGCGCGATGTGAAACGAAATCGCAGCGTGACCACTTGAAGGATTTGGCGTTTGGCGGCCATTTTGGGCTTCGCTTGGAATCTGCTCCGGTTGAAATCTTGCAGCAGCGAGCGAGAAAGAGAAGCGAGCTCGTGTCAGAATAAAGTTCAAAGCGGCCCGCCGTCGAAATTGGCATGCGAGCGGTTCGCGCTCACCTGTCGCTAGTCGGACGCGTCGTCGCCGCCGCCGCCGCCAACGTGTTTTGCCGCCTGACTTTTGTGTGTGTGCGTGTAACATTAAGGCTATTAAAACTAAAAACGCATTTTTTTTTTTAATTACGGCGAAAAACAGGATGGAAGAAAGTGTTTGTGTCATTGGCGGCGTTGCAACAAGTCGGTGCCAAGTGGGTCAGTCCCCATTTTATCTGTTTAGTGTGTGTGTGTGTGCGTGCACGTGGGCATGTTTACCTTCATGTCAACTTAATCCCGAAATCCTGATGCCTAATAATCATATCAACTCTCACTGATGCACGTGCGCACATTCGTAGAATATTATTCTATGAATGTACCTTTTTAGAAATGTCACGACTCCGTCAGGAAGTTGACGTGACGATGATGAGGACGACGAAGTCAACGCGACGCTCGCATTCAGTCAAGTGACCAATTACACTAAGTACACTACATCACTGACCCCGCCTCCTGCCCCCCCACCTCTGTGCTGCTTTAATAGAATATTGATCCACACACACACACACTCGTTCCAACGGCCTGCCAATGAATTGTGTAATGGCGGAACAATGCCAAGGTCACATGATGCATACCAGTGTGTGTGTGTGTGTGTGCCTGCTTTTAGTCGTTCCTCATCATGTGACCAGCGTGGGCATTGACCGCATGTTGGTTCACCAACCGCGTTGTCTTCGTGTTTCACTTCGGACGTCCGTGCGTGACGTTCACGTTTGTGTCACCCAAAGTCAAAGTTCCTGCACGCACCCGCGCACCGTACACTTGGAGGCATCGCACGACGCCATCCCAGAATATTGGTTGCTATGACAACTTTGCGTGAGACTTTTTTGCCAAAGCGCTCTGACGTCATCGTGCACGCCCAATCAGCACTCAGGAAGGGCTTTGATGAGGGGGTGCGCCAGGACGACGACCTTTAAAAAGTGCAGACGCGCACCAGAGTGAGAGAGCGACGGCGAGAGAGTTACATTGACATCCAAAGGAGAGAGAGAGCGAGAGAGCAGGCGAGATCTATGGCGGCCTGTCGATCGCCGCCGCTGCTGCCGGAAAGTGCCTGTCAGCAAAGTCGCAGCCCCGCCCCCCTGGCCGGTCCCGCCCACCAGCACCCCACCACCATCCATCACACGCGCGCTCCTTGAAAGTGTGCGTAAACGGAACATTTGTGTTGTCCTTACTCTGTGAGACTCGTACAAGTTCGGAAACACTAAAAACTCCCGGAGTGACAAAACTGTCCTGGAAACCCAAATGACCTGAAACACAAAACACAAGAAAGATTTGGATCGTTATCATCCGAGGTCGGCATTTTACGACATTGTCATCATTTTGTCAAGCTGAAGCAAAACGTAATCGTCCCTTGGTCAGTCCGTCAGGTCGTCGATCGCGTTTGGCGGGACTCACCGTTCTCGGTCTGCTCTTTGATGTCGGACTCGCCGGCCTGGTCTGGGCTCTCTGATTGGCCGCCCTCTGCAAGCACACGCACACACGCACACAGGCGTGTAAGTCATGGGATGCGTGTCATGTGACCCGGTCACACAGACCAAAGGTCGTGACCCGACAAGAGGCCGGGTCACGATTGCACGCGGCACCACTCGATCGATCGATTGCGTCGTAGAAATATTCCGAATAAGAAAGCTGATTTTTATCACGCGGCCTCCTGCTGAGGCGCTGCTGGGAAGCGACACAAAGGCGAGCACACACACACACGCACACACACCCACACGCACACCCCCCCGCACGCATGCCAGAGGACAGGTCGCAATGATGCGGCCGTGTGCGCACACACACGCACATACTGACAGAAACTCGTAGCACACACACAAGATGTACACACGTGCAGAACACACACAAAAAATGACACACACACACACACACTTTCTCAGGCTCCGGTTGCAAAAGTTTGCTTTTACTTTGAAGCACAAGAGCACTAATTGAAAGGCGCTTTTATTTTGAAGTGTGTTTGGTTTCCTGATGGGGGGGGGGGGGGGGGCAGATGTCCCACTCTGCTCCCACGCCTAATTAGCATATTTAATTAACCTGGACTGGGGGGGGTGACGGCTGAATGGAGACGGGCGGGGGCAGTGTGTGAAAGTGCCCCCCCCCACACACACACACACACACCTCCCTCCTCTTGTTGTCATGGTTACGCTGATGCTTTTTGTTTTAGGTTGCTCAAGCACGCACGCGATCACATGCGCGTGCGTGCGTGCGTGCGACACTCTCATGGAGCAAGAAGGCGTGGCGCTTGGATTCTGAGGGGGACTTTTCCCAGAATTGTTCTTTGTGAGCTTGCGTGAATATTTGTGGATCATGCATGCGTGCGCGTGCGCGTGCGCGTGTGTGTGTGCGTGAACATCCTCAAGCCAAGAGGGAAATGAACGGAGTGAGAGCGAGACGCAAGGATTCCGTACGAGAACTTCTTTTATTTGCCGTCAGACTTTGTTTTCCGAGCCGTCGAGCGACACGGAGCATCAAAACAAACGTAGCCTGCGATCGGCTGCTATGGATCGCACCGAGCTTTTAATCAAATGAATGCGCACGCGCACGCGCCGACACAAATCAGGCGGCAGTCACACGATGAACACAGCTGTCAATCAGGAGGCAGGCCCCGCCTCCTTCCACTCGTTTGCCTCCCGTGAGGTCCGCGGGCACGTTTCTCCATTCATATTCTCATCTCGTCATTTATTGGCCCGTCTCGCGATCAAACCGGAAAAAATATTGTCCGCAACTCCGGAAGAATGAATATCCCAAAATCGAATGAAATGTCACAAATACAGTCAAGACGTCAGAAGCTCATTGGTGGAAAATCTCAAATGACGGCTGCGATGAGATGAAACTTGACGTCGCGTTTCTTTCCATTTGAGCTGTTGGCAAATGTTGGACGCTTTTCTCGCAGCGGCGGTTTTCATCCACAAAGACTCGGAGGAACTTGACGAGGTTCGTCGCGTCGCTTCCCTGAGATGATGATGATATAATTTCATAGAATAGAAATCTTATTTTACTTAAAAAATGAAGGGCAGCGGGTTTGCTTGTTTTTTGTTTGGTTTCCAGGCAACTCTTCAGGATCAAGGCCTCCTCTTCTTCACCATCATCATCTTCATCCTTGGCATGGCCTCATGCCAGACGCACACACGCGCGCGCAAGCAAGCACATATTGTGCGAGCAGACACAACACCTCCCCAAAAAAAGACATTTTGACGTCGCTGACCATTTCGTGTAAGCAGTTTTGTTTGCAGTTGTCGACAACACGACAACACGCACACACAAACACAACATGCATGTAACAAGTCACGTTGACGTGACTGAAGACAGACAGACGATTATTTGTAAGTGTGTGTGTGTGTGTGTGTGCGCTTCTGCACATTCACTCTGCAGGCGGGCAGCCTTCTTAAATCATTGGCAACCATTTTGAAGCTTGTGTCTGTTTCCTTTGAGTGGCGGCCATCTTGTACCTTCTGCCAGAACAAAAGATGTGCACACACACACACACACACACACACATGCACACAAACGCGTGGAGTCACCATAGCAGTAAAGGTTGTGAAGCGGCCACGTCGAGAAGGCAAACGTGGAAATGAGCCAATCTGAGTGGAAATGCGTGTGAACTTTGACCTCTGCCATTGATTTGATGTAGTTCACCCTCAAAGCTCTTCCACGCACGCTAAGGCGCGCCACTCTTCATCGAGACGGAAATCTAAATGGATACGTGGAGACGCTTCGGGGAGCAAATCAACAAATAAATCCTAAAAGTCAGCAAGACGACGGAAGCGGCGAGCGCACGGCGGCGCTTCATATGACGACACATTTTCACTTGAGTTATTATTTTTTTTTTTTTGCGCGTCTCCATGAATTGACGCATCGATCACCAAATTCATCCACAACTATTTTGATCATCGCGGAATTGTTCTGTTGGACGTCAAATTTATTTCGGCTTCTCAGAAATAATTATTTTGCGATTTCGGTCCTTCGCCATCCAAGCGGACGATTATGATTACATTCAATTAAAATAAGAAAACGATCAAGATTTTTGACAATTTTCTCAAAAAGAGCAATTCATTTGCGCATTTTCCGGAAAAATGAGATTCTTCAATAAAGAGATGGTAATTGAAAAAATGTTTTTGAAAATTAAAAAAAAAAAAAGAGAAAGTATTTGAATGCAGCACACGCGTCTGCGTCTTTTGGTCTGTGTGTGTGAGAGTGTGTGCGTGTTTTGAGATACTTGAATTCGAAGAGCGCAAATTGTGACCATCAAATTGAAAAAAAACAAAAAAACATGAAAGTCGACACGTTGCGTTCAGGATGTTCCGTCCAGCCCATTTCGTCGTTTTACGAAGACAAAAGACGAAACAAATTCATGTTTTGACGGGCAGCATCCGCCAACATTTCAGAAAATATTGACAAAAGTGAAAAGCAAATGTTGGGACACGTAAGAAGACCAAAAATATTTTTGGGGGGTCTCACGAATGCCGTCGAAAAGTTTGCAGCTGAAGCTGTAAAATGCTGACACGGCACCGAAGCCCGAGCGGGCTCGTGCGCGTGCGCGTGCGCGTGCGTGTGCATCCACGTGCGTGCGCGTGGACACGGCCCGCGCCAAGTGCGCGTCCAGTGGGCGGAGTCCCATTGATGAATGTGTGCATCGATCGCTCGCTGCTTCACTTTCCATAATTATACCAACTCCCTAATGGAGCGCACGCACTCTCGTGCACGACGCACTCGTGCACGCGCACTCGTGCACGACGCAACGCCCTTCCTCTTACCTACTTTTTTTCCCCTTACCTACGCTGCGTCGGTCGGTGGGACGCACGCCAGCGCAATTCCCGCTCGGCGGCGTGATCACTTCAAACCACAAGTGGGCGCTAAATGATATTTTTTCTTTTTTTCTTTTTTTGTTTTGCTGGCCTCTCCGCTCAGGGAAGCCTCCGGCCTCATCGGACCCCGCGAGGTCACTTGGGGTCACGACCAGAGAACATGTCGGACTCGCGCCAAGAAACGCACAAAGGTCAGTAGCAAAGGCGGCGGCGCTTTCATTTGTTTGTCTGAGAAGCGGGCACACGAAAACGCACACACACACACACACACACCCCCACACACACGCACAAAAACACATGCGCGCACACAAAGGCACAATCTCTGTCTGTGACTGCAACATCCACGTGCGCATGCACACGTGCACGCACGAGCGCGCACTCCCCCCGGCTGGCAACAAACAAGAAGCACGATGGCGTTGGCAAACATCAAACAGGAAGTTAATCCGCCGTCCTCGTTACTATTAATAAAAGCTCCAAATTAAAAGACGGCGTTGCCTCCGTCTCGCTCGTTCGACACGTCATCGCGTCAACAAACTTTTGTGACCGTTTGCGGCGAGTTGGTATGTGATTGGCGGCGGGGTGGCGCCGACCCCCCCCCCCCCCATCATGTGACACGTTAGCCTCGTTAGCGCCACTAATGACCCTGAAAATCACAACAACAAACGTGCGCTTCTCGTTGTAAATATTTCACGCCGACAGATGAACAAATGACATATTTATGCATTCGGAGATCGGGAGCAGGCAGGTACGAGGGTCCCATCTGTACCGGCATCTGTACGGCAGGAGGGGCCCGAGGCCCGGCGAGGAGCGCCACGAATCTCGACTCCGACATGAGAGCTCATCGAGACGTCGACCGATCTGCGAGAGTCCGCTTGGACATGAGAGGGAAGCGCTCTTGCGTCCATGAAGGGGTCAAATATGTAAACGTGTGCGTGTGCGTGAGAGAGAATTTTGTAGAAAGATGTCCCGCCCCCTCGACATGTTGGTCGCGGGCACGACTCGCGTGCGTCTTGAGGCGGTTGCTAACAACCTTAGCGAGGATAAGGAGGCTGATCCTCCAGGCGAGGCGCATTATTCTTGATTTGGCTTCCTGTCGCTTTTGAGGAGATTATGGCCTCGGCGTGAAGTCCACGTTAAAAAGAGGACGCTAATGCTAGCGATGCTAATGATGTTGTTCCACCGGTCGTCACAAACGTCTTCAGGAATCAATTTAGCACAGTTTGAATTTTGACGTTTGGCCGTCTGCGGTTTGTCTTGGCGACCGATTCCAGTTGAAACAACCGATCGACTTCCTGTTGGCTTTCACGATGCACTTCCTGTCTGCCCCCCCCCCATTGCCATGTTGGACATGAGGGCTTGCTGTCGCAGTGCCGAGGGGGGGTGCTCGTAAACTGTCGGCGGCGCTTCAACAAGTCAACGACGACGACGATGTGCCGCATCATGAGATAAGAGCTGCACGGCAGGGAGTGGGGGGCTTTCGGGGGGGGGGGGGGCCGGCCCTCATTAACATCGGCGCGCTGCAGTGACTCAGCCCATCGGGTGATGGAGACCACAGCCAGATCCCGATGGAAGCGGCCGTTCGTCACATGCCGGATGACTTGCGAGACAAACGACGCGGAGCATTTACGACGACGGCGGCCGAGAGCGAGGCGGCGGATCAAAACGCTGCCGCAAGCTCGCCGACGCTTTCACACGCTTGACAAAAAAACAAACAAAAAAAATAAATAAATACGGCTCACTTGTTACATACGTCACCTGATTGAGCGTTTTACCATTTCAAGGATGGAAATAAAATAAACTTGATGTGAGGCCAAGACAGTTTGAAGATTTCTTTTTTTTTTATCCTTTTTTCCCTTTTCTGATTCAGTATATTTTTCTTTTTTTATCTACTTTTTATTCATGTTTATTCATGAATAAATTATTATTATTAATATATATATCATATATTAATTATTATCCTTATCAGTCTGTTATATTTATATGATATATTTATATTTTCATTTTATTTTAATACAATAAATGCAGTACAATAATTAATTGTATGCATACATTTACAGTTTAGTGTTCATTTTCTGAAACAGTTGTTAATAAAAATGTGAATGGATGAATATGTTTAAGCAATTCAACATTTTTTTTTTATTTATTTATTTTTTTTTTCACACGTTTGAAATTTTGGAAAATCTGCAAGTGAGCAATGCCGAAACATTGGAAAGGGTGTTCACGCGAGGTCCAGAGCGGATCAGGTTGCGTTCCATCTCACGCTGGGAGGGGGGGGGGGGGGGGGGGCAGGAGGGAGGGTGAGCTCTGAGCCCTCAACACGGCCCATAGAAGCGGTCAACTGATGAGCGGCGACAGGTGCGACGCGGCGGCGGCAGATTGCAGGACAAAAGCCGATTTGAGGACATTAACGTGGCCTCGGATCAACTTTGAGCGCCGCCTCGTGACGTCGCGCTTTGCACGTCCAACTCGCAGTTTGGACGTTCCGCTTTTCACTCATTTGTACATTTGAATTTTAAATTGGAATTCAAATCGAAACATTTTTGCGGCTAAAGTCGGAGCGAACCACCAAATGTGATCAAGATTCTTGCAATGTTGCGCCCCAACTAAAGAAATTGGAAGCATAAAAAAACAACAAAAAAAAACGTATCCTCGTGAAAGGAAGTGTTCAGGATCCGCCCGCAATCTTTCGATGCAAACTTTTGCAATTTGATGGAAGCCAAAGTTGTGAGCAGCTGCTGTCACCTCAGATGACTGCGTTCACACGTACAACCACACACAGACACACACAAGCATCCGTAGCGCTGCACCCATGTGACCATGCCCCCCCCCCCCTCCGCCAAAAAGACCAAAGTGGGTCAGCGGCGGTCACATGTCCAGCAGCTAATTGGCGACACAAAAACATACGGAATTGATCTGTAAACAACACAAACCAGTGGACAACGCGCCTTCATTCAAGTGAATCAAAACCCCCCCCCCCAGCAAGCCCCCCCCCCCCCCCACGTCCTACCATCAAAGCCCCCATGAAGCCCATCCTGACTTTTTTTTCACTTCCTGTCCACCAACACGCCACCTGCAGCGGGAACATTGATCCTCACCGGCTGCACCAAATGCGTGCGACCCCATGACACACACACACACGCACACACGCAGACACGCACGCACGCACGCACACACATCCAGCGGCGCTCTGACATCTGTGTAAGCCGTTAGCATCTTCAGAGCAATTAAAACAATCGATCGAGAGCGAGAGCAAGTGAGTATCTCTTCCTGTGTGAAAGCTGCATCTAAATTATGAATACATTACAGACACACACACACACGCGCACGCGCACACGCACGTGCACGCACGTGCACGCACGCACACACATCTTAAGGCTGTTGCTTTTCATTCTGAACTCTTATGTTATACTTGTCAACTTTGACCTGTGCACTGGACAATATTAAACATTAAGTCAGAGCAGTGTGTGTGTGTGCGCACGTGCATGTGCACGTGCGTGTTGTGTGGTGGTTGGCTGAGGACAGTCGGTCAATAGCGTCTCATTAACCTGCTGTGTATTGTGCACACACACGTGCACACAAATACACTTTTCCGTCTCTCACAAAATACACATTATTGCAATAAGTGGAACCCCCCGCCCCCAACACACACGCACGCACGTGCACACACACACACACACACACACACATGGGGGAGGAGAGGATTGTAGGCCCCCAGGAGCTAAACGCTCCATGAAGTCGAATTCCTTCATCCTGGCGGCCTCTCGGGGAGAGACCAGGGAGGTCTTACAAAGGGGCGGATTTGTGTGTGTGCGTGTGTGTGTGTGTTGTGGGGGGGGGGGCGGTTACACTGTCTGCTGTAGGCAATGGGATTTAGGAGGAGGTGGTTGGGGATGGGGGGCTGAGAAGTTGAGGGGGGGGTTCGAGTTGAAGTACTTCCTGTTGTGTGTTCGCCCTGTGGCAATTTAGATCCGCCCCCCCCCCACCCCCCCAACAAGCCTTCCTGTTCTTTTACAAACCACCAACACAAGCGCCCCCCCCCCACTTTGCGTGGAGGAGGCCGACGCCGCAGATCCTCCTTGAAAATTTCGTCTGCCTGACACTTCATTTATGGCCGAGCGTCGCACGCACACGCACACGCACACGCACACGCACACGCACGCGCACACTTTTGAGACCATTTGCCGCTAAGCGACAAACGTTTGCATTTTTTTCGTTCAAGGTCGCAAAAGATGTTCGCCAGACGTTGGCAAATTTTGATCCAGTTCCAAATTTTGAAATTTTCATCTTTGATCTCTTCGTCTGGTTATGTCAAACATTCACGCACACGCACACACGCTTGTGTACATTCGGGCCTTTTCACTCCTTTTTTGTCATCTTGAATTTCTTTCATTTTCATTCTCCATGCAAATGAATTCACCAAACTTATCTTATCTTAATGTTGATGTGTTGAAAACAAAAACATTTTTTTCCATCAAATTGGTGACGCAAAAAGTCCGAAGATGAAGGTCAAGGATGAGGACATACTCCTGGCTGAGGTCGCCGAGTGTGTGTGTGTGTCCTCATAGGAACCACCTCAGCGTGTGTGTGTGTGTGTGCGTGTGTCTAAAGTTTCACAACTCAGCAGGAGAGAAAGAAGCCACAGGCTTTCCCTTCGTGTGGCGCCACGACGATCACGCTCGCGCACGTGCGCTCAGAGTTGGTGTGATCAAGCGTGCTGAATGAAGCAAACACACACACCCAATATGCGTGTGCGCGCACAGACAGACGCACACGCACGCACACGTGCACGCTCAGATGCGGTTTGATGAAATGAAAGTCAATCGTGCACGTGTGCGAGTGTCAAAGGCACACGGGCGGGGGCGGGGCCAAATGGAAATGAAAGTCGCGACGGCGCAAAACTCGACACAAAGTTTGGATGAGGAAGAGGAGAAGGGAGCGGACGAAGACGAGTGGTCAGGCGGGGGCGGGGTTAAAGGCCTCTACGCACCAATCCGATTTAAGGAAGTTTGCAAGGAAGTGCGCACGTTCTTGACCAAGATGATGATGATGATGATGATGAAGCGAACGATGAAGATGAAGAAGATGATGACGAGCGGTTGCGTCCACGATTCTCAGCGACTTTTGCCGCTCATTGAAGGAACGTGTTGGAGGTTGAGGTGGCCGGCAGCAGTGCATTGTGGGAGACGCTGAGGTCGGCAGTCCTGCCCCCCCCCCCCATCCATGCATCATGTTTACCGGCTGTCACTTCCTAAATTGTTCTTCCTGCGACTTGCGTCCCTCTGGGTGTGGCTGTCAGACGTCTCCTTTGAGTTTTGGTTCCTGAACGAGGAGTTCCTGACACGGTTTACGTGCGTGTTTTCTCTGTGGGGGCGTTGAGGAGGTCAAGTGTCGTCGACATCGAACAGAAGTTGAGAAGACATTTCAAGTTGACGTCTTGAACAATGAAGACGATTAGCTTATAACCCCCTCCGCACACACACACACACACACACACATTATTGCCCCCCCCAGCAGTCCTGCTGCATCCTTGAAAGGCGGCGCTGACCCGAGGACGCGGAGGGCGGGGCCAAATGAATTGCTCTGCGGACCATTACGACGAGGAGGACCTGTCCTACCTGCGCTGACTCAGCAGCTGCGCTCAGTCCATCCATCTAATGGACGGAGACCCAATTTAATTAGCGGGAAGCCGCAACGCACGCGCACGCTGTCTGCGTGAGCGTGAGCGTGCACGTGCGCCTCCGTGCGTGTGCACGAAGGGGACGACCCCTGCTGTCCTTGCGTGGAAATCTTGTCCATCAGCAGGACGTCTGTTTGTTTGTCCTCCTCACACGCACACGCACACGCACACGCACACACACGCGCACACGCACGCACGCACACGCACACGCATCGTGAGAAGGCCGCCGGTTTGCTTTCCGTAAGCGTCCCGATTGGTCGTCATAACTCTGCTTCCTCGTTCAATGACAGGTGCATGATGGGAAATGTTGGAGGATGACTTTTGAACATTAGACATCCGCCCCCCCCCACCCACCTGCGCCCCCCCAATCAATAATTAAGCGCTAACATCTGACGAGCAGCTGCAGGCACACAACAACACAACAATCAGTGTTTTGTGTTTTCTTTCACCTCCTGGATGCGCGCCAAAAAAATCCAGCACGTTCCCCCCCTCAAAACGCACTCAACCCCGCCCCAATCAACAAGAGGCGAGGGGGGGGGGGTCTCCCCAGCACCCTCCACACACATCAAACCACTTATTTGAAAGTCTTTGTGTTGACTTTAGTTAACTTTCTAGAAAGAAAATTATTTCACATTTTCTTTCTGGTGTGACAATTCCGCAACGGACAAGCAATCACCTCCGCGTGTGTGTGTGTGTGTGCGTGTGCGTGTGCGTGTGTGTGTGTTGCAGGATTCAAAACAGTGTCTCAATGTGACGGCTGGCAAGCAGCAAGTGTAAGAGGAGACCCCACACACACACACACACACACGCACTACAATAACAACGATCACGTTAGCAGCCTGCTAACGAAGCCGACATCAGCGTTCTTTTGTCCTCCGAGCATGTTCTTAAACGTCGTCAAAAATAATATCGCAAAATGTTTCAATATTTTAGAAAAGTTGTGTTGAATGTTGCGAAAATATCCTGGAATATTCTTGTCAAATGTTGGGAAATGTTCAACAAAGTCCCGAAATGTTCTCCCAAAAAATCCGCCGCAAGAACATAGGTGTCAAACTCTGGCCTGCGGGCCAAATTTGGCCCAGCGTGTCATTAGATTTGGCCCGCGAGGCTATATCAAATGACGACGATATTATTTTACATTGTATATGATCAGAGTCAGTTTATTGCATTAATAAAAGCACTGAGAATAGAAATTTCAAAAATAAATAAATCTGCATTTATATTTATTTAAAAAAATTCAAACACACGGCTTTGTTCAAGTTTTCTATTTGAGTTTGACGCTCCTGCTCTCGAACGTCATCAGAAATTCCTCATCAATGTCGTTGAGATGTTGGAGGACTTTTGAAACCGAACGTGACCCTGTGCCTGCGCGCGCCTGCGCGTACGTGTGCGCGCGCGTGCCGGTTTAACGCCTGAGCTGCTAACGAGCTTTGCGATGTCCAGTCGCCCTGTCAGACTCGTTTCCATCGGTGCTTTCGGCTTTCAGACGGAGTCTTCAAGCGGGCGTTAAGCTTTCAAGTCGTGTTTTCAAATGAGAGCTTGCGGCCGGAGTGGGGCTCGGGAACAAGGGGTAGGGCATCGAATTGGGGCGTCAAGGGAGGGCGAGGGTTGCAAAGTCAGGCCTAAAATTCCAAGTTAAGTTTTTTGCAAACTTTCACCTTAGCTCGTCAAGCCTGAATTTGGCTTTCGAGGAAGAGTTACGCTTTGAAATTTGGCTTTCCAGACAGAGTTTGGGCGTGAAACGAGGGTTGGACTTTCAAATGTCTTCCAGTCGCCGTTAAAGTTCCAGATTGAAACGAGCAAGAGTTCGGTTCCGTTTTGTGTGTTAACGACACACTCAAACGGACACGGGAGACAGGTCGCGACCTGCATGTTTAACCTTTGACCTTTGAACACGCGTCACCGGCTGAGCCGTTCGCTGGCCTCATACGTCACAAGCTGAACTTTGACCCTTTCCTTGTCACGCACAAATAAGGACACGGTTTCCATGGCGACGACAAGGATGCGGACAAACTTCCCATTCGTCTTCCTTCCAACGCGTCAAAATCTCGTCAACGCAAATGCGCCGTTTGCCATGACGACAGCAACAAAACACGGTTGCCATGACGACGGCAGCTACACTAACAAATAAGGCACGACGACGACGACGTCAAACTTATGATTTAAGGTAAGGACAAAACATCGTTTCTACGACAACGGCAACAATAACAAACGCGTGACTTTGCCAAAACAGACTAAAATAAAGTCGGCCTTCACGTTTGGTCAAGTTTGAAAAACGCGGCCGGTCCATGAGCGACCGTCATTTCTCCAGAATAATACGCGCTCAAAAGACACCCGGCCCAAAGTTCCTCTTCAAAAATCATCTTTTGAAAAACAGATGCTCCAAAATGTCTTTTTCCATGCAAGGCATGAAGAACGTTTCGTTTTTTTATGTCAAGAGAAGATTTCGTAGCTTCGTACCAAACAGCTTAGCTTGTCAAACTTCGGGCCTCATCGGAGCCGCGAGAGCGTTGTGAAATGGCCGAAAAGACAAAAAGAGGAAATACGTCTGGGGGGGCGTCGCCAAGACAAAACAGGAAAATGAAGTTTTGCAACGCTCAGTGGGCCGCCAAAATGACAAACGATATTTCAATTTGCGACACGAGACGTTAACGTTTTCTCACAAGCTCTTCAAGAACATTCTGGTAATGTGCGTTATTCGGGGGGAAACATCAGTTGAGTGCACGGCGGCGGCGGCGCGAGAGGATGCAAGAGGGCGGACTGACCGGCGTGGACGAAGTAGGCCAGGTAGAGGTCCAGCTCCTTGACGGAGACGCCGATGTGGTGCGGCTGCACGCAAAGGCCCGGGTTGGCGCAGCGCGGCGACTTGACCAGGCGCTCGCCGTCGGTGCTCTCCAGGGGGACGCCCTTGAAGAGGATGACCATGACCAGGTCCAGCCGCCACACCTTGTCGGCCTGCCGCAAACAATCGATGCGCCGCATCTTGCCCTTCTGGTCCGGGTTGGACAGCACGCAGCACGGCGCCTTCTTGGCCGTGACGGTCAGCACAAAGTCCTCGCGGAACTCGGGCCGGATGTCCTTGCGCAGCTTGGCCAGCAGGCGCGACGCCCACTTTTGTTTGACTTCGGGTTTCTCGCCCAGAAGCTCGTCTTTGACGGCGCGCTCCTCCTCCTTGGACATGCGCTTCTCGTGCTTCTTGAAGTACTTGCGCTTGCGCGCCTGCAGGTTGAACCACGTGTAGGCGAAGGCGCGCACGTGCGGCAGCAGCGCCTCGATGAAGGGGTGGAACTCGTCCTGCGGAACACGCACACAACACCAGAGCTCAGTCGCAAATTTGCAACGGGAAAACGATACAAAGCTTCTGATCCGAGAAGAAAATACGCTTTCTTTTGGCTCGCTTCAGAACTTAGAACGAACCGAAGCGTCACGACCATTTTGTCCCGCCTCCCGTTTATTTTTGTTGTATTTCTACTGTTGACCACCAGGTGGCGAGCAAAACATTTGGTTTGAAAGCGAAAATTTGGACACCGGCGAGTGTTTCGAGCTCAGCCGAGATTTTGCTAAAGTTTTTTTTTTTTTGCATTTGCGCCTTTCGAAAGTCACGGTCGTTTATTCATTTGGACGTCTTTGGTCACAATTAACGATGACAATCGTCAGATGAGGGAAAAAAAAAAAAATCCCATGAACTGCTCACTGCACTGTGACGTTTGTTTGTATGATCGGAACATTGACATTTGTTTTTATTCGTTCAAAAGTGCGTTTTAAGACTGATGTTTTTATACAGGTATTTGAAAATTGAGGTTTCAATTTCCCCATCGGCGCTGGGGGGGGTGGGGGGAGGGGCTTACTTCATTCTGGAAGTCTTGAAAGATCAGTTAAATCGCTCAAAACGTTTGCTGCCACTGAACGAAAAACTGAAAATGCCAACATGAGGAGAATGAAACAAGCTAACATGCTAACCGTGTTAGCATCGCAGCAGCAGCTGCACGTCCTTCTTCAGCTCCCCCATCCCAACAAGACCCCGCCCCCCCCTCGACCGTAGTAGGCCTCAATACAACAACGACGCATTGTTCCCGGTTGGCCGAGATCCAAGCAGACGCGTTTGTCTCCCGAAATCCCACCGACCACCGAAAACACGCACACAAGTGTGTGGGTGTGTGTGTGTGTGTGTGCGTGAGGACACACATTCCAACAGTGTGCGCTGCAGCAACGATGTCAGTGGGAGCAACATTCCAACATTCCTGACACTGCAGCGTTTCACTTCCTGACTCCCTCCAAACTTTTTACACGGCAGGTCGTGCAGGCCGGCCGCTGTTTGTGTGACAAACGCCATCGCCATTGTTTTTGGACCCCCCCGATCACCCCGCCCCCCCCTCATGTACTGCCACGCCAGTCACATTAAAACCTCAAAAGGTTGGTTGTTTGTCTCAACACACACACACGCGCGCGAGATGGAAAAACGGGAGAGATCAGATCAGCGAGCCCGGCAAGATTGAGTTTGGCTTTTCTTTTTCTTTGGCTTCGGCTTCAACAGACATAAACCATCGACACTCGAAGTGAACATATTGTGTCGTCGACATGGACACGCAATGGACTGCTCGCCACACAACCAGGGCGCATCACACAAAAATCAGCAGCAGACAATGTCAGTCAGTATACATACAAAATTAAATTAAAAAAAAAACTAATATATATATATATTATATACACACACACACAAAGATTGTTGTTTTGTTCCAATCAGAAGTACATTTTTTTGGTTTAATTTTGCCGTCAGACGTCCGAAATGAATTCATTGATTAATTAAAAATGGAGAGAAGACCACAACTTTCTTGGGAACATTATGGACTTCATCTCCAAATCAATGCGTTCATCAATAGCACACACACACACACACCCTCACACACACACACACCCACACACACGCACGTTCACACAAATAGACCTCAAATGAAGTGGATGTTTTCTTTTTCTTTTTTGCTGCCATGTCTTCACCTCCTCTCACTAGTTTTTATTTTTATTTTTTTATTGATTCATTCCCTTATTCTTTCGCCTACACCCCCCTCCACACACACACACGAGCACACACACCAACCCTTTGCCCCCCCATCACTATGACGACAGCATCATTTTTTTCATTATTGACAATCAATAAGCATCAAGAAAAAAAATTGACGTTCGTTTTGGCCTACCATAATTATAATAAAAATAAAAATAATAACAATTGTGTGTTTATTCTTCTGAAGTGCCACCTGCCGATGTTTATATCAACAAAGTATCTTATTATTTGGTCGTTGTATTAGGGTTTGAAAAAAATCTTTAACATTGGAGTCATTTGAAAGAATTTGCATAATTACGAATTATACGCGTTTTTGAATATAATCATTTCTATGAATTAGCAAGTCGGCTCGACAGTTTGTGCGTGCCCGCGTGTGTGTTGACTGTTTAATATGTTCTAAAAATATGTTGAAATAATTCCCTGCAAGACATTTTCAACGCAACCTGGTGTGTTTCTCGTATTTGAAAACATAAAATGAGATTTGGATATGAAAACAATAAATAAGATCGGACTGAATTTGAAACGCAGTTTGGCCGTCTGATCATCACGTGGAAAATTATATTATGAATTACATTGATCATGACATAAATCATCCTGTTGAAGCGTTTTGCATGCAGATGAAAAAAAAAAAACAAGATTGATTTTGCGCCTTCGTTAATTCACTGAAACTCTACAAGACACATTTTTAAAAAATTCAAGAACAATAAATTTGCATTCGGGAATTCAACATTTGCAACTAAAAGTTGCTTGGAGGAAAATTATAAATTGAATTGAAGCTTTTGTCATGCAATAAACAATGTGACACGCGTTCACGCGTACACGCACGAGACGGTCGCACGCTCATGAGCGAACTTTGTTGAAGTTGTGCGTGTGTGCGCGGGAGTCAACTCTGCCGAAGTTAACGGCGGCCGGCGCGTGCGCGTGACGTACCTGCGTGAGACAAAGCGGCGAGTACATGACTGGTCCGCGTGCGCGCGCGCGTCCGTGTCGGCGTAGCCCAGTCCGGCTCCGGTGGGCGCGCGTGCGTGAGACAAAAAAAACGATGCACGGACGAGCTGGGGGCGGTGGGGTCACGGGGTTCGGGTGTAGGGTGGGGGGGTGTAGCCCTCCAGTCGGCCCCCTCTTCTCACATTTCCGAGCAGGGGTGAACTCTGACCCCGCCTCGGGTTACACGCGCTCGGCGGACCAGTTCAAGGCCCGCCGCCGCCGTCCGAGGAGCAACATGTCCCGAGTGACGTCACAAGAGTCCAAAGTGTGCCAAGGGTCCCGGGGGTGTCCCGTCAACGACGACCACGCGGGAGCCGAGGTCCCGCATGTCACCGATCCGCCCCGCGCTGCGCTGCGCTGCGCTGCGCTGCGGCCGGCGTGCGCGCGTGGGTGCGTGTGAGCGTGCTGGCCCAACCGGGCTGCCGGGAAAGCCGCGCTGCCGCTCGGCCGCCGGGACTGGGAGCGCCCGCAGCCCGTCGTTTGCTGTCCGGAGGAGCGGACGAAGAGCGACTCGTGGCCGCCCTCCCGCCTCTCGCCTCTCGCCTCTCGCCTCTCGCCTCTCGCCTCCCGCCGCCTGCCGCTCCGCTAACAGCACCGCCCACAACGCACCGGGATCGGCGACCGTCCGGACCTGCTCGCTCGCTCGCTCCGACCGGATGAGCAGACTGAAGCCTCTGCGCGCGACCAACTCATCTCGCACGCGCGCGCTGGTACTCACTCAGTATATCGATCTCATGCGGGCGCGCAAGAGAGAGAGCGTGGGGGTGTGCGTGTGTGTGTGTATAGATTAAGTACTACACTTCAACTTTGACCTCCCACATGAGCTGCTTCCATACTGTAAAAAGATGCCGTGTGCAGATGAAGATGCAGCTTCACATCACTAATTTTGCTAATAACCATTAAAAAAAAAAAAAGTAATCTGACTACCAGCTGATGAGCGACACCCACTTGGTCATGTGACATCACATATTAGCCGTCCAATCACGACCGCGCTTTGCCATTCCTTTGATGGAGTCGCCTCGTCATCAATTAACGAGTCCAAAAACATCAAGACAACGCAAACACTTGGATGAAATCAACCAACTTCTTGAACAACGACAGCACAACAGTTGACCAACAACTTGCCAAACTACACGTTTACGAAACCGAGTGTAATTCATTTCTCATGGTCCGATGAGAAGTCCCGTCTGAGCGGCCAATCACCAGCCACCTGAGACGGAGCAGTCTTTAAAGAAGCACCTAGCGATATTTTAGAAAAGAACATTGAAAATGGCATCCTCAACAATCAAATGTGCAAGTAGCGCTTCGATCGGACTTCTTGGCACAAATCGGTGACATTTTCACCGTCCGAACAGAAAATGAAATGAAAACATCGCAGAGAAATCAACGTAATGGAGTTAAGCGGGCTTAACGAGTGGCAACGCAAGATGGCCGCCAGTAGCCTCACTTCTCCCAACGGCGAGTAAGCGGCATTGTTAGTCGGTTCGTATATACGGCCGTCACCTGGCGTCACATGCGGCGAGGACGTTGGCAACGGACGACCAATCGGATGCGAACGAAAAGCAGCTGAGCGTTGCCATAGCGACGGGCCCAAATTGGCACACATTTTGCCAAAAAGAGAGCACAACGCAAACTGTGTAGATGCGAGTCTATGTGTGTGTGTGTGCGTGCGGGATAGTGGGTGCGAGAGTATGCGTGTGTGTGTGTGTGTGTGAGTTTGGAGGGGGGGGTTGTTGTAGTGGGGCGGGGGGGGCCTCCACCTGCTCCCACTGAGGCGCTGCCAGGCTGGAGCCACGCCAACAGGACCAGCGGGCCTGAAGCCTCGCCAACACGGAACGAGAGAGAGAGAGAGAAAGCAGAAACAAGGGCGAGCAAGATGAGGAGGAAGGTAAGGAGGACGACGACGAGGAGAAATAAGGTCACAAAGCAGGAAACAAAAGTCAAAGTCAAAAACAACAACAAGCACAAACAACATGATGGAGCTCGCATGGCGGCTAACGGCTAACGACACAATCGCACAACACGGGGCATAGACCTCACGCACACAAACAAAACCCGTACACACGTCTATGCAAACACACACACACACAAAAATATGAACACAAATACGTACAGAAGTGCACACACACACACACACAGCACATTTTCACACAAACATCCACACTTAACACAACCATACACAAACATAGCAAACACGTATACACAAATGTAGACACATTGCCTGGACTTTCGTTGAGCAGGTGTGTGTGTGTGGGGGTGTGTGTGTGTGTGAGCGTGTGTGTGGCTGAAGCAGGAAGCAGTCGCACAGTGCGAGCGTCGAACAGATGGTCTGGTGGAGAGGCCGGAACACCCCCAAACCCCCCCGACCAAATTTCATTGATGACACTGAATGTGTGTGTGCGTGTGTGTGTGAGAGAGTACCCGTCACATATGTCCTCACATAAACACACAAGGAGGCAGTCGCACTCAAAGTCAATAGCAGCTTTTGCATGCGGCGATCATCTTCATCATCATTATCATCATCATCGTTATTATGTTTGATTTAGCAAACAAACAGATGGGCCAGCTCGTCATTCATAAAGGCGATCAAAGATTTTGTTTATTGGAAGAATTAAAAATAGAAGAAAAGATTTTCCTATTAAAATTGTATTTTATAGAATTAAACTCAGCAGCTACCTGCTGAAATTATTTTTTAAATTGTTCATTTTACTCATTTTGTATTTTGACCCATTCACTGCCAGCCTCTTTGACTTCTATATCCGTCAATGGCAGTGAATGAGTTCAGATTTGCAGTGAGCTAAATATTTAGGCTAAGAAGTTAGGCCTAAAACAATACAAGATCTTTTGAAAAATAAAAGAAGTTATTTATGAAACAAACGGAAACTCGTTTTTTTTAGTGTGTATCCTTTAAATCAGACATGGGCAAACTTTGGCCCGTTGAACGTTTTAATCAGGCCCGCCGAACTTGGAAAAATTCAAGAAATAAAACTTGTTCATCTTTTATTTTCCCTGTAATTCTGATATGTGCCCACTAGGAGGCGCACTCATAGACATTTTGTTTGTTCATTTTCGTTTAAAATTAAAGCATATATTTTCTCCATGTACGAAATGTATTTCTTTTCTCCGATGACGTGAGGTTACCAAAACACTACATCCATGTGCTCCTGTTCCGGCCCCTCTCTCAAATTTTAGAACCCATTGTGGGCCACGAATCAAAAAGTTTGCCCACCCCTGCTATAATTTGTTGGAGCCAATCCCAGCGGACTTCAGGCAAAAGGCAGACGACACCCTGAACTGTTTGCCAGCCAGTCGCAGAACACACACACACACACACACACACATACACACCCCGAGCTGGAACTGATCTCACGCTGCCGACGCACGTCAGGCACACTATCAGCAACCCATTTTATTTGATCATTTCTAATCAATTTCATTGGAAAAAGAATGAAATGTGATAGCAATAAAAAAAAGAGGATGTGATGATAACCATAGAATAAGATCCTTATGGAACTCAATGCTCCATCACTTCGTCCTGGTGGAGCCTTCTAACGGACTCCAAAGCACTTTGGGCCTGCAACCGGAGCCTTTGTGTGATGTCACAGGGTCAAAAAAAAAAAGCAAAAACATTGGTGGACAAATTGACAAGCTCAAAGTCAAGCTGTTAGCACTTAGCTACACAAACTCAAACGCGCGCAAACACGTCTGAAGGCAACAGAGGAAAGTTGACAGATGTGAAAATGTGAAAACAACGTGCGCGCACAACCACACACTGCTGAAGACACACACCTACGTACGCGCACACACACACAAACGTAGCTGGAGATGCACACGCGCATACATGTATGCGCACATACATCCAATCACACTAAACTGGAGACACACAAATGCACACGCACGCACAGCTGGAGACACACAAAGGCACACTTACAGCTGGAGTAAATCACACACACACGCACACACACGCGGCTGGTGATAAACACGCACACGCGCGCATACGTGCAGTCTCTCACACACTTACAGCTGGTTATACATTCATGCACATTTGCTTGAAGTTGCAGAAAACAGAAGCACGCACATTCACACACACACACACACACACACACACACAAGCAACTACACACGAAAACTAAAAAACACTTACGGCTGGAAACACACGCGCACGCACCCCCTCACACACACGAGCGGAAGGTAAAGCAGTTCGTTGAATACGTTGCATCAGGTTGTATTGCCAGTCAAATGGTTCCCTCTAGTGGCCGCATTTTGTCATTACAACTTCTTGTTGAGCACGTTGGGCGCCAGGAGTCACTCAGAGGTCAGCAAAGGCGCAGAAAATATATATTTTTCATGATTGTTTCAATGTGAACATGTGGCTACAGTTTATTTCTTTTTTTCTTCTCATCATTCATTGATCAAAAATGAGTGAAATCTTTTTTAGTTATGGGTTCAACATATTTTAGTCGTAATTGATTGAATGCGTGTGGATGAATATGTTGTGTTCATTTATTGTTCATTGTTCAAAAGTGGTTTCAATTCATGATCCTGTCATTTTTGTTTAAATATATTGACAAAATATGAAGACATTGCAAAAAAACATTGCAAATAATTAGACTCAAATCATCCAAACCACTTGTTCGTCTTAAAAAAAGAAAAAAGGAACACAAAAAACAAAAATGTATTCCATCGCCCTTAAAAGTCTTGCTCGACCCCCTCGGAACATTTCACCCTCCAACACCTCCTCCAGGGTCATCCTCAAAGTCTTCCAACACTCCTCCAAGCACGGCAAACTCCTCCCACTTCTCCTCTTCACCTCCTTAGAACATTGACGCATCTTCACTTTCCGACACCTCCAATTTCTTCTTCTACTTTGCCTCCACAATACCTCCTCGGAACCTTTCAGCCTCCTGCGGCGCCTCCTCAGGCAGCTTTAAAGTTCTTCTAATCTTTCTGAGCACACCACAAGGTCCTCCTTATACTCGTCTTTACCACATTTCACCTACATTTCTCCTTCTTTCACCTTCTCTACACCCCTCAAACCTCCTCCACCTCCTTCAGGGTCATCTTTAAAGTCCTTCTACGGCTCCTCCAGACACAAAAAAACCTTCCCACACCTCCACCAAGGTCACCTTCAAAGTCCTGCCTTCTCCTCCTTCTTCTCCTTCTCAGAACACCACGACCTTCTATTACTCCTTGTCACAACTCCATCTACTACTCCTCAGGCCCTCTTCGCCTCCTCCAACTCCTGTTTGGAGTTTCTACCTAAACACGTCATCTCCTGTCCTCTGCCACATCCTCCCTGCACACACACACACACACACACACAGAAATTCTGTCCAGTGTGTACGTGTGTGAGTGCGTGTGTGTAAATAGAAGTGGGTCAGAACTTATTTCCGCAGAGTTTAATGAGAAGCACATGGATTCATTCAGAGACCCCCCCCACCACCACATTCACTCCCACCCACTTATGTACAGAACATTTTCCTCATGTCGCCACTCTCTTCTGCTTTCCTGGCCAATGATGACGGATTAAGCGCGACATATGATGGTCAACAAGCTAACAATGCTAAGATTAGCGAAGCACATGACAGTCACGCTAACAACGCTCACCATTAGCACAGAATGTGATGATCAACATGCTCACAGTTTTAACCATCAACATGTAGCAATCCTAACATTAGAATAGAACACAGTCAATGTGCTAACAATGCTAATCAGAAGCGCAACATACAGTCAACATGCTAACAATTCACACAAAACATGACAATGAACAGGATAACAATGCTCATCAGCCTAAAGAGCGTTTGTTTGCTTTGTACAACTCACCAGCGCCACAAGATCTTTCAGGGCTGATATCGTCTGTAAACGAGTGAGGTGACATATCGGCTCGCCGATAAATTTGATGAATGCATCATTTGTTTCAAAAAAGTATTGAGGACCCAATCCGTGTATGGGCACGGGCCAGACATGGCCCAGAGGCCGCCAGTTGCCCATCCCTGATTTAGCTAGCTCTCAATATGCTAACAATTGTTAGCCACTAGCTTAGTCAATCATGTCAACAAGCGGAGATGTCACGATCACGCGATCGCACGGAGACGCTGAGCGTCGTCTTTGTCTCAGGTCGGTGAGCAGATGTTCCTCGTTAAAGCCGTCGTTGGCAGCGTGAGCCAAGATGGAGGACACTTTGACGAGCGAGGGACCGGTCCGATTGCTTTTTGGGAATTCTAAACCCGAAAAAACTTTTATTTTGTTTACGGCAACGCGGGAGCGAGAAAAGGAACTCTCCAATAAATAAATAGCAGCACTCGCTGCAGGAAGTTGAGCCGCTTCCCCCGCGGGTGCCTTTATTTTTATTAGCAACAGCAGAGATAGCAAACAAGTAGCTCCCCCGGATCAGCGCCCCGTCCCTCCGGATAAAAAGTCTTTGAAGGAGTCCGTAACAATCCAGCATTGATGGTGAATGGCTACGAGCTAGCTTTTAACCCAGCATTGACACAATCAACATGTTTACCATGCTAGCTTGACGCTGCAACAGTCTGACGCAGGACGGGCAAAGTCGCCTTTGAAAAAAAGGAAACGTCTCTCTTTGATCATGTGACATGCTCAGTACTTGCTGAACATGAAATAAGCGAACGAGTTGACATGCTAACAAACAGGCTGGCTAACGAATCTAGCAAATAGTGAAACATTAGCCTCGAAAGCTAACATATGAGCTAACTCAACAAAAAAAGAATACTGGCCCGCTAACTGAACATTAGGTGAGTGACAAATGACTCAGACTGCATCTCGGCTGTTGCACCCGATGACAGACGGCTACTTGCGTTCTATTTTATGCCCTGAGAATGACATGAGATGGATGAATGAAAATATCTACAAGCAAAACTAGTCAGAAATTAGTCCGTTCTGCTAACTTGTGAGCAACTTTTTTAGAAAACTAGCCTACAAACATGTGAGCTCACTGAAAAAAAAAAATTAATTGAACTAATGACAAACTAGCCCACGAACATTTGTGGTAACTTGCCACTGAATTAGTCAAATACTATCCTGCTTTGCTAACATGTAGGCTAACCAAACAACAAGAGAGAAACTAGCCAGCTAACCTGAGAGATAAGCGAACAACGAGCGAGAAAATTAGCCTGCTAACTTATGAGCTAGCAAGAGAGCTAGCATGAGATAACTAAACAAGTGCCTGTTTGAAAATTAGCCAGCTATTTTGTGAGCTAGCTAACCACAAGCTGCTGATTTCGGCGGGGGTCTGAGGAAGGTTCATGTATCCGTTGCATCCATTCCACCGCCGGCACCGCGTCACCCGACACCACCAACATGGACGATGCAAGCGTGTGTGTGTGTGTGTGTGTGTGATGTCGTCATTGTTGCAATGTGGGTCGTCAACAATGACGACAACGCAAGCTGTGGTTTTGCAGGAGTGTTTAAGGTCCAAATAAGAGAAAATGTTGTTCAGTCGGCTTTCCAGCTATTGTTGAACACATGTTAGCTGGCCTGCTAAATTGTCAGCTCCTTGTTCAACTCGTGAGAAAACTGGCTGGCTAACTTGTAAGCTAAGCTAACTTTAGCGTGCCAATTTGCTCTCGTTTTGTCTCCTGATGCGTACGAAACAAAACGCGTCACAGCTCAACACTTGTCGTCAGAGCAAATTGAAGAACTAGCAAAAAAAAAAAAAACTAGCCTGCTAAATTGTGAGCTAACAGGTAGCAGGTGACACCCTCTCCTGCTAAATTGTGAGCTTGTTGCGTTCTGTTGTTGCGGTGGTTCCGTGTGAGCGGCTGGCGGTCCGGTGAGTAGTACACAAATGGATCGGTCGTCATCCTAATCAGTCGCACATCTGCGCATCCCTAATTGTTTCCATCTAACTTCCTCTCTCCTCTTTTTTTTGTCATCCTCCCGCGCTCGCTACGCTTGCAACAGGACGCCAGCCGACGCTTCAACTCTTCAGCCGTGCTTCACTTCCTACCACAACCGCAACCGTGACCAGAACCAGAACCAGAAACTGTGGACCAAACCTCAGCTAAACAATCGACATGACACAAATTGAAAAATTAGCCTCCAAACCTTGTCAACTGACACTGGCCAATCCTGCTCATTTTTGAGCTAACTAACCAGTGACAAAACTAACTAACTTGTCAACCAACAAGTTGCTAGTGGCCAAATTCGCTTGCAAACTTGTGACATTAACGAACAACTAACTACTGAAAAACTGCTTGCCAAGTTGTGACTTAAAAACAACGAGCAAGAAAACTAACCGGCTAACTTGTGTGCTAATTTGCTAACCAACAAGTCAGACTTTTAGGACCTTAAATAACGAGTGACAAACTAGTCTGCTAAATTGTGAGCAAACTGAACAACCGGGAACAAAACAAGATACGAGTGACAACGAACTGACAACAAGTCCGCTAATTTGTGAGCTAATTGAACAGAAAACGAAATAAAGAAGATGGGATGTCACCACGGACAACGGTTGCCGTGGAGACCCCCCCCTTGACTCCGCCCCCTCCCCCTTGCGTGTTGGGGGATTAAGTCAGGAGGCAGCTGTAGTGAATGAGACGTGGTGGGGGTTGGGGGGGTCGGGGGGTTCCTTTGCCAGGTTGGACATGGCGCCACGAGCCTCTCCAAGGTGACCCCCACAAAAAGCTGGCGTGAACATCTGCACCCAAGCCCTACTGACCGCCGTCAGGCAGGGCTGCCGTCACCCATGTGTTTTGGGGTCATGCAAAGTGGGGGGGCGGCCAAACACCATTTTAGAAGCACACTATGTAGTGTACGCGCTAAAGCTAATGATGCTAACCAGATGCTAGCACCCACAGCTGACGCCACCCCCTTCTCCTTCCACCCCACAGTGGCCCAGGTGACCCGCCCGATGCTGCAACCAGCTGTTCGCCCTGGTTTCCCGTGGAGGGAGACTGGGGGGTGCAACATCGTGTGTTAGGGAGGTGAGCGTACATCTGTAAGTCACGTGCTCCCGTGATCGCCTTCATTAGCTCGTGCGTTGTTAGCGCACGATGGATAATGAGGCATGCTCAGAGAAAAGAGAAAAAAAATGTTCTTAAACAACTTCGTCTGAACCACACATTCATTAGCATTAGCATTCGCATTAGCATTGTCTCATTTTGGGAGAGAAGATAATTATTTGTCGAGTCTCCCATCTTAGCTCCCCAAAACGGGCAACGCTAACGCTAATGCTTAAATTAATGCCCGTTGCTGACGCATGAAGACAGGCAGCTTCATAGTCAAATTTAGCGTTGGAATCGACATTCGGATCGCAGCATAGCTTAGCATCATTGGCTAACTTTGCATTATAGTACTGAAGCACGGTGGTCACAGAACCTCCTCTGGACCAGGTGACGCGCGCTCCCAAAATAAGAGCCGGCTAATTCCAATTCTATGTGATGTGAACATCTGGCGGCTTGCTGCCATGGCTACGCCGTTGTGGCAAGCTAAGCAGCGCTTTTAGCCTTTCCATTTGTTTGATTGAATTAATAAGCATTAAAGCATTAAAAAGTCAAATAGGATTAAAGGGACAGTTTGCATCTTTCCACAGCTGCTCAGCTTTTATGGGAAAACATCACGTTTCAAACGCCATGCAATGACCCCACTTTGACCTCACTTTGAGACACTCAACATGCTAACAAATGCCCAACATGCTAGCAAAGCACGCACTGCTTGGTGCCTATCATCAAGAAATATTTGCATCATCATCGCGCATCTTCGTTGTCCAAATTGGCACTGGAGTCTATCTGAGGGTTCAAGTTTTATTTTCGCTTTGTAACCTTTCGACCACTTTAGGCCCACTTTCAGATTGACATTAGAACCACCAACAAGATCCAAATATGCGGTTCAGGGTGGTTGTCATGGTTACAGGGAAAGAACACAACCTGGGGGGGTTGAGCATTCATGTTGAGGAAGTAGAAGCAGACATGTTTAATCCCACAATTTCCTGACAGCTAATCAAGCTAACGCTAACATGGAGCACCAAATGCTAACATTCTTCTCAACAGATCATCCGTTGCCACACTTGTTAATCTTTCGTCTCAACTAATTAACAAAAAAAAACTAACTCAACAGTCAACAAGCAGGGGCGTTAAAACACTCTGACGCGCTCGCACGCGCACACGGACAAACGCGCACACTCGCGCCCACATTTGCACGCACCTGCATCGCCAATATGCACGCACACGCACGTGCACTCTCGCTCCCACGCGCATACACTCACAAACGTGCACTTCCTTGCACACGTGTAAACGTACTCGTACAGTCACTCACTAACTCACGGGCGAACACACACACGCAAGCACACGCACGCACACACGCATTTATTTCACATTGAAAAAAATTGGATTTAAAAAAATCGTTTAAATTTTGCAGTCTCGAAGTTATATTTGATACGAAACAATGATGTAAAAAGGTTTAACAACAACCAAATAAAAAAAGAAAAAGAGTAAAATAAAAAAGGATGATAAAAGTGATTTTTGTCGTGTCGCAACGTGCACGAGACCGCGCGCGCGCTCAGACGCACCCCGGCGGAGGTCATGAAAACGTTCAAATGAAGAATAGAAACGGCATTTTTTAATCTATGACGTCATTCAACACGCGGTGATTGTCAAGATGAACCATCCAGACGTCCATTTTTAGAGCCGTTTATCCTCATGAGATTTAATTAATTTCATGTTTATTTTTCTTTTTTTGAAAGACAACCTCGTTAAACGAAAAAAAAATTCAGATCATCCAAACATAGCTTTCATTTTCCTCTTCTTTCATCATCATTATTTGGAACTTTTTCATTAAACGACGCAATTGGATTTCATTTCCGTGTCGATCTTGGATAATAATTGGACCAATAATTGCTCATGATCAAATAATGATGTTGAGCGACAAAAAAAAGCATTTGAGTAAGCACATTTTTAAAATGTTCAACTATAAATAATAATTATTATTATTATTATTTGACTTTTACTTTAATAAAAAAAACATTGAATTTCACTCTCATGTGCAATCATTTGTTTCATTTCATGTCATTTTAAAACTCTTTAAATATCAATATAATACAACTCAACCAGAAACAAGAACATGATTTACATTAAAGTCGAATAAAAAAAAAACGCTCACGTAGAATTATCATATATTTTTTTGTTCTTTTTACATTTGACGTTACGGCAGGAAAATGGATCAAGAAAAATGGCATGCACGAGCCCCTATTAAATTATATTTACATTAACAAGAATAATATGATGTTAACGAAATATGTGCCAATTGAATTATGATGTCAAATTATAAGCATTGCTGTTAAAACAACGCTCAAAACGAAATCGTAAAACAATATACCGTATATAGGTAAAAATAGGATAAAAGAAACTATAACACCTGAATCATTAAAAAAAAAATATATCAGTGTTATCCTCACACGAGCTTGTGACGCTCGCAACAAATAAAATTCCAAATAAATAAATGCATGATAATCTAAATTCGTTTTGGAAGAAAACATGATCTCATTCCAAACATGAACTCTCTTCGTTTTAGTTTCAATTAAGAATTTACACACACAGACACACACTTCTCAAAATTAATATGTCTAATATTATTTATTACGTTTTTTTTTTTGTTTGTTTTTGGTTTTTTGTTGTTGTTTTTTTACCCAAAAAATAAAAGTAATAAGAAAAAAAACAGGCACAATTTCACTTTAGGAGACATTTTAAACGAAACACGCACATCTCCTCCGCGGACTCGCACATCCGCCAAGTGCACACGCAGACACACACTCGATTAGATGAACTCCAACGCACTTTAAGTTTTTTTTTTTTGTGTTTTTTTTTAGAATTAGCAGCTACGCGTGCGTGCAAAAGCATTGAAATAAATGTATCCCCACGAGTGCGCGTCCCAAGAGTGCGCGTGTACTGACCATCCACCAAGTCCTGGCCGAGATGTCGTAGCACAGCTGCCATTTGACGGAAGCCTCCGCGCCGCTTTTTCCCGCCATGGCGCCGTCAATCAACCTCATGTGTGCACGCGCTCAGCGGGAAAAGTGATTGACAGCCACGAAGTGATTGACAGGAGGACAGACGGCGGACGCACGCACGTGCCAGCCAGCAAGACAAGAAGAAGAAGAAGAAGAAGAAGAGGAGGAGGAAGATGAGGAAGATGAAGCCCAGGAAGTAGTCATCGGGCAAGGTGAGACGCGGACACGCCCCCTCCCGCCGAACACCCTCCCCTCACACACACAATCACACGCAGGCACGCAGCAACACACGCAAATGCAAAACACACACGCACTTAAGTAGACGTGCGCACACACGCACACAAACAGACAACTGCAAAATTACACTATACAAAACACACACACATATTTGCACTAAAACAGACACACACAAACAAACATCAAACTAACTACAAATACATGCACTTACACAAACACACAACTAAATAACTCCACTCAAACAAGGACAGGCGGACAAGTGACTTGGACGAGATCATGCAAATGAGTGTCACGTGTGTCCAGGCCAGCAGGAGGCAGCGCCGATCTATTGAGGTAAGATGCTAACTTCTTTCGCTTTCTTTATTTTTGCTTCTTTTAGCTTAGCGTCAGCAGTGAGCACACCACAAACTTCGTGGGCACGGACGTACGATACACAATAACCCGGACTCCCGATGCGGCTGACTTGCCAGCGGCGGCCATCTTGCATTATAACTCACTGAGCCCACCTCAATTGAATACGTTTGATTTTTTCGCAGCGTTTTCACCTCATTTTTTGTCTCTCTGGTGTGTAGCACAAAGTCGTGCCAATACGTCTGGACAAATCGCAATTCGTAACGTGCTCCTCAAAGATTGATCTGCATCAGATTGTCTCAAACCTCAACAATCACAAGAAAGCAAAGTCCGCCAAGAAATTCTGAATTTGCTTGCGCTGAGTTGGAAAAGGGGGACAGACGGAACCTTGCTGGCGTCTGTGTTAGCATTAGCACGGTTAGCTGGAGGGCAGCAAACATGGAATCCGTGAAGCCTCATCCTACATGAGCAGGGGACTGGCAAGAATACTTGACGCGCACACACGCACACACACACGCACACGCACAAACGCAGGTACACACAGAGGTCCCATTGTGCTGACTGAGCAGGAATGCGCCAGTCGTTCAGATAACAAACTTCAGAAATGTGAGCACCTTAGACCACAAATAACACAACCTTGATGATGGTGATGGCGACTCGACATTACAGGTCGATGCTCCTTTTTTTTAATTTTTTTTTTTTCTGACCTCTGCTCAGGAATCTTTTTGTTGAACATTTTGCTTATTGTGACTGTAGGACCCAAGATGTCAAAAGTTGCTGTTGTTTTTCAAATATGCACTTTCTACCTTAATCTATAAAGTATTTATTAAAAAAAACAAAAAAACGACTCACTTATGCTGGTTGCCATTTTTGGAGTTGTAAAAAGCATACGGAGTCGCTTAATATTCAGCAGGCAAAACATACATATGGTTCAAGTCCACTTATCCGGTCTTATCTTATCTTGTCTTGTCTTGAACCGATTCTAGCGGTTTGTCACGTTGTCCGTTTTGCAGACCGCCGACGAGTCTCGCGCGTTGACTTCGTTTGTAGCTAGCAAGCAGCACGTTGGCGGCGGTGAGCGACTTCCAACGGCAACGTTTCACTCATTGCTCACTTTCTCTTTTCACCTCCAATTGGCACATCGAAGAAGAACGGGAATCGTCTTCCGTATTCGTCAGGGCCAAAAAGAAATAAATGATCTGACTCCGATTGGCTGTTCCTGTCACATCAGCATGATCACTCCAATTAAGCCAAAATGTATAAAGATCGCTAAATGTGATCAGATAATCACCCAGCGATATAAAGCACCAAGTTGTTTTGTTTGGATTAGCAGCTACTAGTGGAGATGTGGTCAACCAGGAGTTGTCGGGGGTCCACAAAAAGGCCATCACAATTCTACTTTTTTAATAAGTGTGCCGACATTTGGAGGAGAAGTTGTTTTGAAACAAGTCAGTTGGGAGGTCTTCAAAGTCATCCAATGTGGCAAAAATGTTGCTGTGCTGGCAACAAGGCGCACTTTGTTGCACTTGCCGCCTGCCTCACTTGTCTCGTCCTCACACATGCACTTGAAAAGCAAAGTACCGCACGCATCACAATCCAAATGCAGATATCAAAGAATCCCGCTAGAATTTTCCACGTTTAACTTGGGCCTGATTTGTGGTGAAACATCTCGACAACATTTTGGAAACATTGAAATGTTGCAATTAAATGTGATCGCAACCGGCAATGTTGGAGTAACCTTGACGCATTCCTCTAAACGACCTCTTGAAGCGCGCACACACACACACACACACACACACATGTACACGATAGTGGACATCTGTTTTGTCTTTATTGGGGGTGGGGAGGCACGGGAGGGGGGCGGGGGGGGGGTCGCCAGAGGGCGTCACAGTGCCCGGCCGCCACCCGGCACCGTGTCCCGCCTCCTGGTCCACATGACCACACACTGGCCGTGTCAGCCATATTTAATCAGCACCCCCACTCCCATGACATACACACACGCACGCACACACGTGTGTGTGTGTGTGCGTATATATATATTATATATATATATATATATATGTGTGTGTTTGTGTGTGTTCATTGTATATTGATGTTAGATAAAATGTCCCTTAGCAGAATGTTACTTGTTAGCGGGGTCGTTTGGCTGCCAGGATGGCCGAGTGGTCTAAGGCGCCGCGTTCAGGACCCAGTCTCTCCAGTAGGCCTGGGTTCGAATCTCGAATTTCCCCATTGTGGGACTAATAAAGGGAATATTATTATTATTGTTTATTTGTCATCGCGCAGCTCGTTGCTGCTGATGTGCGCAGACTTAGCTATAATACAAATAAAGCTCATACTGCTGCGGCGCAAGATAGCTTGGCGGCTCGTATTCAAGTAGCGGCAAAAGAAATGACTTCCGGGACAAGGAGTGACAGGGCGACGCTTTTTTTTTTTACTGCAAGACCTACTGCGTGAACTATGAGCACAAAGCGCAGCTTTGATGATCTAAAATTTGCGTTGTCTGACATTGCTATTTCGGTTCCAAAATCAAACATCGTTCAGCCTTACTACGGCGAAAAAAAAGCATGTTTCCCAGGGTAACACGTGATCCCCTCAGCATCTATTTGAGAACCACTGATTTACGGTAAGAAAAATAAAAACATTCACTCTCATTCACAGAGTGCCCCTGAATGCATCATACGTAGCGGAACGTGACTGCGTCATATCGCGATTGGCGGCAGCGCTTCACTGCGGGCTCGCGCAAGTACATTCAAATCAATGAAAAACAAGATACAATAAAACAGAAAAGAGAATCACATGACCTGCAACACAATGTGTCAAGAGCGAGAGTGAAGTCGCAACCAGCTCGCGAGAGTCTGCACAACACACAAGTATTTACAAATCAATTTAACAGAAGTGGACAAAACATTATTTTTACAACAGTACAGGAAACGATGTGGGCTCACAACAATCAACGGAACTACTTAAGCGTACCACAGCAGCAGAAAAGAACCAAAACTTAATATAATGTGCATATGTCGGACTATCAACGAGTTGCAACTCACCACTCTGCAATCCTCGTAACTCGAACTGACGCCAGGCGGGATGCAGGTGCCACACTATGTCACTTCCGCCATCATTTAACAATAAATATATTTTACTCCGTTACATATATTCATACATTTGGCTCGTTCCCAGAGAACATGACAAATTTGGAATGTCCCAACTTCCGACCAAAACTTGTTTGTGGTCACGTGTACTCGTCATCTGCTTGGCTGATTGGTCAAGTCCGTTTCCGGCTGGCCTCAGGTGAGCCCCTCTGTGACAGGAAGTGACTCCACTCAAGCGGCACCACTGGATCTCGTTGACCCTGCAAACACCCCCCCACACACACACACACCCGCCATTAAGCACTTTGGTTTGTTCATTCGTACGTGTGTGTGTGTGTGTGTGTGGGATACGTCAAGGGTTATCAAGGAGAAAGAATTGTTGTACATGATGTTGGAGGAGGAGGATGATGATGATGATGACGAAGGGGCCGAGTTGAAAGGTTAATCAATTCTGATGTTGTTGACGTGTTCAATGTAACACCAGCTGGGTCACGCACACTGCCAACACCACCCCGATACACGCACGCACCCAGCGTGCGTGCGAGTGAACGCTTTCACTGTAGAAGCAGCCAGCGAGTGAACTGTACACACGTTTTTGGAAAACGAATGCGTGTGTGCGTGTACGTGTTTGTGCGCGTGCGCGCGCCATCTGCCTGCTGCGTGTGTGCCAACACTTGAGTGTGAGCTTGTCATCTCTGACGATTTTTTTTTATTTCCTAGTGTTGTTGTGATCTCGGTAGATGCACCCTTGATGTAAAAAATAATAATAATTGTATTTTTGAACCATTTAATTGGACATGATTCCCCTTAAATAATGAAATAACATTTATTGTTTTTTAAACCAAACAAAAGTGATGACATTTAACACATATTTAAATGCAATTAAATGTAATTCAAAATTGAAAATATAATTATTTTCTGCAAGTGAAAATAAAGCTATTGTAAGTAATTGTTATATAAATATCAACTTTTGGCAACTTTCGATTTGAATCACTCAACAAGTAGTCATATTAATATGACATAATCTTGTTTCATATAATTTCTCTCATTAAATGGAAAAATGAACAAATGGATCATCCAATTAACAAAATAAAACTTCAATACATTATACTTATAATAAAAAGTATGCATGTAAAAATGAGATCAGTTCTAAAAAAAAAAGACTAAGCTCTTTTTTGGGAATGCAATTTACGCTCCTTTTGGAGCGCGACTCATTCTTTTTTCCGTCTCAGGTGTCGACGTCACAGCAGGGAGGCACAAATTGTAAGATTGTTTGCTTGGTCAACTCTGTTTTCGAAAAGGGCGACCAATCGCCTCCAAAATTCAAATGTCCACTTCAACGTGTAAAAATCCAAACGCGTTCTGCGCAATATTTTGGCTCAAACGTGAGCAAAAATGACGGTCACCTCCACAAAATCCAAAATGCTGTGCCAGTTGCTTCTTGCCTTTCACAGACTGAGGCTGACAAGAGCACGAATGCGCACACGAAGCCCCGCCGGCGGCTGGTTGTCGTTTTCGGACATTTTTGCGACGCTAAACTTTGTTTGTCTCGAGAGGCAGCCGGCGGTCGGCCGTTCAATCTTGCCCGATGACGCCTTCGAAAGAGCGACAATTTCTGCAATCTGATGAGCACAAAGTCAGCGCGTGCGTGTGGTCACATGTCAGGTGTTTGATTGACAGGCGTATGCGTGCGCGTCCCGGTGGCCCCTTGTGTGCGTGTCCTGATACATTAGGAGGCGCCGCTCATCCGCTGTGACGTGCGGGAGCGTCGGCGTCGCCGCTTGAGCGCCGCCGCACCGAGAGGCCCCGAGGACTCTGCCCACTCGCCGAGAGGCCCCCGGGACGGCGGCAACGGCGGCCAAATGGCACCGAGGACGCCGCCCGCTGCCAAGAGAAGATGGCCCACGTCCATCTTGGCCCATCGCGAACGATCAGGCGGAGCGGCGCTGAGTGGCGGCCAAGTGGCTCGTCTCGGTCTCGCTCGTCATATCCTCCGACATCCACGCTGGCCTCGGGACGGGTCCGCTTCTGGCCCGCCGTGACCTGAAGCTTGTCAAAGTGAACTGAGAGCAACGGAACATGAAACGGGCAAGGCTTTCTTTTTCGTCGTCACGACGGGCGAAACCGAGATCCGCAAAAGCAGAAAATACGTCCGTGCCAAAGTTGGCCCGAAAAAAAACAATCGTGATAACGACAGCGAATCCTTTTCAGTGTCAGACTAAAAAGTGAACATTTTCGACTTTTTCTCGGAAGATCTCGACGGTTTCGTGTGAGGTGCTCATCTCAGCGTCTTTGGATTTTGTCTTTTCTCGGTCTCGGATTCGCGTGTTTGGTAAACGTTGCAAATCGTCGCAAGAGAAATATGCAACGGCGCCGCCCAGAAAAAGAAGAAGGCGACGAAGCCAAAAGTTTTGCTCCTCCATTTTGTTCGTAAATCGTGACTTTGCAAAATTGTTCCATTTCACCCTCAGCACAAACTAACCGCCTGACTAAAAACTTGAGAAATTGTCCTTAAAGGTGAGCGGCTGCGAGATAGTTTTCCAAAGATGTTCCCCAAAATCTTTTCAGTTTTCTGATAGCACAAGATTGTCCTCGTTCTGCTTGTGGTGCGGCTGCAAAGTCTGAAACGGGTGTGGCCCGACGGTCGTCGTAGGAAACGTCTTCGATATTTGCAAAACAAAAATCTCGCTAGCGTAGCTTAGCATCCATTTCCGAAGCCCGAGAAAGCGTTAGCCTAGCTTAGCGCGAGCGTTTGACCCATTAGGAGCAGTTCGCCGCCGGCCGCCCCGTTTACTTACTTAGCCAAACCATAAAACCCCTCCCCCCTAATTTAACTGCTCATTTGCATAATTAATGTGATCGGCCCACAGCGGACAAAATTCCTGCCACGGGCAATCACGTCCACGTGAGGTCGGGTGCACCACACACGACCATTTTTTAAATCTTCAAAGATCTTTTTTTTTTTTTGTCTTTGCCAGATCGCTCGTATGAAGACAAAATTGTGTTTTGGTCAAATTGTGTGCGCGTGGTGCGCCGATCATGGCGACGCACACAAAACGACCGCCTTCCACCGCCCGTCGTCCGAGGGAGCGCTCTCGAGTACCAAACGCGATTTTGGGCAGGCTGGCCCGGAAAAGCGCCGAATATTTGTGCAAAGGACTGCAGCGTTGTTAAAAAAAATATAAAAGTTCTCTTGTGAGATAATGTTACATTCTTCTTGTTTTCCCAAGAGAGATTGTTTATGTAGTTGTGGGTCCGTTTGACGATGGAATCCACTTCGGAGGAAGTGCCGAAGACGGCCGGGAAAGCCTCCAGCACCCGAGCGTTGTCACATTTGAGCTTTTTAAAAAAACAAAGCACCAATCACGACCTTTTGTCCTTGCCAAAGTCAAAATCTTGTTGAGCGGTGCTGGGGATGCGTATGTGACCCCCCCCCCAGCCGAGCAGATGTCTGACACGCGTGTCAATCTGCTTGGTGAAACGTCGGCCATGTTGAAGGCGGCGTGCAGATGGACCTTTTTCCTCAGGAGGTTCAGCAAAGTGGAAAAAGAAAAACAAGACGGGCGACCGATCGTTCACGGGTGTCTCGCCTCGTTGCAGCCATCTTCAGGACCCTCCCTCGTGCACGCGCGCACGCACACGAGTGCAAAACGATGCTAACGCCTTCAAACGTATCGACAAACACACAACACACACAAAGGCGCACAACTGCACGTGCATAAAAACGGACACACGCGCGTGTGCGTGAACACACAAAAACAAAAACGGACACACACGCGTGTGCGTGAACACACAAAAACACATAAAACGACGCTTTTACACTGCATTTGACTTTGCATTTTGCTTGAATTAAAACATTTGAAAGCTCAAAGTTTAGTTTCAACGTCGATTCAACACTTTAGCCCAACCATATTTCAGTATTCATTTTTGTTTTTTTTGGGACACACACGCGCGCACACACTTGCAAGACTAACACACACTAAGTGACATGTTTATCTGGGGCTAATGATGCTAATGATGCTAATTAAAAGCTGTTAGGGTTCAGTGGCGTCACGCTAATATTAAGCACTCGTCATTTATGCTAATCACAGCGCCCCCCCCCTACCCCCCCAACCCATGTCGCCTCCTGTGTCACAGAAGTTAGCGAGCTGCACTAATGATGGCGGGCGGGGGCAGCCATATTGTGCTAGCACAATGAGCAGGTGACAGCGGTCGCGGGTGACGCGAGGATGGGGGGGGGGGGGTTTAGATCCGCAGGCAAGAAGGTCCATGAGCCCCCCCCCAAAAAAAATTTAAACATTCTGAGAATAAAGTTGCTCATGTCAAGAAGGAAATTGAATTTTTTTTTAATTTTACGAAAACAAAGTTATATTTTTACACCATAATGAAGCATTTCAATTTGGAGAATAAAGTCCAATTTTTATGATGTTTTTCAAAAATTAGTTCACGTTGCAGTAGCGGTCCAAAGTGGGACGGCCGTCTGTGAGGGGGGGGGCGCCCCACCCCCCGCCACGGCCTGCGGGCGCAAACTCAGCCAGGCCGTAACCGCCGCAATATGTTGCATTTGCATTTTTACACGTTTACATTTTTTGAAAATGTTTCACCCTCGGCGGCGGCGGCGGAGGAGCGACGTCGAGCCGCGGGCCAAAGCACCAGCCAACGTGGCTCAGCTCCAGCGGCCATTTAAATATTTTACACGCAAGCGGCCGCGGCGGGCTCGCTCATGTTCACGCTCGACGGCTTTCAGCCACCAAGCGGCACACGACGATAATTCAAAAAACGGAAACAAAAAAAAAAAAAGCAAAGGATTTAAATCATCACTTGATGCTTTACGAGCTCGGTGACATTTTCGGTTTCCATTTCTCAGTTACAATTTGAATTTCTTGTTGAGTTTGAAGTTCTAGTGCAGAATCTTCCGCAGAAAGACAATGATTAAGTTGACTATTAATAAATTTGATTTGACTTGACAATATTACAAAAAATAGGTAAAAGTAAAATTATTATAAAAAAAAAAAATCCAACGCCTTTAAATAATCGTGTCAAACAAAGTGCGGAGCAAAAAGAAAAATTCAGTGTAAAAAAAAAAAAATTTCAAATGTGATTTTGCTTTTTTTTTCCACTGATGTTGCGTCGTCCACCTGTTCTCGTGTCACCCAAACGGCTCCTCGCAGGTGTGCCTCGTTGTCTCATCAAGTTGTTTGGATTTACTTCCCTGCGTTCGTTGCTCCATCCATTTTCTGAGCCGCGAGCGCCGCTTCTCCTCACGAGGATCGCGGGCGTGCTGGAGTCCATCGCAGCCGTCTTTGGGCAGTGGGCGGGGTTTCGCTCAAATCTGGTCGCCAGCCAATCGCGGGGCTCACACAGAAAAACAACCACTCCCGCTGACACTCACACCTTGGGCCACTTTAGAGCGTCTCGTGAACCTAGCAAGCATCTTTTTGGGACGAGGGAGGGAAGCGGAATACCCCGAGAAAAGCCACAAAGGCACGGGGAGAACGTGCCACCTCCGCACACAGGAAGGCCGGAATCGAACCCGAACCCGCGGCCCCCTGCACTGTGAGGCCAACGTGCTAACCAGTCGCCCACCACGACTCCTCAAGTTGGACAGTGGAAATAAAATATCGTTAAAAAAAAAAAAAAGTAAAATATAAACCGTTTACAAAATCAACACCTCAACAAATTCAGCAATGCAAAAAAAATCAATCCAAAATATCAATGTGTGTGTGTGTGTGTGTGATTTTTTTCAGTTTGGAGCACGTTGACATATTCGTGTGTGTGTGTGTGTTTGCATGAGAAGAGAAAGTGTGTGTTCAGCATATGAGAAATGTTGAATGAATAAATGAAAAGTGTTTAAGAGAGTTAACTATTCAAGTGACAACACATTCAACATCTGGACTGACACCCTCCCACCTGACCCCCCCCCCCCGCCCCACTTCATGTATGTTTAATGTGTGCGTGTGTGCGTGGTCATCCCCAATGAGAATGTCCGAAGGTGGCGGAAGGCCCGGCAGCCTTGGAGTCAAGAAGGAGCTCATTTGCATAATGTGCCTTTCCTCCTCTCAGCGACGCCCCCCCAATTGCTTTGTCCATCCGTCCGTCTGTCCGTCAACGCCCTGTCGCCCTCCATCAGTCTATGCGGCGGCGGCGGCGGTGGCCACCCGCGGTGACGGGCGGCGTCTTGGCGTATGTAAAGCAGCCGTCTGCGAGGTCGCTAATCTATGCTAATTTGACATTTACCACCTCATTTGCATAACAAGCAGCAACGACTTATCACGTGCTCCAAAACAACAAGATGGGCCCTTCCGGGGGCGTAGCTGGGCGAGGGGGAGGGGCTTGTTGTCGCTTGCTAACAAAAAAAAAAAACGGAACTTTTGCTTTTGTTAACTTTGTGGCAAATCATTGATCATATTTTTATTTCCTCTTTGGCATTTTTATTTTATTTTTTTAGATTATCTTGCGTGTCGTCATCTTTGACATATTTGCGATCGTGAAGCGAGGCTGACCGAAAGTAACGCCGAGCGCTCGTCAACCAATGTCGGGCCTGATTTGTGATCTTTTTCGTCTTTTTAGTGCGTCGCTTGTGACGCGTGCTTCCCGTTGACCTTTAACGACGACTCCATGCGCCTCGTTACAATAAAACGCACAGATTAGCATGTGACCTGAAAACATCCACACCGCGTTTGTGATGTCGAGCGTGACGCACACTCCGCAACGTGTGTGTGTGTGCTTCCCTTTTTTTTTTTTGAGCAGATGTTTTCACGTCGCACCGTAATTGGGTGTCGTCGGAGTCACGTGATGGCGCCGCCACGAGCGCGTAACGTGCACATTGGCGTCATCGGCATCATCGCACGCTCGCCGAGTTGACGTCGCTGACAATTGCGAGTCCACAAAACGCGTTCAAGTCGCCAATACGAGTGAATTTTGGGGCGAGGGCAGACTGGCGGTGGGACGAGGGCGCACGCCGACGGCAGACGGAAGAAGGCCGATGGTTTTGGTTTCACAAGCGTGAGGCGGATGCGCAGTCCCGCCTCCCTCAAAGACGGACGTCAGCTGGACGTCCAAATGAGGGAAAACGCTTCGGAAAAAGGCACCCCAAAAAAAAATCAATCGGGTGTGCCGGCAAGGCTCAAGGACGAACGCCGTCATACACACACTTTTACAAATGGGATGCCTTCCATTGGGAAATTTTTCATCGGCCACAGGACGCTTTTCAACTTATTGCTCGTTTGGGAGTGCAGGCGTGACGGCGGGCGTGACGGCGGGCGTGACGGCGGGCGCGACGGCGGGCGTGACGGCGGGCGTTCCCCTCGTGTGTGTGTCGATCGAGCGCCGGCCCGCTTCCAGTGGACCACCCCCAAAAAATGTGTGGTGTCACGTTCCCACAATGCAACAGTTGGCTGACGTGGTCTCACTGAAGCTGAATGTTCGCAGCCGCCATGTTGGACCGCCGCCGCACACTCTTTTCACACCCCAAAACGCACACACACACACACGATGGTCAGTGAAGACGCTTGGCAGCTGCTGGCCGCCCCACCGGGCCGCCACGCAACCACGCCTCCTCCTGGCACCTCATCACAGCCTCACCTCCACGCGGGCCGCCAGGAGGTGACGCTGTGATGAGGGGGGGAATCCCCAACACACACACACACACACACACTGATGTCATCTGGCTGTGAAAGTGTGAGTTTGACCGCTTACTCTGATGAAGAAGCAACTGGGCGGCGGCCAGAGCACTGGAGCAACGCCACAAAGCCCCTCCCCCCCACACACACACGCATGCACACCCCCACACACACACACACACACTGTATATACTATACACACATGCACATAATGTACCGTACACACGGTAGCTCGACATGGGAACTTACACACAAAAACTCACAGCTGTACACACACACACACACACACCACTTTTAAGATAAACACAAATAAAAATATACTCATAAACTACTGCTTAGTTTTGAATTATTTATTTATTTTTTTTAATTAGTTTTCCGGGAGGGATTGTTATTTTTTTGATTAGGATTAGTTTTTTTTATACACATATTTTAGTTTTCATTCTTAAAAACAATTGTTTTACATGTAATCAAGATTAAAAAAGAGAACATGCAAAGTATTGCGCGGTGAAAATTCAACATTTTGATGACAGATGGCAAAGTTGACCTTTTTAACAGTCCGCAGACTTTGAATCAAAAAGAAATGTCGCACGTTCCGCTTGGAAAGTTCCGTGCAAGCAGAGGACGACAACTCCCAGATGGCCGTTCCACCTTTTCCTCTTCCGGGAAACGGAAACGTCCGTGCCTTCACGAGCCAAAGAATCTTTTTTTAGTTGACGAAGATGAAAACGAAGCACATTTCCTTTACAACGAGAGTTTGTTTTCTAAACGGAAAATGTCGTTTCAGTTCATTTTAGTTTTTATTTGATTTCATTAACGTTTGATTTTGACACGCACAAGTCAAGTGACAAAAAGACACACAAAGAGCACATGGATGCTGTCCAATTACACTTTCAAAAAATACAACACACACACACGCAAAAAGCGTGCACTCAAACACAAATACACACACGTACACGATCACGCAAATGCAAGAACGCATCTAGACACACGTGCACACACACGTGCACACAAACATCTTGTGTGCGTTTTTCCACTCGGGGTTGCTGGCGGCCAAACAGGAAGCGGACACAAATTGCGCCCGTCAGCAAATCAACCTGACGCCATCGGACAGGAAGCTGCCGTTGTCGCCGCGCCAGCGTGCTTCTCGCCGGCGGCCGCTAATCGCCGGCTACGGCCCACCGCCGCCTCACCGAGTGCGTCGGCCGTCCGGGCGACGCTTCGCTCGCCTCCGCCCTTCATCATCGGGAGCCTCGGGACGGACGGACGGACGCGGAGCGCGCTCATGTCAGCGTGGCCGTCACCGCGGCAACAACAGCGTCAACACAAATACTTTTTGGGTGTTTCTCTTGACCTGATGACCGTTGCGTCGTCGTCATGTAAAGTGTACCTGTGTGTAGTCATGTTGTGTGTCACGTCGTCGTGTAACCTCACCATCATCGTCGTGTATAGACGCGCTAATTGTGTTCTTAAAACTGGAATGTGTGCTCGTACCGTCAGCGGACGCGCATTTAGGGAGCGCGCGTGCGTGCATCCGAGCGCCTCGTTAATTGTCCCTCGGGCGGCGAATGCACCGTCGAGCTGCTTCCTCATTTCAAGTGGAAAAAGAAGTAATGACGTGGAAATATGATAATGCGCAAAGCTGCGGGAGACGCCCCGCCCGCTCGCACGCGTGCGTCTTGTTACCCAGACTCCCCCCCCTTTTTGCCCGCCTCCTTCTGGTATTTCTCGCAGGGAGTCTCGGCCTTTCACGACTGGACAAACATTAGCAAACGGTCGGGCTTGTTTTGCATCAATTCGATGCCTCATTAGCATAATTTGAGGATGAGCTCCGCACCACCGGGCCCTCAAGGACCCCCATGATGGAGGTGATACCCCCCCCCCCATGTTAGCTGTCATGCTAACGGCGAAGCTAACGGCGCTTGTGTGTGATGCGTCGTTGACGTCAGGCAGCTGATTGGATGTGACAAGCAAGGTCGACACCGGTGACATCATCACCATGACGCACACCTGTCAATCACGCGACTTTGTCTTTTTGCAGACGACATTCACTTGAAACACAAATCCTGGCCTAAAACCCTCATCTTGTTTAGAAAACCCAAAGATGACTTGAGACCTTAACGCAGGTGCGACTGAACGCAGCAAACGGACAAACTTTTTCTTCCCGGTGCGCTCGTTAGAAGCGAGGCATCACGCCGCTGACGGGGCGCCGCGAGGTCAGCAGCTCTGATGGCGCTGCCAACGTGGGGGTCGTTCCGGGTAGGGTGTTTACCTGGGATGAAGCCGCTCCGAAAAAGCTTCCCAAGTGCAGCTCGCTTTGCGTTCCTTCTGTCGCGTCGCGTCCGTTGCGGGTCAGCGACGCCGGAGAATGAATTCCAGGCTGATGGGCGCCGGCGGCGATCCGAGCGGGCGCGGCGCCAAGGCGGGCGCGGCGCCAAGCGGCGCGGTCACCACGCGAAGGCCAACAGTCACAAGACATCACAGTGCCGTGCGCGCACGCTACACTGGAGGAAGAGCCCGAGTGAGCGCGTCTGCGCTTCCTTTAACGCCAAACCAAAGACGACATTGACCTCGGCGTCTTCTTGACAGCGCAAAGAGGATCAACATTTTGCTCTTTCCAATCATTCCAGCGTGCTGAGCGGAAAACATTATTACAAACGGCCCAAAATGTCCACGGATCCAGATCAAATTGAAGTTAGCATGTTAGCACATTAGCATGTCTGAAAAGAGACTTGGACCAAACAACTTTCCTTCTTTTTCCAAACAACTGCGATGAAAGTTGCGTTCGCATGTTAGCGTTTGTTTGGACGTCATCATCATCATTTTGGCTAATATGAAAGCCAGATTGGAAAAAAGAGGAATCAATGACAAAAGAATGACTTCCTTAGCATGTTGTCAGAGCATTTACAGCACTTGGTCTTTAAACACACTTTGAACGACACCAAAACATTTACACAAATTCAAAATGATTATTTGATCAAATCTCTCAGAATATAGTCTTCACCAATAATACTGTCGAAAAATGTGCACCATAAAAAGAACCAACCGTCATTAAAATCAGAATAGAAGAGGACTTTGGCTTTTCTTCTTCTTTCAAATTGACACGGCTCAAGCGAAACCTTGTGGTCAAATGTGGAATTGCAGCGCATCCGAAGCCAAAATACAGAATAATATTAGAACTGAACAAAACAAAATAAAAAAATTGGATCAAAATCTTGCAACTTGTAATGTATTGCGTCTATAAAGCATAAAAGTGTGTGTGTGCGCGTGTGTGTGTATCCCAAGTGGCCACATTCCGCAGGTGAGCCAGCATATTTCCCACCGTGGGACAATCAGATTGACAAACAGGGAATGTGCAGAGAGACGAGACGGGGGGGGGGATTACGGGGGTCGAGCAGAGGCGGGAGCGCCTGTGTGTGTGTGCGTGTGTGTGTGGGGGTTGGGGGCTTGTATGTAGCCTGTAAAAGTTGAAATGTTGAGCTCTCACTTCCTGTCTGCTGCGGGACTGACAAGCTGAAGGACGAGCGTCTGGCTTGGCGTTGCCGAATTTCCCGATCTGGACGACGTCGATTTGCCACCGGCAGCCGCAGCAGGTAAGCGTTGCCGTGCGATGCCACTTCCGGGGTGGCGTCACGTGACTTGGCCCGCCGTCCCCGCGCAAAGCGATTGTCCACATGCTGGCGCGCAAACGTCGACTTCGACAGACAAGCCCCCCCCCCTCCCCCGGCCCCCCACATAACAAAAAAAACATCTGCGCATTCTCGGGACTTTTTGCGAACGTGCGAAAGGACAAACAAAGCAGTGTGAAGCGACAGGAAACGTGATGACAACTGACAAACAAAAGTTATGAGAAGGGACAAAAAAAGTGTGAAGTTATGAGAAGTGATTGACAAAGAAGTTGAGCGACGTCTACAAAGTTATGTGAATGGACAAACTCCTAAGAAGTGAAGTGACAACGTCGTGATCAGGCTCAAAATACGATAAGGGACGGACCATCTCCACGCTGACCCCTTCGTGACCCCCCAGAGAGTCGCTCGCTGCATTGCCGCTTGAAATTTGAGCTTTGTTGTCAAAAATATTCACAAATGACAAACTTTGAGCGAGAGACAAATTCCTGGAGCCGTGCCTGCGTGAAGGCATCAAGCGAGGGCAGAAAGTTTGGTTTTTTGGGGTCGGCGAAGCGACAAAGCGCTTCCTGTGATGACATCGCCATCAACAGCTCATTAATAATTCACCAGTTGATTCGACTCATGAATAATTCGTTGAGTTGAAACGGACGCAGCTTGATGGGCTCTCGTCTTATTATTTCTGTCACCTTTTTTTTGGGCGGGGTCTTGTTGTTTTGGCGCCGTGTCATCTTGCAGCCGTTTTTTGTTGCCTTTCATTTTTGATGCGAAATCGTGACTGGCGGCCATTGTTATGGCGGCGAGCCTCCGTTATGCAAAACATGTTTGATGTGAAAATCCAGCAAAAATTGAGCCCATATTAGCGGCAAAAACGTGACGTCAAAGCGCAGAAACGACAATCGGGTACATGGCAAGGACGGTTCGTCAACCGTCCATGTACATTCATTATCGATTCATTAAAAAATAAAAAATATCTCCAAACTTGAACCAATTCACAGGAACGGATGTCAAGCTCATGCTGGCATTTAAAAAGAAATCACTATTGGCCATCGTATTGACGTGTTTTTAAGGTGATGAGTGGACTCAACTGGATGTGTGACAGGAAGCCTTCCAAGCAAGCAAGCAAAACTTCCTTCTTGACTGAAAACGGCGGCGGCTCCAAGATGGCCGCCGTGAGCCCGCTCCTCCCGCTGCTGCTGCTGGCGGGAGCGGTCGCCGGCGTGGAGGTGAATGCGGGCATGGAAGTGGCCCGGGGGCGCTCGGCCTTCCTGGCCAGGGAGCAGCTGCAGATCCGGAAGGAGGCCGACGCCCCCTGCAAGGTGGAGGTGGTCCTCAACCAGCCAATGACGCAGCGGGTGGGCCGGATCACGCCGCAGGTGGGGACTGCTCGGCGTCTTTATCATCTTCTTCAAGCGTTCCGTAATCTGCAGCCGCTTGCCTTCTCGCCTTCCGGCAGGTGTTCGACTGCGACTTCCTTCCCGAGGAAGTCGCGTACCAGCACGATGGAAGTCCTCTGCTGGACAGCGACCAAGTCCTGCTGCGGGTCTACAGGTCAGGACGTAATCTCTCGTTTATGGGTCCGGAACTCCACGTGACAAAACTGACAAACGAGTTCATTCGAAGGGAAAGAGGAGAAAAGAAATGAATGAGGAGTTGGGCAAGGTGACTTTGTGGAGTTCTGCAAAGTTCGAAAGAAGCTTGCGAGACGTGACAAATGTTTTGCAGGTTGGCTTCTACGGAGACGCGAGTGGAGTCGCTGGTGTTGCAGGTACGCGTGGTGGAGCCGTCGGCCCGCCTGGTGGACTTGGGGCCGACCCCTCTGGTGGTTCCGAACTTCTACGCGCTGTCCAACTCCATCAACCGCTCGGTCGTCAACATCAAAGGCCGTGACGGCGCAGCGTGCACCGTGCGATTGGTCGCTGCCGCCGGAGTTCTGACGGCCGGTCAGCTGGTGCGGGATGACGACGCCCTCCAGAGGAAAGGTGCGGCCGCATTTTTGGATCTCTCCATTCTCAGAAATATTTTTTTTCTCATAATAATCAACATTTGGTGAAAACTTGATGAAGGGATGTGAAATGTCAGTGACTTCTTCTAAAACTTTTCATTGAGCCGCAGGTTTTGTTGATGGCGCCGAATCTTTTGCAGTTTTCCTGATGGACCCGCATGCAAAGCAACGAAAACTTAACATTTCGATATGCGTTGTTCCTCGCCGGCCGTTTGGCTGTCATCCAGGTCGCGACGCGGCGGCGGCGCTCTGTCCGAGCAACCGAGCCTGCGAGTCCGGCACCAAAGAAGTGGCGTTCCTCAAGACGAGCTGCCAGGACTTCCTAAGTTCCGGTCTCAAGTACCGACACCTCAGCCCGCCCTCGCCCGACCTCGATTACATCGCCATCAGCGTGGAGCTGAGGGAGCAGGAGACCAGGGCTCTGCTGGAGGTTAGGTCACAGGGCCATCAAAGACTGGACGTTGGCGTGTCGTTCCAAAAATCGCAATGACTACTTTCCTACTTTGGCATCTTTTCGACTGAGCAAATGCATAAATACGAGCTCATTACGTGCGATCCAAGTGAAGTGTTGACTTTGTGGCACGTTTGTTGGCAGTCAGGAGGTGTCAGGAAGTGACACTTTGCTGTTGCAAGCGCTTCAAAGTCTTCTTCCTGGTGTGTGACTGTTGACGTGATAACAAGTGAATGCGATTTCTCCCGGTCAAGACGGAGTCCCTATGGCTGCCAGTCCGGATCATCGGAGCGACGCCCAACCAGCCGCCGCGGGCCGCCTTCATGGCGTCCTTCATCCTGGAAGTGGACCAGTTCGTCCTGACGCCGATCACCACCGCCACGCTGGATGCCGAAGACCCCGAGAGCGCCAAAGACGGGCTGGTGTTCAACGTGACTGTCCCGCCCCCCCGGGGCTACATCACCCACCTGGACGAGCACACCAAGCCCGTGGGCTCCTTCACCTGGTCCGACCTTCACCGCCTGAAGGTGGCGTACCAGCCGCCCAACAGCAGCCGGCCTGCCCGCGACAACTTTCAGGTACGAGTGTGTTCTGCTTTGGGCCTCTTGAACACCGGCCCGCTCCAGCGCTGGCGTTTTGCCTTTTCATATTTGTGACAGTGTCAGTGTTAGCTTCTGAAGCTAGCCGCTGACGCAAACACATTTACCTGAATCGAAGCTAGCGGACATGCTAGTCATGGCTAACCAAAGCCAAAATGTGAGTGGAGATATTTCGCCCCACAGATGTCGTGGTTTTCGAATCTGGCTCCGGCCTTCCTGTGTGGACTTTGCATGTTCTCCCCGTGCTTGTGTGGCTTTTCTATGGGTGCTCCGGTTTCCTCCCACATTCCAAAAATTGATCGGTTGCACTAAATCGTCCCAAAATATGATTTTAAGCGCAAGTGGTGATTCGTCTTTGTGTGCCCTGCCGTTGGCTGGCAAAACCCGTCCTGGGTGCTGCCGGCTTCCTCGCCAACTGCCCGAAAACAGCTGGGATCGGCTGATGATAAAATGGATGCAAAATTCCGACTTTGGGCCTCAGCAGGCCTGAACCTCAGCGCACTTCACTGAACTTCAAAGAAAATGCACTTTTCACTCAACATTTGCTGATCAAATAGAAATCGCGCATGCTAGCCTGCTAGCGCGAGCGCTAGCTTTGCACAAGTTCGGATTGCGATTTTTCGATTGAGTGTTTTTCTCGCAGGCACATCAGAAGACGATGCTTTTTGCTCTTTGTGCCAGATGGAGTTCCGGGCCGTTGACGCTTCGTACGCGACCAGTCCACCCATTGTGGTCCACGTGTCCATCAGGGCGGCGGAGACCAACGCACCTCGTGTCTCCTGGAACATGGGTACACCAGCGACGGGCAAGGCCCGAGCCGGACCATCCTGGATGGCCGCCCACTCACGCGAGGCGTTTTGGCATCCGCTCAGGTCTGGATCTGTTGGAGGGTCAATCGCGAGCCATCACGTGGGCGGAGCTGCAGATCGTGGACCGGGACAACATCGACGACGTTTTCCTGGTGGCCGTGGACGGGCCCATGCACGGGCGCCTCGTCGTGAGAGGTAAGAAGGGTCGCCATGACGACAGCGTGTGTGCGTGTTTCTGGTGCCTTAACCAGGCGGAAAATGGGCGGTGGGGCCCGGCAGATTGTTGGACGTATGTCATTTGACACGCACGGCTAGCGACATGCGAGTAGCTTGCAGGCATCTTCATCTTCGTCATGTGTGGATTTTTCCCAAACTTTATTTGCCCGTCAACTCTTTCAGCTTTGTCCTCCTTGTCTTCGTTGCCGTCAGGAAGTTTGGCGTCCCCGAGGGCGAAGGCGTGCGACGCAGCCCTCGTCCGGCGTCCAACGCCTTCGGCCAGTTGGACGCCGGCCGATCTTCGTGTCCCGCCCGTGACGCTCGGGCGTCTGGCCCAATCACACCTTCGGGACCAATTAACAACACTTCCTGCACACCCGCACGCTTTCAAGTGTGTGCGTGCGTGCATCTACAAGTTCAAAGACAAAATTGTTGGGCAATGATGACATCATGACGGCGTCATCATTTTGCGAGAAACTTAAATATTGACGGCTCTGATGTCATGAAGTAGATTGCAAATAAAGTTTTTCAACATTTTTGCAATTCCAAATTCCAATTAATTATTTTCTAACAAATGAAAACTAAAAACATGACGTTTCGGGGGAGCCGTCGGTAAAAGTAAGCGTGGGCGCGCACGGCGTCACGGCGTCCCACGTCGTCGCCGTCGCCTTCAGCCAAATGGCGGCGTGCCGCTCCCGCCCGCGCTCGGGTGCCCGACGCCACCTTCGGGCCCAATTAGCGGCGCGTCCGTCGCGCGGACCCGCCGCCCGTGTCCCCTCGGTGACGTCGCTAATGAGTGAGCGGATGGCGACCGCTCGTCTCTCAATCTGTCACGTGACCCGGGCCTTCTGTCCTGGCATGCGGGCGGCCGCTGGGACGACGCCACGCGGCGGCGGCAGAGGTGCCAAAAGCGTCTCGGCGCTTCCGCGCTCGCTAATTGAATCAAAGTGCCAAATTGTGGGCGTCGCCGACAACATGGTAGCGTGTTAGTGTGCCGCGGCGCCAGGGAGGCCAGCCGGCAACTCGCCACATGCCCACGTTCTTTTTTCTTTTTATTTTTTTGGTGTTGTGATGGGTCAGAACGCGCCAGTCTGTGGCGCCTTTGAGCTGCCCAGCAGGCAAACCGAAACCAAAAAGCGCAATCATGCTCTGCGAATCGGAAATTTATTGCAAGTCATGTGGTTTTCATTCATGCTCATCACAAAAATGTCTTTTTAATTCCACGAGGACGTCACGATGACATGCCGCTAACCCCGTTACCCGACGATGTCATGACGATGTCCCGTCGGTCTGCTCAGGCGCAAAGGCGTTTGCATTTGGCGTGCGTGACCTGCGCGAGGGCCGGGTGGCGTACGAGCACTCGGACAGCGAGAGCACACGCGACCGCGTGGTGTTCCGCATCAGCGACGGGCTCCACAGCCTGCGCCACAAGTTCCCCATCAACATCCTGCCCCGCGACGACACGCCGCCCTTCCTGGTCAACAACGTGGCGCTGGAGGTACGCGAGGGCGGCGCCCTCAGGCTCCGCCCCGCCGCCCTCTTGGCCTCCGACCTGGACTCCGCCGACGCCCACATCCGATTCCGGGTGGACGTCCCACCGAGGGCCGGCCGCCTCGTCTCCAGGGCCGACCCCCGCGACCCCGGTGAGTGGGAGTCCGCCTTTGCGCCTGCGCCTGCGTTTGCGTTTTTGGCTCACGTATGTGCGTGTCGGCGTTTCCAGGCCGTCCGGTCGTGTCCTTCCTCCAGCGGGAGTTGACTCAGGGTCTCATCTTCTACCAACACTCCGGCGACGAGATTTTCGAGGACACGTTCGACGTGACGCTGGCCGACGCCCACACCCCGCCCAACCTGTCGCACGCTTACGTGAGTCCGCCGTCGACGTCTTTCGTTACTGCCGATTGCAATGGTTTGTGCGTTGTGCAGACGGTGTCGGTGGTGGTGTTCCCGGTGGAGGACGAGCTTCCGGTGGAATCTGCCGGACGCGTGCGTCACCTGACGCTGAAAGAGACCGAAGTGGCGTTCATCACCCGCATGCACCTGCACTTCACGCACACCGAATACCCGCACGCTGACCTCACCTACAGCGTCACACGGCCCTGCTACAGCCCCCGACATCCTGGGTTAGGAAATCATCAACGGCGCAAATGAACTCAGAATTTAAATTCCAAAAATAAAACACAGAAATAAACAGAAATTCACATTTAAAATTCAAAGAGGTTCAAGCTTTGAAAAATTGAGAACTTTGAATTCAAACTTGGAATTGAAATTGCAACTCAGAATCTCAAATGCGGCGTCACAGATCTGGTTTTGCATCCCGGTTAACGCGCTCACGCTAACTTCGATAGCGGAAGTTAGCGTGAGCGCGCTTGGCGCACGACCTTTTGTGTGCTCGCGCACGTGACCTTTCAGCTGACGCAATGTTTTTCGCGTGCATGCAGTTTGATGGACGCCGGGCGTCTTTTCTTCGTGGACGGCGCCGCTGCCCTGAGGCGGGACCCGACGGCTCCGGCGCTCAAGTCCTTCACGCAGGTAGGCGGGCGAGCACGTGACGAGCGACGGCGGGCGATTTTGCTGACCTTGCGTTGTGGCTCGGAGCAGCACGCCGTGGACCACCTGAAGGTGGCGTACATGCCCCCCCTGGAGGACATCGGACCCGACCCGCTCGCCGTCCGCTTCGTCTTCTCCGTCAGCGACCGCCGCGGCGGTGCCGTCGCTGACCTCGTCTTCAACATCACCGTCACGCCCGTCGATGACCGGTCACCCGAGGTCGCAATGACGTCACGGCGGCATTCGCCTCCATCGCTCGTGCCGCGTTGTTGACCGCCGTGTGCGCGGCTGTGTGCTCAGGCGTTCGGCAATGTGTTGAGCGTGGACGAAGGCGGGACGGCGTTCGTGACGGACGAGCACGTGCTCGTGCGCGACCGCGACACGCGTGAGCCGGACCTCAAGGTGGCGCTGGAGCGCCCGCCGCGCCGTGGACGTCTGGAGCTGCGAGGGCAGAGCCTGCAAATCGGAGACGCTTTCACGCTCGCTGATCTCAGAGCACTCACTGTCAGGTGACACCTTGCGACGCCCCCCCCATCACTTCCTGGACTTTATTTTATTGGCACCGCCTGTGTCGCAGATACGTCCACGACGACTCAGAGAGCACCGAGGACGATGTCGGCCTGCGAGTGACGGACGGCGTCAATGCCGTCCCGCTGGACCTGCTCGTTCATGTAAGTAGCTCGAAGACAAGTGCGTCACACGGTCTGAGTTGGAATTTTTTTTTTTTTTTTTTTTAAATATTAATGTAATTTTTTTCTAAATTTACCAAAAAAAACAAAATCAACCTCTCCAAAATTCTGTGTGGCATTCCAAAAAAATAAAAAAATCCAATCCATCCAACGTGACTCCGCAGGTCATGAAATGAGAATTCAAACTTGTAAATTCAAAGTCAATTTGCCAAATTCCAACTCATGTGCCAGATGGACTTTTGCGCCCCCCTCAGGTGGTGCCCGTGAACGACGAGCCCCCGCAGCTGGGCGTCGGCCTGCGTGGCGAGCTACGCTGCCCCGAGGGCGGTCGTGTCCAGGTGACGGCCGACTACCTGGTGGCCACCGACCGCGACAGCGAGGACGCCAAGCTAAGCTACATGCTGGCACGGCAGCCCTCCAGGGGGGAGCTGCACAGGGCGGGACTTCCGGTGGACAAGTTCTCGCAGGAGGACCTCCTGCAGGGTCACGTCTTCTACGTGCACACGGGTGAGGCAGCGACATCATCGCTTGAGCTAATGATGCTAAGCTAACGCACGCCATAAAGATCAAGCTAACACGTGAACTAAACTGTCACGCTCAGTTTCGCTAACGCCGCCAAACACGAAATTGGGCCGCAGTCTTGACCGTCAACGTGTTGCGTTTAGGTGGCGAGATCGGCCCCGCTCCCGCCTCCGATACCGTCACGCTCATCATCTCCGACGGCGACGCAGGCGGGATGGATGGCTGTTGCCATGGCGACGCCCCGCCCGTCCCGCTGCACGGTACACTTCCCGTGTACGACCTCAATGTCACGCTACTTCCTGTCAACAACAAAGTTCCCAGCGTCCTCCTGGGTGAGTTTGTCGCTCGTCAGCATCGATCGTGAACACCGACACCTCTTCGTGCCAAGCATGCTGTGCATTCTGGGAAGGCTTCCTGGCACACACGAACACACTTGTAGAAAGTCGTTCACACACACGCAGTTGCGGAGAACGATTGTCCTTGTCGGAATCGGAGCCAAAAAGGGAGCTTGAACGTCTCCTCGTTTATGCGTGTGTGTGCGTGCGCCACAGGAGCGTCCATGTTGGCGGTGGATGAGGGTTCACGGGCTTGCCTGTGCGGCGGCGTCCTCGGGGCCTCGGACCCCGACAGCCCCCCCGACCAGCTGACCTTTCATCTGGACGCCAAACCTCTGCACGGCTTCCTGGAAAACGTTCAACCGACGCCGGGCCACGAGAAGAGCAACGCAGGAACGCCCATAGGTCTGCACGTGCACGCGTGTGTGCGTTCGCGTGTCTTTTCACTTTTGTCCCGGCCGGTTTCACGAGTTTATTTTTTTTTTTTAAATAATTCAATTGAATGACAATTCCAAAACGGATTTGCGACGTCGTTTGAAGACGGGGAGGCCTTTTTGAAAATCGTGTTCATGTCTCGTCAGAGTCATTCAAGTTGGACGAATTGACGTCAGGCTTCATCAACTACGTCCAATCGGAGCACAAAGGGGCGGAGCCAACGGTGGACCAATTGCTACTCAGTGTGAGCGATGGCCTGCATCACTCCGCCTCCGCCCCCGTCTACATCATCATCCATCCCACCAATGACGAGAAGCCGTCGCTGCACCTCGCCAACTTTACCGTACGTCATGACGGACGCGGTGACGCGCGCACGCACATTAAGAGCAATGTTGCGTTCAGGTGAAGGAGGGGGGCATGCGGGAGTTGACCCCGTCCCTCCTGGACGCCTTTGACCTGGACGCCCCCCCGGACGACTTGACCTTCAGCCTGGCGGGGGCGCCGGCGCACGGCAGCTTGAAGGCGAGCGCCTCCCGTCCCGAAGAAGAATCGAGCGCTTCTTCGCTTGTCGGCGTCACGTCCTTCACCCTGCGGCAGCTGCGCCAAGGTTAGCCCCGCCCCTCCCAGCCACAAGCACAAATCACATGTGTCGATTTGGCTTTTCATGTTAAAAAAATAATTGGATTTTGTACTTTTTGTCAGCGTATTTCTAATCCAAAATGTTTCGTGTGGAGGCTTGCGCTTGTGGTACGCGCACGACGACTCGGAGACGCCGGCGGACCGGCTGACTCTGAGACTGACAGATGGCGTCCATTCGCTCAGCGCCACCGCTGCCGTCAGCGTGCTGCCCGTTGACGACCACCCGCCCCGGCTCCTCAAGTACGCTCGCCGCACATGCAAATATGGGAGACCAGCTCATGGGGGGGGGGGGGGGGCAGATATTTGGAAACGTCTTCCCAAAGGAAACATTGACATGCTTCCTCACGCCAAAACGTTTTGGCAACAATGAGAGTCCGAAGACGCTCTTGTGAGGAACTTGGTGTCAGGCGAATAACAACCAAGAAGACTAATTTTTTTTCTCGCCGTCCAAGTCAGTTGACATTTTACGCAGCACCGCCCCCTGGTGTCCACTGAAATCGATGTCAAAGTGAACTGGGGCTCACCAGTTTCCTGGCTTTGGTCACGTGACGTTCGCACCGCTGGCCACCAACAGAATATGCGAACGGCAGACTTGGGGAGGTGCCATCCAAGCGTCTTGACTTGACTTCCACTAAAATGAGTCGCTGGCTTTTTTCGTTCGATGCGTCCTCATTCGCTTTACTTTATTCCTCACTTGTTTCCTCGCATGCCGCGGTCGCGTCACAGGGGGGGCGAGCATGTGGAATGTTTCAAACTTGTTTTTGGCCCCGGGTGAGACGTCCCGGTGCCGCCATGTGGAAGAGCGTCGTTCGTGGCGAGCTGGCAGGAAGTGGCCGTCGCGAGGGGGGGGGGGGGTAACATGTGGCGAGTCGCTCTGCTTGAGTGAGCGACCACTCCAACAATGTTTTCATTTGAATGAGTGATTGGGAATTTGCACCCTTCACTGGTTTCCGTTGCCCCCCCCCCCGTTCGGAACCCCTCCGGACCAGGGTGCCGGCATTGCCGCGGCGGAGCGAGCAGGCGGAACAAACGCGAAGGAACGCGCGCACTTGGCAGATGCCCGCCGTCGCCTCCTGCAGGACGACGGCAGCGGCTCGCCTTCCTGCGTGCATTTTACTTCCGAGTGAAGACGCAGACAGACGCTTTGTCGTGTAACCCCCCCCCCCCTCGCGTCCCCGCCCCCGACACCAGCACGCGCCCTCGGGAGGAACCTGCTGTCACACAAACAATTGTGACGTTTGTTCTCCGTCAGTCCAGCTGCTCCTCCTCGTTTCGCTCCCATTTGTCTTCTTTTTGCTTCCAAATTTGCATCCTCGTTTGCTTTCTTGCTCCCTCAATTTGACATCCTACCTCGTTTCCTTCACGTGTCCTCACTTGACTTCCTCGTTTCCTTCACGTTCTTTGTCATTTCTGTCGTGTCCTCTTTTGTTTTTCTCATCAAATAGGAGAGACAAAGACACTTTGAGTTTTATCTCACGAGGAGGACGGACGGGTCGAAGAATTCTCAATTTTCTGCAGTCCAAAATTAGTCACTTTGTGTCCTCTATTTTTTTTTTTTTCCAACCTAAGGAGTGTGGGCAGAATCTGTCGTCGTTATTTCTTTTGTGTTCAGTCGAACGTGCCACCTTCGGGCACCGCTGGTGTCAACGTTCGTTCGTCTTTCTTTAGCAGAGTTCAGCACGTTTCAACTCAAGCAGACATGCAAAGGAAACGCATCAAATTGTTTCCATCGCAAATGAAATCGTAGCAAAGGTGTGATTGGCAGCCGAAAATTATTCTTTTTTTTTTTCCTTGCTTGCGTCACACGGTTCCTCGTTTTCTTCTTTGTCGGACTTTCCTCCTCATTTACTTTGTCGTCATCGCTTTGTTTGCTTCGCATACCAAAACACGATTCTTTAGGTTCTGATGCGTCCTCGGTTCCCTCGCCGTTCCCGATGCACTCGCCAAACTTTTCCGATCACGTAAGCGCTTGTTTGGCTTTGCCATTCCAAAACTTTCTGCGAGTTCACGACGCCGGCCAAATGAGCAATGTTTTTCCTCTTTCAGGAACGTCGGCGCGGAGGCGGAGCCTGGCCTGCGTCGGCCGCTCTCCGCCGCGGTCCTCCAGGCCGAGGACGCCGACACGCCGCCCCAGAAACTTTTCTTTGTGCTGCACGCGACGCCCCGCTTCGGAAAACTGCAGCTGAAGGTCACGTGACGAGCTTCCTTCCTTGGCACTTTGTTTCCTTTTTCATTTCCCGCTTCCTCGTTTCCTTTGCAAACGTTGCCGTCGGCTTCGCTTTTATTTTCATTTGGCGCTTCCTCGTTCACGCCGCGGCGTACGTCGCTGCAGTAACGTCGGTGACGTGACGAGCGTTGTCGCGGTGGTTCGGCTTTTCAGAGCGAGATGGGCCTGACGGAGCTGGCGGCGGGTCAGAACTTCACTCAAGATGACGTGGACGAGAACCGGCTCATCTACGCTGCCGGCGAGCGGGCTGAGGCAAAGGTCAAAGGTCATGACAGCTTCCGCTTCAGCCTCAGTGACCTGCAACACCAAAGCTCCGCCCACACCTTTTCCATCACCATCATCACCGCCCACAAAGGTCAGAAGTCGCTCACAAACAGGAAGGGGCGGGGTTAGCTGGAAACATTAACAGCCCAGATCTTTGACGTCTTTAGTCGTCAATGGAAGAAGATGAATTCACTTTGTCGCTGGTTTGCTTCTCGAGGCCTCCTTTTCTCCCCGTCCTCGTTTGCGTCACTTGCTTTTGTGTTTGCTTCCTAATTCCTTCGTTGCTTCCCGGTTCCTCGCTTTGTCAACATGCTTCCTGGTTTGCTTTTTTTGTCTCCTTGGTTGCCGCCTCCTTTTCTATTTTTTTTCCTGCCGCTGGTCGGCCTCTGGTGGGCGTCCTCGTTTTGCTTCGGAGACGCTCACACTCAACAGCGGGCCGGCCAAGTGTGCCAAACACGTTGGCGCCATCTTATCTATTATTGACGGTGGGTGGCGCCAAGGCGGACGCTTTGCCAGTCGGGTGAACACGGCCGCCGCCCGAGACCCCGACAACGCCTCGGGACCACCTGGACCCTTCTGGCGCCCAGCCCGGGGGCGGGGTTATAGGAAGCGAGGAGCTCAATTATTGACAAGTCACATGTGGACATGCAAGAGCGCAACGTTCCCGTGATGTCATTCACACGCTTTGGCGTCACATGCCTCCTTTTTTTTTTTCTCGCGGATTTGACACGCTTGCTGGGACGTTTTCTGCCTGGTTTCATTCACTTTCTTTTTTGTGCTTCCGAGCGTTTTGCGTTTGATTTCGCATGAATTTCAATTTTCTTGAGCGCTTCCTCAGGCGACATCTCCGTGTGGACGGGCGGCGTGCGCGTGGCGGCGGGCGAGCGCGTGGTCCTGAACACCGACGTCCTGCGGGCGCGGGACGGAGGCGGTCGCCCGGACCAGCTGGTCTACACGGTGACGGTGGCGCCGCGCCACGGCCTACTGCACGCCGTCACGCGGCCCGGCGTGCCGCTCGCCACCTTCACGCAGATGGACGTGGCGGCGCAGCGTGTTTGCTACACGCACGACAACGGACAACCGCGACACGACGACACCTTCGGGTCAGTAAGAGAAGGGACGCCTTCTGTTGTCGCGACCTAGGCCACGCCCCTTAGAGGCACACGTGCAACAACATCCAGTTGTTGTGCTTTAAAAAAATTCGTTTGCGTCTTTACACGTTCATTTGATTGTTTTTGTTTTACTTTTAAAAATGAATCTTGCAAAAATTCTTTTTCAAATGAATACAAGCAAAATTATATTAATGAGTTGTAAACGCATCGAAAGAAATGGATGTAACTGTCCAGTATAATAAATGCAAGTAACCATAAAAAAATAAATAAAAGTGAAAGAGAGATGCAATGTGGTATCAAGTACGTCAATGTAAATTGAACTGATTTAAAAATCAAAGAGAAAATAGGAAAACACTAAATAGAATAAAATAAGTCCAAAGTACAATAATGTCAAAATTATTTGGGAGAGCGGAAACTGTCGGCTTGCCACATTTGTCAGCAAGACGCCAAAGACGGCTTGCCAACCGGCTGGGCATTTGGCGGCAAACGCCGCTCAGCCAAGAAGAACGGGCGCACGTGTTGCCGTGACAACGGATGATGAATGGTCACCATTAGCGACAACAACAACAAGACGGTTGGCACGCAAGCCAAACGCCGCCTCGCCACACTTGCCAAACATGGCCGACACCACAGACAGATGTTGCGTCCGTGTGTGTGTGCTGGCTCAGGACAGCGAGACTTGCGGCACTTTGTCAGCTGATTGGCTCCAAGGTGGAAATCCAGATTGTGTCGGCAGCACGCGTTGTGTGCATGGAGTTGTGTATGTTTTGGAATGTGTGCGTGTGCATTTGCACGTGTGTGTCGTGTGTGTGCAGCAAATGTCTTAATTCAAGTGTCTGTAGGTGTGTGGAGGTCTTTGGGTGTGTGTGTGTGTGTGTGTGTGTGTGTGTGTGTGTGTGTGTGTGTGTGTGTGTGTGTGTGTAGGCCAAGGGTGCCCAAACTCGGTCCTGAAGGGCCGCAGTCCCGCATGTTTTCAAAGCGACTCTCCTGCAACACGCCTCATGAAAATGATCAAGATGCTTTTTGAGATTCTTCACAACTTGCTGATTGTTTGAATCAGGTGTGTCGCAGGGAAGTGACGAATGGAAATCGGGTTGCGTAGCGGCCCTCGAGAACCGGAACTGGGCAGGCTGGGTGGAAGTTTTTGCCTTTGTTGATCTTTTTGGGCCTGCCAACTTCTCGTTTTTGTGTGTCAGTTTCGTGGTGAGCAACGGGGAGCGGTCGCAGGCCGGCAGCGTGCACGTGTCCATCCAGGCGGTGGATCGCATCCCGCCGACGTTGGAGGTCAACGCGGGCGTGCACGTGCACGACGGGGGCACGGCGCACATCGCCGCCGAGCACCTGCGGCTCAGCGACGCTCACGCTTCCGCCGCCGAGCTCACCTTCACGGTGACCCGGCCGCCCCGAGACGGACGCCTGCTGCTGCGGGGCGTCCCGCTCGGCTCCGCGTCCGGCCCGCCCACACCTTCTTGCTTCACCCAGGCCGACGTGGACGCGCGCCACCTGGCTTACCGCCACGACCCGGGCGGCCGGCAGCTCAACGACAGCTTCGACTTCCTGCCCGGGGACGGCCGGAACCGGGGCTACTTGAGATACGGGCGGCTGCGGACCGAGCCGGCCGTCTTTCGCATTCACGTGAGCTCCGATCGCTTCACTTGCACTTGAGTCAGCTAAAAATGACGACTTGAATCTTAAACCCTGAACTGAAAGCTCCCCACGTCACGACGGCCCTTTTTGAAGAAACAAATTCGGACTCGAAACGCTTTCATTCTTCAAAACATTCCAGCGTGAACATAATTGACAAGTTCTCCTCACGTCATTCATTGTGCTGCTCTGCCTCGGCCACCGGGTGGCAGTAAATGAAAAGCAGACGGAGCGTCACAACTCCTCGCAGCTTCGTTGTTCTTTACGGATGATAAAGAATGTTTGCCTGCGGCCCGTCTAGATTTGTTCAAGCAACGTTCGGGTTAACAATGCCGAAAGGTTAAAAACAACACCGCATTGATGCTAATTGTTAGCTCATGTGCATATGGAGGTTCCATTGCATGTTAGCATTATGCTAGCGGATCTGATGTGGGTGTTTCAATACAATGGCTGGACATATTTATTTGGTTTGGTTTTAAACATCAACGAAACGTAAAGTTTAGGTGGCGAGAGGCGGATAAAAGTCTCTTTTTGAGCAATTGCTGCTCGTTGTCAAGTGAGTTGAGTTGACTTGACTCTCATTTTTGCTTGTAAGTCAAAGCAAAATTTGTCATTTGGGTTGAACGCCAGAATATTTTGTGAGGCGCCACAAATTTCCGCATTGAGTTAGTGGAGACGACATCATGCGACTTACTTGCTGTTCGTGCGCCGAGGTGGAGCATGTGGACCGGTCGCCTCCAATCCTGCAAACGTTGGGGCGCCCCAGCGAAGTGATCCGGCTGACAGACGGTCGCTGGGCGTTGCCGATCACGTCCAAGCATCTTCGGGCCAGCGACGCTCACAGTCCACCCGATCAGCTCCAGTTTGCGGTCGTCACGCCGCCACGCTTCGGCCACCTGGAGAATATCCACACCGGTAAGATTGCCGCCACCTTTGCTACTAGTCACATGACAACAGCGAATTTGTCATTAGTTGCGTTTCCATAAAGCGCCCGCTTATTTGGGCTATTTTGCGCCTGATGGTTTTTTTTTTTTTAATTATTCCAAGGCAGTGAACAACGTTTTGTTGAACCTACGCCCAATTTTATGACCCAAACCATTGCTTATTAATTATTTGGAAAATGGTTTTGGACCATAAAAAACAAAAACATGATTGTAATATTTTTAGTATGACTGACTTCTTTCTTGCAACGTCCTTTCTTCCGCCGTGCGGACTTCCAGGCGCTTACATCCAAGGCCGCTTCACACAGCGAGACTTGGAGCGTCGCTCGCTGGTCTTCGTGGTGCCCGCCGACGTGGACGTGACGGAAGACGGCTTCCTGTTCCAAATCAGCGACCCGGCAGGGAACGCCGCCGAGCCGCAAACGTACTGAACCGCTTCGTCCGGTTGATATGCTAATCGCTACGCTCGCTGCAATTTTAACCGTCGCAAAAGTGGAAATAAGATGAACCTCTCCACGTCACGTGACCTTCCGGAACGCTTTGGCTTGCTCTTACGGCAGAGTCGAAAAAATCATCATCACGCTGAAGGCAACTTGAACAAGAGCAGAAAACAAACGACGGGACAAAAACTCCTCGTTTTTTGATCTGGAATAGTAAAAGTCGAAAACTAGTTGAGCGACTAGCATGCTTCCGCGCCACGAGACTCGAGTAACGGAAGTCACGTGTCGGCCGCAGGTTGCATCTGTCCTGGTCCCGAATCGAGCTGTCGGCCAGCTGCTTCCGGGCCTGTGAGACGGCGGAAACGCTTCAGGTCCAAATCCTCCGGCGCGGGAAGAGCGCAGATCCCGCCTACGTTGCCATCCAGGTACGAGGCGCACCACCAGCCAAAAACCCCCAAAAATGAAAAGGATTTATGGTTTGAGGTCTCCTCGCAGGTCCGGGACGGGACCGCCAAAGTGGGTCGAGACTTCACACACAGCACAGCCGCACTGATACAGTTTGATCCAGGCAAGACCAGCACATGTGACTGATTTGGAAGTGGTTCGTGGCCCGTGGGAATCGCTGGCGATCCGTCGGTAAGCCAGCGGTGCCCGCTGCTTTCCTTGCAGGAGTTGACAAGAAAACTTGGAGCATCTACTTGGAAGACGACGGCCTGGAGGAGAATGACGAGAACTTCACGCTCACGCTGAAGAACCCGAAGAACGCCATCTTGGGACCGACCACCTTGGCCACGGTGGAGATCGTCGACGCCAGAGGAGGTGACGTCGCGTTTGAATTGGACGTCGTCAACGTGTTCCTCCAACGTTGACGTGGCGAATGTTTTGCTGTCACGTTGACGTTGGCAGGAAAATGTAAAGCAGCGAGTTTTCTTTTCAGTGACGATCAAATGTTCCTGGTACACACGAACAGGATCATGTTGACAGGAAACGCCAAAAAGTGAATGAACTTCTTCCCTTGTTCCACTGGGAACAGGAAAACATTTCGGGGTATCGCGAATATCGCATCCACCTTTGCCCTCACGATCAACATCAGCATGCTGCGGTCCGTCTTCGGTTGAGGTCGAACGTGGTCCCGCTAGGACGGCCCATCGGAACGTTTTGCATCTCGTGAGGATCATCATGTTCCTATTCCTGCCGTCATGTCTCCGTTCTCACCCATCAGGACGTTGCGGCCTGAGCATGGAGGAAGTTGGCAAGGCCCCTCCCCCTCCTCCAGTTGCCACACCCCCTGCAGCGGTTGCCACACCCCATCCGACAAAGGACGACATCATCCTGGATGTAGAGGCGGAGCTCGTGTGGGAGAGCACACACCCTCCCCGAGGCGACGTCCCGAACCGCCGACCCTTCGCGGACGACGACCATCGGGGAGAACCGCAAGATCAAGCGCAACCTGGACACACACATGACAAAGTCGCCAGGAATGCTGCTATTGCTGGACTCAAGGTAGGTAGAGCTGCATTGGGAACCACTCCACGTGGAGGGAATGACTGAATGATTCAATCAAACATTTTCCATGTGCGCAGGTGCTGTCAGCAGGAGCAAAGCCGGACCAGAAAGTCTGGACGGTAAGACCGAACGAGAAGCTGAACAAGGAACGAGAACAACCACAACCAGGTTAGAATCGAAATGTGAACCAGTGCCAAAAGAAAAACCAGAATGGAGAAAGAATCAGAACTAGAATAAAAACACGTACCAGAACCAGAAGAGGATCGGAACGAGATCAAAACAAGAAGCAAACCCACAAACAGAATCCGACACAGTAATCAGAACCGGAATAAGAGTCGGAACTAGGACATGAATCAAAGTGAGAACCAGAATCAAAACAATAATCAGATACAAAAAAATGATTCAGAATCACAACAGAACAAGAATCCGAATCAAAACAAAACTCAGACCCCAAACCAGAATTGAAAACATGAATCAGAAGCAGAACAGAACACAAGTCAAAATCAAAAAGGGATTCAGAAATGAACAATACACACCAGAACACAAACAATAAGCAGAACCAGAATCAAGACAAAAGTCAGAACTGGAACAGAAAAACAATCCCAACCAGAATCAGAATTGGGAGAAGATTCAGAACCAGAACCTGACCATCCGCCTTCAGTTCCACAGTTTGACTTCTCTGCGGTTGGAGGAGGAGGTCATGGTACCACAGGCCCGTAGCGCCACCAAGGAGCGCCACCTGGGAAACGAGCCCCAGATGGATTTTCCAGAAACCAGGAAGAAGGAGGCGCAGTCGCGCCAGCGCAAAGTACGCCGCCCAAGCTACTTTTAATATCGCTGCCTTCTCACCTTAACTTTTAGTCGCTTGTCGCTATTCCAAAATGACACTTTTTTTTTTTTTTCTTGATAAATGATGAGCGGTCACAGCCTTTCACAGAAAATGTGCTTTTTTTTTTTTTTTTCAAGAAAATGTCCCCGTTTGTGTTGTTCAGATGGGGAGGTCACTGAGAGGCCACTGTGAAGATGGCTGGACGGGCCACGGGGGGCGCTGTTACCTGGCCAGCTCGTCCGTCAGCAGCTGGGCGAGTGCCGAGCGCTCCTGCTCCTTCCTGTGAGTTTAGAAGATAATCGAAGATATGAGAAGCTCCAGCCAGCGAGCGAATGCTGAGAAGTTGTGTGAACAATTGACAGGTCCAACAGCAGCCTGCCGAGTATCCGGTCCAGACGGCATCTGGGCTGGCTCTGGAGATTTGGTGGCAAGAAACCATTTTGGATCGGTCCGTCTGAGATGGTGGCAACGCGCCAAGGTAAAAAAAAAAAAGAAATAAAAACAAAGGCCTTCAAAGTAGGGCATCAAGCAAGCAAGGTTTTTTTTATTAACCGAGACTCTTTTTGCTCTTGAGGATTTAGAGCCCAGCAGACTAATCGACCAGATGATATCAAGCTCTTTGAAACTAGGCAACAATGGCGGAAATTAAAAAAAATATATCGTGATTTACCTTTAGTTTTTTTTACAACATAAGACAAAGTTCAACTTTTTTTTTTTATTTGTCTTTTGTTCTGTCCGTTGCAAAATGCAACAAATACCATCAAATTGTGTGATTTCAGGTTTCAAAGTTGGGTTTTTAACAAAACTGCCACAGTATTAGGGTTTTAGATTAGAGTTTCACAAACTGGGGTTCGGGTTTCCAAAATGGGTTTGAAACGAGCTTGTTTCCCTCGTTAATAAAACGCCGAATGATATTGATTTTGTGACAACGCTCCTCGAGATCATTTTAGATACATTTCATGTGCAACGCTTGATTTTTTGGGGGCAATCTCTGTGGGCGAATCGTGTACTTCGCGGAGTCCGTGACTATCTACGGCCACACAAAAATATACTAACTGCAAAAGTGTACATGTACGCAAATAAACGTGCGGTAACCCACCCACGAAGTGAAGGAGTGTGTCTTTGTCGTCCGTCTGTGTCAGGCCTTCCAGAAACGCCGTCGGCAGTGCCGCCGTCGTCGTCTGCGAGGGCGCCATTTTGGACGACGCCGCCATGCTTGCTGGCGCAGAGCTCGTCTCGATGGTCGTCCGGCAGCTGCAACGCCGACACTCAGCAAGCCTTCATCTGCGAGGCGTCGCCTCGCGCTCGCTAACCCGCCAAAGCTTGACAGGTCGTCCCCCTCCGAAGGCAGCGAACGGGACGATGGCGATGCTTGATGGCGTTCTGACTTGCCGTCAGCGGCGATGTAAACATCTGCATTGTGGGACTTGTGAACTTGTGAAATCTTCTGATGATGATGATGACCACACCTGAATGGCGGCCATCAGTCTCATCTTGTCCAGAATCTTTTTTAGCGTTTCCATGGCACATGGCCAAACACAAACAGACCACCCCGCCCGCTACAATTTCACAGAACGATCAAATTAATTTTTATACGCCGCTGCTTTTACAAAAGCTCATCGATGTTTGTGTTCTCGAGCCACACACGGACACTTGGCTCCAGATCGAATCGCGAATCCGGCAGACAGCATTTCATTTCAAAGCCAGCACATGACATGCATTAGCGGGGTCTGGTCACTAGAGGGCGCTACGGCTCAGCCGAGGCACCTTGAGTGAAAAAATGAAATCATGAATAGGAAAAACCGTATTACTAGAAAATACTTAAACATTTACACGAGCAGGGTATATAGTATGATCAGTAACATTTTTAATCAACCTGTTGTCTCATTTTATAACACATTTCAGAGCGGTTTAGGGTCCTGAGATGTGACTCTCGTTCAAAGTAAAGTCTGACTATTTATCCATTTGTACGTATGGAGCAGCTCTTCACGTTTTCAGAAATGAAAAATCGACTCAGTTGTTTCTGTGCCGTCCTCGCAAAGAGTGTGTGAGCGTAGTCCAAGCGAGAAAGCAAGCTAAACTCTTAAATGATGAAGCAAGACGTTCTCTGGTTGTTTTTCACTTTTAATAGGAAATCTCAGATTGAAACTAAAAATAAAGAGAAAATCAACCCATCAGCCACGTATGCTTTACAAGATAATACAAGTCAAAGACTCAAATTAGCTGTTAATTCAACAGCAAATCCCTTAAACCACCAACATACAACTAAAAAGCCTTCAAGCGTCAATTTTAAATTTCTACAAACAACAACGTACAAACTTTGCCTCTGTAGGAGTTAAAAAGCTTGTGATGGAGCGCATGTGGATTCGATGCGATCTCTCTCGTCCTTTCTCAACTGCCACACATCGTAGAGCCATCAACATTTTTTGCAGAACAATTCCAAATTTTAAAAAAAATGAATCCATATTGAAGATATGAATGAACTCAGAGACTTTGGACACGCCCACAGACACGTAAGGCGAATGGTTGGTTCTCGGGCCCCGAGATGGACCAATGAGAGCACGAGTGGCTTTTTCCCTTGAGCTGATTGGCTGAACATCATCGCAGCGTTTTTCTCGGCTTTCTTCTAAATGACGACGGTCAACTTTTGAACGAGGTTCCGTTCGGAAACTCAGAACGTTATTGAAATGTGCTGTTGAGTTCGACAAAGTGGAGCCGATAAGCGGAGACGAAAGCTCCGAGCTGAGCCGCCGGCAGGCGTCAAGCGCGAGATTCGAGTTCAGGAAAGCCAACCGGAGGATACAAATCTGAACTTAGTTATTCGCGAACGTTCCGTCGTCATCGCGTTCGTGTAATCACGTTCCTCTCACAGGCTCCAGCTTGGCATTTATTCGACATTTTGCATTTTTAAAGTTGAATTTGTCGTCGAACAAATATTGAGAAGGTTGGGAACCATGTTGGGGGGTCGCAACAGTGTAAATCGTAATCGCATGAATCCCCCCCAAAATAAAAAATGTTGGCTTGGCAATTTAACGCATGAATTTCGTAATCACTCACTCGTTTATTAATGTTGACAATCATTTCATCGCGCATTAATGGCGGTCATAGTATCACTGGAAAAAAATGCGTTTGCCCCGAAAGCACATTTTGCTCCAAAGCACACATTGAAAGAAGGCGAAACAGGTGGAAAGTGATGCGCATTTCGGCATTTGCATTTGTTATACCGACAACGTTTTATCGTTCAATCCTTTTCAATCACGTGACCAGAGTGAATTTCAAGTCATCAAACAGCTTAGGAAGGGAAGAGGATGGAGGAAGTGAGACGTTTGTAGCGAGATCAAGATTCCCAAGGTTACCTTGACTTGTTTCCACTTCGGTCTTTGTCGACTGTTGTCCTCGTCCGAAATGTTGGCGAGGTTTTGGCTTCCGTTTTTGGGACAAACTCGGTCGTTGGCTGCATCCCGTCGGTCCAAGACGGCGGAAGGCGCTTTCTCTTTCAGCTCGCTAACTTTTTTCAGGATGTGCACGGCCGGACCGGTCCGGAAGCCGAGTTCCAAAAAGTCCTTTTTGCCGAAGCAAAGCAAACACCGTCCCGAGACGTCTTCCTCCCGGAGGCGCTCCGCATACTCTGCTTGCTGTGCGTTGTTTTGGACCTGAGGGAGCAGCCACTGGAAAACCTCGTGGGCGCTCCACGTCTCCACGCCGCCACAAGGGGGCGTCGCACCACTTTCCCCTTTTTTCAGCCTCTCCAGGGACCTGCTGATCAAGACGGCGGGCCCGCAGCTCCAGGAAGTCTTTCTTGTCAAAGGTCAACAGGAACTGACCGCACTGCACCTCATTGGCTAAGTCGGACGCCTGCTTCGGATCCAGACAGATGTCGGCCGTCAGCCACTGGCAAACGTCCGCCGACGTCCACTGGCCGACATCAGCCGGCAGCTTTGTGACGACACTCATCGCGGAGACGGCGATGGACGAATGCGCCGCCTTCACGTCCTGCAAAAGTCATTTTGCTTTTAGCACTTCACAAACCGGATCAAAATATGACACTTTGGAGAGATAATATTCAACTTATTTTCAGAAGTAAAACAATTCCCACCAATAGCAAAATGTATAAGTAATTTAAATACAATCTTGCTTGGGAAATAGCTGACTTTTCCCGTCTTTTTACTTAGAAAAGTATGATTTTGGATTGAAATATGTAGCGTTGGTCAATAAACAACTTTCTACAATATCCTGCTTGAAATTTACCATCCACATAATTTCTGAAAATTATAAAACTTTTTTTCAGAAATATACATTTTCAAAAGATGCAATTTTTCTGAAAAGTAAATTATCCGACTATTTCAAAATACAATTTTAGTGAACAATAGTTTTATTCCTGAACTGTACTCAATTCGAGAAAATAATGTAGAGACCTTGTTTATCGTTTACAAGTTCTATAGTTTCCTATTATCTGGAGAGGCCGTGAAGGCAACGGAAGAAAAACAAGAGACTGATTTTAACTCCGCACTGGTTTTTGGTGTCGTGTTGGTTGTCTCGGTGTGGTCACGGCCAACACGAACCGTTTTTGTTCATAAAGAGTTCCTAGCTCGCTCGCCGCTTGGCCTGATTACTTCTGCAACGTTACATTGCCTTAAAAATATACAATATTATACTTCAAATTAAAAAAAAATCACTAATACAGGATAAGCTGATTATTCTTTTCCAGAAAAACTTTCAGTGTTTTGAAACAAACATTTGATTTGTATTCTGGTGAAGGTGTGAAGCTTTTGCCTATCGCCAAAATGCGGCTCGCTGCGCAAACGAAGTCAAATCATGTCGAGTGCATCAAGGGAGCAAAACATTTTGCAATTGAGACACACGTCAACGCAGACAAATAATTACAAACACGTTTGAGTGTTTATGTGCGGTCACGAGCACACCAAATGTTGAGCGAAGAAGTGCTTCACACACGGCAAGAAGCGGACACATAGCAAAAAAGGCCAATCATAGAACATTGACTTTTGTGACAACAAAATCTGGAGTTTCCATGTGAGGCGGTAGAATGTTTGCAAGTCCGTCTTTTTTTTTACCTTTTGTCGTCGAGAGGGCACCTCTCGTCGGCCAGTTCACGTTCGTTTCCAAATGAAGAAAAAAAATCACTTTCGTTTTCCGCTCATTTCCTGGAAAGGTTGGCGGCGCCAGGGGGCGCACTCGGGCCGAGCTGTGACGATGCAATGTGTGCTTTCAAACCTAAACTGCAAAAACTTGAGCCACCTCACAAGAAATCGGAGAAGAAAAAAAAAAATCAGATGTGGAGTGGCCCACTGAGAAAACATAGAAGCGGGACCGAGACGAACATTTAAATGCCAAACATTTTGGGCCCTATGAAAGGAAATCTTCCTTTAAAAAGTTGACTATTTTCAAAAAAAGCAACTCACGACTCAAAATATTGGCAAAACAGAGATGGACAAGACTGGAGCCGGGTTGTTCAAACACTTTTAATGGTCAAGGCGACAACAAGACAATTTGTGACCATGCCAGAGTGCCACCTAGCTGAGGACTTTGTGGTGAGGGTGCAGGGGGAGCGCGGAAGTGAAGGCTCGGATGTCGCGGACGGCTGTGACCGTGTCCGTCAGGGCCGGCGAGGAGACGGCCAGGAAGTTCAGCGAGCTGACCTCGCCGTAGGACGATGAGGCGGCGGCCGGGGTGCAGGTCGGGTCGGGGTCGGGTTCCGGCGGGTCGCCCTCCTCCGCACCGAAGCCCACCACCTGAACCAAAACATGCAAAAAAGCAAGACAAAAACGGATTGTTAACACATTTCGACAGCGCCAAAAAAAAAAAAAAGACAAAATGAATTAATAACAATAATAATTGAAACAATATATTCTTTATCTTCTGCAAAGAACGAATAGTACAATGACACAATCACAGGCTCTTCTTGCCGATTTACTGGAAAAGGGAGCAACTAATAGTGTTGAAAAAGAATCATGGTAATAAACAGATGCCAAGTCAAATTCTTTTCTCAAATATCGCAAGCGACGCTTGTATGGTCTTGACTTTTTTTATTTGTGTTTTTTTTTTTGGATGCGCGTTTTGCGTCTTACGTGCACGCTCAGCTTCCTGCCGCTGTGTCGATGCTCCACAAACCAGGAGAGCAGATCCTCTCGAGTCAACGCTTTCAGCGCCAAGATCTGCCAAAACGCAACCAACGCGCTCATTCCATTTTCATCTTTTCCGCCGCATTCCAGCACATGAAATGTTCGCCCGCTTGGGCGCCAACACGTTCACATGTGGCGTGAGAGAGAACTTGAACATTTGGAAAAGGTGACCTCAATGACGATGGCCGTTTACCTCCATGTTGAGTCTCTGGAAGAGGAACTGCCTGGTGAGCACCTCAAACCAGTTGCGGTCCACTTCCTCGCCCAGGTGAGCGTCCTCGCACTCCTTCAGCTTGATGAGCGCCGTCACCTGCGTCCCGAAGGCCTCGTCGCTCAGCGCCGACAGACGCTCGTCGAACGAGCGCAGGAACTCCTCCACTTTGGACTCCACAAACTCCGTGCTGACAAATGGGGCAAAAGCAGCGCATCGACGCCTTGAGGCCACAAAGGCACACCGACCAAGTGCACGCGACTTCAACAAGTAAACGCTTTTTCACATAAAAGAGACGGATTTTGAAAGAAAGAAAAACTGTTAGTGTTTAAAAACAAAAAACTGGATATTGAAAAAAGTTAAATTAATGAAAATATCACCCCCCGGCCCCTCCCAAAAAAAATTTTATTTACAAAAATTTAGTAAAAGTTCTACAAAAATAAATCAGGTACTTTTTTTTGTCTTCTAAAAAATGTCACATTTCAGTCGAATGCAAAGATATTTTTGAGAACATTGAAAATTTTCAATTGACACAGTAGGCTGTATATTTTGTCATTCTGTTTAAAAAGCTTTCACTGTCACCCCAAAAGTTTTATTTTGTGTTTTGTAGGCATTATGTAGTTCAGTTTTAAAAAAGTTGGAAAAAAAACAAAACATTTGTTTCTGAGAAGGCAGGTGCAACATGAAGGAGGACGGGCGCTCACCTGAACTTGGTGGCCTGCGTTTCCACGGTAACGGAGAAGCCCAGGACCCCCGAGGTGTTCCTGCAGGTGGGGTACACGTGGTAGCTGAAACACAAAGCCACAACGTTGGCACCTCAGCTGAGCAAGCCACTCGCGCGTCTCGCCAACGGACTGACCCCAGCGTCTCTTTGGTCCGAAGGAAGTCGAAGCACGGCTCCTCCATGTGCATCTGACACACACACACACACACACACACACAAACCATGAACGAAGAGGTACAAGGGGTGCCTCTCTCCAATCAACGTCCTCCCTTGAAATGAGTTGAACCGTTTGCGTGTCGTTAAATAAGAAAACCGGCGCTCAATAAGATTTTATATCATAAAGACAACGTGTAGTTCAACTCCCCCAAAAAGTGAACGGTTGCTCCAATTTTGACCTTTGGGGTGCACGGGTGCCTTAGCCACCAGGGGGCAGCACAACAAAATTCACCTCAATAAGTTACAGGAATACGACTTCTTCTTTATGTCTCGTAACAATCGACGCTAACAACTCACCACCAACAGTTCCATCAAGGCGTGTTCACGCAGTTTCTTCAGACCTGACTGCAACGCACACGCACACATGCAAACAACAAAGTGGTTCGTTTCCGATTTCCTTTGTCGGGCAGTAATGAGCGTGAGTGTCCAAAGCGGCGGACCTGGTAGTAAACGGTGACCTCAGAGTTGGCGTCGCCCTTGTTGAGCGACTTGACCTTGCACAGGTGATGAGCGACGGGCAGCTCCACCACACGGAAGGACACGGGAACCTCCGCCGGCAGAGGCTGGAAACGCAACTTCCTGCAAGGACACAACGGCCGCTCGCCGTCAGCGAAACAGGACATGACTCCAAATTGACAGACGACCACAATTTAGGAACTAAATTCTGCTCATTGCTTTCCAAAGCAAATGTCTCCTTTTAAAAACGGTCAATGAGTTGCAGCTTCACGGATAAATTGTCGGACCTCTCGTACCATTTTGAATTGTGTCGGTTGTTGAGCACACGTGGGAGAAAAACGGCAACTCACTCGGTGAAGTAGCGCAGGAACTCCTTGGACTCCTGTTGCAGAAAGCATCCCATTTAGACGCGGCACGCGAAGCGCTCAAGTCGGTAAGCGACGCGTTCAACTGACCGCGCTGGTGAAGTTGCCCTGCACCAGGCCCTCGGCGTACAGCTCCGCCTTCAACTGGCCCACGAAGGCCACGAGGTCTCCGAGGCTCAAGCCGGCCATCATGGCCTGGTACTTCTGAACCAGCGACCAGCGCCGCCGCTCCAGAATCAGCAGACGCACGTCCCTGCAGGCAAGCAAAGAGCGAGCCAATGACGAGCACATCCGACAACGTTCGGATTTGCTGGCAACGAAGGTCGTGCAACGCGAGTGGAAGGCGACGGCGGGACACACGCACTTGCCCAGACGCTCCGGCTTGATGAGGATGTTGAAGTAGGTCTTCTTCAGCTGCTCCGAAAACATGGCAAACACGCTCGCATCCGAGCGAAACTCCGCCAGGTGCTCCGCCAGCAGCTTCAGCAGCAGCTGAGGAGGAAAAATGGAGGACGGCAAGGGAGAAGGACAGGCGGTATGGAAGGATGGAGGCAAAGGAAGGAGCAACGGCAGGGAAGGAAACGTTAGGACACGAATGAGCGACTTGAAGACGAGTCGATGCGTGTGCGCGCTCACGGGAAGTTTGTGGTTGAAGCCCTTCAGCTTGATGAGCAGCCCGTGCTCGCCGGCGACTAGTTTGTACTCGAGTTGCGCCACGTCGGCCTCGTACGCAGGCTCGGCCAGGTTGTGAGCCAGGATGTTGACGAACAGGTCGAACAGCACCAGACTGAACCGGAAAAAACAAAAGGCGTCACGTTGGGGACGTTTTTCCAAAGCCTGGGCTCCGACGGGTTTACGTGTGCTCGGCTCATCTTAAAGCGTCTGCGAGTCCGCCCTTGCGCCCGATTGTGATGTCACGGTGGGGCTCGTTAACGCAACGAGCAGCCCACGGCTATTTTCTCATCCGACGACTTCACAGGCGGCAGAGCGAAAACGCTCAGTCCGGTGCCGGAGCGCAATCGCGTCAAAGCGAAAAGTTAAGCCGAGTTGAAGCATCGGCTGAGAATGTTCCGCAATAAACGCGTTCCACTGGCAGAAGGAAGCCAGGCTCTCCTTGCCTACACGCCAGGACATCGCACCATTTACTTTCAACGTCACTATCTGAAGCGCAAATAATGTCTCTCAACACAAAAAGGAGCAAGCCAAAAGTGGAGAAAGTGTGTGTGCTCTCTCTTACTTCTCAGGACTCTTCTGGATCACTGGCGAGATCAAGTGGAAGCGAATGTAAGCTGAAAGATTCCAAAAAAGAAAAGAGGCTCAATAGCGAATGACAGGATATGTCCACTAGATGGTGCTGTTGTCCGCGCTCACCTTTCGGGATCTTGAACTTGTTGTCCTTTTTGTACCACAGACAACCGCGCTGGTCGTCCAAGATCTTGACGGGAAACTCCGTGTCGGGACAGTCGGACGGCCTCAGAGCAAAGTCGGAAGCTAAGGATGGGAGGGGGGGGGGAAAGAAAAGGAGAATCAAAATGTGTTGGCTTTTTCTTTTGGTGATGTTTTTATTTTGTATATGACTGACCAATGAACTTGTTTTCAGCAGGAAGGTGAAGTTCAGGGTTGACTTCAAAGTCGGACGCCCAACGTTGAGCCCACTCGGACGGGATATCTGAAGACACCAAACAGATGCCGAACCGGGCTCACAACCAAACAAACACAAACGGGCTCAAGTCGGGAGGAAAACTTGCGCAGCGCATGCGTGCTCATGCGTTTGCGTGTGTGTGTGTCATACCCTCCGCGCTGTAAGAGGTCCCAAACCATTTCTCCCTGAGCTGGCAGTGGCCTTCGTGGTCGGGAGAGAGCAGCAGTAAGTTGGCTCGGTCGGGAGTGAGCAAGGACAAAGCGTCGGCGATCACCTGACACAAAATGTGACGAGCGACATGAGGGCCTCATTTGCAAACGAAGGTGCTTCGGCTCCACCTCCAAAGCAAATCAAACCAAAAGCAGCCGTTTGTGTGCCACCGCAACGTTGCGAGGACGCTGACCTTGGGGTCAAAGTCAAACATGAGCTGGTCTCCGGTCAGGAAGTCTTCTTTGGGAAACAGTTGCATGTTCTCGCAGACGTTCTCCACAAACTCGATGGGATCGGTCTGCGAGAAAGACAAAAGTGACATAATAATAGGAGGAAATGAAACCACGATGTCTGCAGCGGCGTTTGTTTTCAATCCGATGCAACATCGATGCTAATTAGCATTAGCATTAAGCTAGCCGACTGAAAAAGTTTTAAATGCTCAACGTTTATGTGCCTGTTTTCTGTTTAGAGTTTGTCTTGGAGTGGCATGAAAGAGTTTGACGCCTCTCAAAGTGCTGCTTATGGATTCGAATGCAAGTGTTAGCATGTTCACGCCCGTACCTGCTCCTGATAGTGGAACTCGTTATCTTCAATCTTTTGAATTTCCTCGTAGATCCTGAAGAGAAAATGACACGGCTGTCACCAGAAGTGTGCACGTGAGCGTGAGCGTGAGCGCGCACGTTCAACCAGACCTCTGCTGTGGGCCGAGAGTCTGCAGCATTTTCAGGTACTGGAACACCAAGTGGACCACCTGCACACGGGAAATATGAAAATATCAAATTGGATCATATTTCAAAATCAAAGTATGAAAAATGCTGAAAAAAATGATTGTGATTCATTTCCTGGTTTGGACCGGAGAAGAAAATGAGCACAAATTCATTTTTTCCAAAGTCAAATGAGATGTTTGCAAATGTCTTCTTTGGACAAACACAAAGAGAATCAATCTGCTCTCTTGAAGAACGACCGAATCGGAGGAGAGGCGGCAATCTCCAAGGCTAGCACAATTTCACGTTGAACAAGATCTCAAAATATGATCGGAAATCATCATCAATTCATCTGGAAAAGTGATTGGAGTTTTACTTTTGAATCTTTGCATGTGTAATGCAGACATCATTTTTGTCTTGATTTGGAGTGCCGAGCGCCACAAACGCCCCTTTGAAGTTCAATCGCGGCGACGCATCTCATGTGAAGGTTTTGGTTGGAAAAAGTTGACCTGGTAGAAGTTGCGTTTGCCGTCGTCGGTCAGCGTGATGGAGACGGAGAAGATGGAGTAGGTGGTGTTCTGATCGAAGCCCGTCTCGCTGTTGCCCCCAAAAAGAGCCAGCGCCCAGCACCTGAAAACACGCGTCACGTCCTCGTCAGTCTGAGGCGTAACCTTGACGACGGCGGCGGCGGAGGGCCTCACTTCCTGCGCAACAGAGACAGGATGCTGCCGCTGCCCTCGTGTCCGATCAGCCAGGAGATGTAGTGGAGGGGCTTCACTCTGTCGCAAACACGCCACACGCCGTAAGCGCAACTCAACATCTCCGTCCTCACGCCTGCCTGAAAAGTTACCGGTAATGTTTGGCCTGGGGCGGCACGGCCCAGCTGATGGTCAGAGCGTGCACCTTCCTCACGGGGACCACTGCAACGAGCGCGCACACACACACACACACCACGCCAAATAAGTTGCATCATGGAGCTAGAGGGGGAATAAAAGCACGTTTTGCTCCAAAAATTTGGGACTTCAAAAAGTTGAACATTTAAAAAAAAAAAAAAAAAGTGTACAAAACCTTCGAGAAAGTCCAAAGAAGTTTCATATTTCCCCAAAAGTCATATATGTCGTAGTATTTGCAAAGAAAATGTTTTTGCTTCCCAGAAAAAAGTCCAAAAAGTAGCCCGTTTCCCCCCCAAAAATTCTTATTTGACAAACCATTTGTATGCCGATGAGTTTTTTTCTTACCTCGGTAGAGTTTGTTGAAGGCCGGCGTGTCGAACGGCCTCGGCAGATGAGAAAAGTCCACCGGTGGTTCGGCACTGCCGCAACAACAACAACGCAACTGGCCTCAGAGATGAGGAAGACGACGATGACGATGATGGGCGTCGCTTACTTGTTGGGGATGTGGATGAAGATCTCTCGGACCCACTGCTCAAGAGTGTCCAAAGTCTCTGAGCGACGAGAAGAACGAAGGTCGCCACGAAGAAGGAGGAGGCAAATCCAAAATGGCGTTTGTGTCCTTTTGTGCGTTGTAGGCGGACGCGCTCACCTTTGGACTGCACGGCGAGTGTCATGTAGTGAGCCGAGTAAAATCGCGACCAGAATTGCCGCAGACGTTCGTACGTGTTGATGCCTCGCTCTCGGGGCTCCTGCTTCAACGTCTGAGCGTTTCCTGTTGTCGCAGCGGCGCACACGCAAAAAAGAGAAAAAGGAACATGAAGACAACACGGCGGGCCAGCCCCTCGTTTTGGGAAATGAAATGGAAGCGACGCTTAAAGGGGGCACCCCAGCAGAACTTGCTCATGGGATGTCCCGCCACGGCCAGGCTGCCGAATAGCATTTCTTTGCGATGCGAATCCGAAGGCCTCGCCAGCTGGTACTCTGCCACCGAGCAAACGGAAAACAAGAATCGGGCAAAGGCGAGCGAGGACGCGCGCCGGCGCTCTTTGGGTCTTACCGCTGTCCACCGCCTCCACCTCTCGGTCCATCGCGTCCTCGATCATCAGCGGGCAGATGAAGAACTGGGCCCACCTGAAACGCACCGAAAGTCACGAAAGCGGCTAACTTGCTCACCAACTTGTGCGCTCAATTTGCAAACTAAGAAAAATGGGCCAACTCACGAGCTAAAAGATAAATTAATTCACTTGCGATCCATCCAACTCACAAACTAACTCATAACTTAACGATCAGATTAATTTGCAAACTAACTCGCCACCAAAGCAACTGACTAAAAAAAAACGCATTCAGGTCATCTAAGTTGCAAACTAACAAACAAATAAAGTCACTTGCAGACGAGCTCGCAAGCGACTGACTTCCGAATTAGCGATCGAACACTAACTCACAAAGTGGCCAACTAAAGAAATGAGGCGGGCGAGCGGGCGCGACCTGTCGAGCGCCTCCCTCAAGTGTTTCTTCTGCACGTCGAACTGGAAGATGGTCCGCTCGCAGTCGGTGGAGGCGTTGTCGCTGCCGCCGTGCTTCTTGAGGAAGGCGTCAAAGCCGTTCTCCGCCGGGTACTTTTGGCTTCCCATGAACACCACTGGGCGGCGCCAGACGGCAGGTGGTGGTTGCCATGACAACAAGACAGGGCGCAACTCAGTCAGTCATTCGTGTGGGCGCTTCGGCACTCCAACTTGACATCAAATTGCATTCCAGGCTTTTCCGCAAAATTTGCTTTTTTGAATCATTTTGTTTCCGATGACGTTGGCGACAAATTCGGGATTCGTTGACACGTTCGCAAACAAAGGTTGAATCGCCTCAAATCGTTCGAAGCTCAGCGAACGCCTCTTTGATGTGACTTAAGTCATATTTTCGAATCATGTTTGAGTGGCGGTGCCAAGAAAACATTTTGGCAAGCAGACGCCGATGTTGCGGAAACGCTCAAGTTGGATAGAAAATTTCTGAGCATGCAACGACATCGTTTTCGACAAGTTTGGGTTTCGTTGTTGAGCCGGGCAGGACTTACTGTGCTCCAGGAAGTGGGCCAAGCCCGGGAGGTCGTCGGGGTCGCTGAAGCTGCCCACGCCGATGCACAAGGCGGCTGCAGCCTGCACACACGCACGCACACGCACGCTTGAATCCGGCACTTTTTGGGAACACATCCAGAAAAATGGATGGAGGAGAGAAACCACATCGGCTGGCGTGTTTGAGAAAAATGCTCCAACCTCAAATGTTTTGGAAAAAATAGAAAAAAACATTGACAAAAAAAGTGTGACGACAAATCATCCACTCATCTTTTCTAATTTCATTTTCTTTTAAAAAAAATCTGTTCTTTGGGACAATTTCCTTTTTCTTTTTTTAATTGATTAAATTGCGACTAATTATATTTTATAAACATTTTTTCAAAAAACTTTTTGTTTTGAATAATTGAAAGTATAAAGCAAGATATCTGGCAACATGAAATTGGAATTATTATGAATATTTTTTTGAACACTGCGTCATGATATTTGTCATCCTTTTCGTTGAATACGCAGCTGGCCAACGAAAAATGACTTTGGAATTTGAATGTAAATGTCAAGAAGGTGTTGCTGTCCCACCTGCTTTTCGGCGCTCTTCTTCTTCTTGGCTGCGTTGTCCTCGTCCAGCTCTTCAAAGTCGCTGTCCTGCTCTTCCTCCTCGGCGTCCTCGTCGTCCTCCTCCGAGCCCTCGCCTGAATCCGCCTCCTCTTCGCTGCTGTCGTCGTCGTCGCCGTCGTCGTCGTCGTCCTGGTCGGGGCCGGCATCGCCTCCGTCGGTCTTGCCGTCGGTGGCGCTCAAGTCGGAAATGAGAAGCGCTCGGAGGCCGTTGCTCAGCTGGACGTATCTGGAAAACAATTCAAGGTTCAATTGTGTCCCGACTTGCTTCCAGGATTTGCCCAACATCTGAAATTTGGAGGCGGCCACCGCGGGCTCATCTGCTAAGATCACAAAAACAGTTCAGAGCTGAGCAGCGTTGCACGACTGTCAAAGTGCTTGTTTGTGCGGCGAGGGTGGCGACAGGATCAGAAAACTCCCACCTGTACTTCTTGGGGTCACTGGGTGACTTGATGATCTCGGGGTCTCCCTGCTCCTCGGCGGCGTCCTGCGAGGTCCCGACGTCCCGGGTGGGCGGCGGCTCGCCCCGGTCTGGAGCACACGCCAGACCTGAAGCGTTGGCGGCGCTGACGGACTTGCTGGTCTGAGGCATGACGACGACGCTGGCAGGACAACGAGCAGCATTGGCAACATTCACAGCTGCACATGTTCTTCTTCACTTTACCGTTTTTTCTGTTCTGGCTCACACACTATCAGAAAGCACTGAGCTACATTTCAAGGTGAAATTCTAACGTTTTTTGAAATTGTATTCAATTATTACTCCCTAACAGTCTATCGGTTTCACTTTTCTGCACTGCTTCCGCATCCAGTTTGTGGATGTTGGATTGTTTTGTACAATCAAATTTCATCTTGTATGTGTCCCCACGTCAATGTAATCTACTCAGGCCCTTCGGAATCCCGATGCTGATCGCAAATGCAGAAGTCAAGTACAAACCTTCAAAACTCAAACTCACAGCACACCGACTGAAGCAGTTCATCATCAACACTGATCGAATGATGTGACAAAACCAAGTCGCCAATGACGCTGATTATTAAAAGCATTAAAGGGCGCAGTTCGGGCGGAGGTGAGAACATGAGTCAATATAGTCCATGTCACTTGGGTCCGGAGTGGATTGAGTCTCCATAGCAATAATTGGGGGGCTAAAGTGTGATCTGACAAGTTCTGGAAGCAGAGTAATAAAGAGAAACAAATGGGCGGTGGGAAATACAATTTAATGGATTAAATATGAAAGCAAAATCTAGTGTTGGTGACCGCGTTTAAAACGGCCTGAGCGCCCACCGCCGGGTGTTGTTACAGTACTCAAATCTCAAATTCGGGACTCTGCATCGATGCTGTCCTCTGCAAAATAATGTGCAAATATTCAAGGCGGGCGACTTGAAAACAGGAGGAGCCGTTTTGCAAAGTAGCGGCAAGTGTTAGCATCCAGCCACTAATCCGGCTATTTGAACTCGTGTTGCGGATTCGGTGGAACGCCAGGCCGGCAAGTCGGCTGGCCAAGGACACATTCTGGAAGTCAACACGACGCGGTTGTAGCAAAATGGGACAGACGTAACAGTTTGACGGCCACTTACTGACGATTGTTTCAGCTTTAGCGGAGTTAGCACAAGTGGCGACTTCGACGTAGCGACGAGCTTCATTGGTCGGACAAAACAAAGCCCGTGATTGGCAGACAGCAAAACGTGACACGCAAAACGCGGCACTTGATTGGATATAAAACAATGACGTAATCCGGTTTTTCGTCTGAGTCTTTTTTTCTTCTTCTACGCTTTTAGAAACTTCACCTGTTCGTCGATGACATTTTGTTGCTAGATTTAGCAACTTTTCAGACTCAATTAGCAACTTTTTTCCCCTAACACCAAATGTAGCTAATTTTCAATCTACAAGAAAACCAAAAAAGGACAAAGTTTTTGTCGTGCTACATCCTAAGTAATCTTACACATAATTCTGCAATGTCATCATTCAGCAATTTAGAGCTGCCAGCTCAAAATGTATCTGCGCCACTTTTCAGGTCAGCAACAACTTGACAATGTGTGAAATCAGACAAATTATATGATTAAAGATTGCTCTTTTTTATTAGGACTAAATTGCATCTATAATACAAACATTGACAGTTTGTACAATTACTTTATGCTTCTCCTCCAAATAGGAGTGAAGTGTAAGACAACAAGTTCACATTAAATCTCTATAGAATCTGTCAACATCAAAACTAACTTCTAAATCTATCATTTACAAAGTCACTAGCAAATAATCAACAAGATCAGTGATGTCATCATCAACGCACGTCATGGGGAGGTACACACAAAACGTTGGCTATGATCGCTTTATAAACATTTGGCAGAATTTTGTTTTGTATGTATAATAGTTCACAAAAAGCACTACTTCATTATCGTTCCTTTCCTTCATGTCCACGCACACGTGTTATGGAAATATGTAAATGTCTTATTTTGGTCCTAGATACTGTACACAACCACGAAAGCACTCACAACACTAAATATCATATGTAGCACACACACACACACACACACCCCCGCACACACACACCCACACACACACACACGGGAACGTACAGCATCTCTTGTGATAAATGGGGGTGGAGTGTACACATTTAATTTTTCCAAAGTCAAATTTGTGCTTTCGGAAAGGCTGGCCCGGCATGATTGACAGCTCACAGGCTGACCGTGATGGGAACGGACGTGGCGGGTGCTGGGCGGGGCAGAGGGGGGCGGGGCTTTGATGGGGATGCCGGCCTATCAGCAGCACTTCTGAGGGAGCTGGCCGGCTGGTTTGTCGCTCAATCTGGCGGTCTTGGCCCCAGGTGCCACCGGCGCCTCCACGTCCACGCGCTCCGACATCTTGACGCAGATGATGTCCACCAGGCGCTCAAACACCTGCCGCACGTTGATGTTCTCCTTGGCGCTAGCCTCGTAGTACTCGAACCCTGACGCACAACAAAGACACCGACGGTGCGTTAAAAAGGAGCAATTAAGAAGTTAAGAAGCAAGCCCTTCCGCACAGGCCAAGAAGTTCTGAACGCGACTCGCGGCCCAACCCTGAAAAACAAGGCGGGCTTTTATTCTGCTAATTATTTTGCATGCTGAACTTTTTTCTTCCCACTTGACAAACAGGACATTTCAAAAGCAAACAGCTTCACCCTCGGGGTGTTGGAAAGTTGAAGTGAAAATTGAGCTCCAGTGATAGCAGTGCACAATTAACCCAAAATGTGGATTTTCGATCGGGAACGCCCGTTTCCGCCCGCATCCTAAAGACGAGCATCGAAGGTTTATTGGACGCTCTAAATGGACCCGAGGTATGATCGTGAGGGCGGACGTTTGTTTGTCTGCGATTGGCTGACGGCAGTGGAGGGCGCGCCCTCGTGAGGACGAGCGGCCTTGAATAATGTCACCATGTTGATTTTGACAATAAATTTCTAATAATTCACAAATTGCATTATTTATAATAAACGGCCACAACGGAGCTCACACACACGCCAGCGATTGGACGGAATGTAAGGAAAGCCCGTCTTACGATTTGACGTATTTTGGGAGCTGAGCAACCAAAGAGAGATTTCGCCGCTCCTTCTTGCCAACTGCTGTCAGACTTTTTAACAAGAACATTGGGTCAGGCCTACAAACGGGAGGGCATTAGTGCAGTCCTAGGATGCAATATACGCGACTACTGTACTTTCAGCCAATGGTGTACTTAAATATTGACCAATGATGTATTTTGTTTACCATTACAGTATTCTTATTACAGTACTTCTATCATTGCAATATTTTCAATCATTCAGTAGTTTTTATCATTACAGCGTATACTGGACCGGCATTAGGAGTGTTTCCTTACACTTAGATACGTTTATACTGTGTATATTTGCATGCTTTTTATGAATGTCTGCTGCGATTGTTAAACATTAACGGCTACATTTCGCCGCCGACTCTGTGTGATCTAAATCTTTGCTGCTGTAACACCTCAAATTTCCCCATTGTGGGACTAATAAAGGACATCTTTATCTTTATCTTTAAAATAACAAATCTCTGTTTGGCTCTTTTTACGTTCTCACCAAGTTGGTCCGCCAGGTGTTTTCCTTTCTCAGGCGCGACCGCTCGCTCCTCGTCCATGTCGCACTTGTTGCCCACCATGATCACCTGGGCGTTGTCCCACGAGTACGTCTTGATCTGAGTCGCCCTGACACACACACACAAAAAAAGGAGCTGTCGGTCAAAGCGAGCCGTGAGAAAGGCGGCCAGAGCGGCGAGGGCGCTCCGAGTGGCCGAGCTGGAGAGAGCGACTTGTGAGCGGTGAGCGAGTAGCGGTCGCGCTCCACGCCTCTCGTCAGGTCAACACGCGTGTTCCAAACATGTGTGTGTGTGTGCGCGTACGCACCAGTCCTGCACGGCGTTGAAGGACTCCTCGTTGGTGATGTCATACATGAGGATGAAGCCCATGGCCCCTCGGTAGTACGCCGTGGTGATGGTGCGATAACGTTCCTGGCCCGCCGTGTCCTACACAAAGAGCACGTCACGCGTGTTCAGGCAGTCAGACACTCGAGTAGTTGTCGTCTCCCTCAACGCGACATGAGCCACCATCGGCCGCTTAGCTTAGCGACATGCTAAATGACATCTTCTTCCCGACAGATTTTTGCAAGCCACAAAAGAAAAGAAAATGTACAAATAAATGAACAATATCAGCGACAAATTTAAATACATAAAAAACAAAAACGGGTCACGCGCTTCTCCCGTCACACATCAACAGACTTCGTGTGGCCTCCAACACGTGTCAATGCGGCGGCCATGTTGAGTTCATGCAGTGCTTCTCAATTATTAAAAAAAAATAAATAAATCACGCCCCCACCACCCACTCTCCGCCGCAAAAAATAAATAATAGCATTTTCGTTGTGAATCAAACCAACACCGTCGACTTAATACTCGCAAGGAGAGCGCCACTGCCAACTAGTGGAGTGGAGGTGCAATTACACTTTATTGGAGTACGGCGTAAAAATAGCGCCTTCTCCAGGGTCACACGCGGCCCCCTCAGCATCGCACCACGCCCCCCTGGGGCTACAAAAGATATTGCACGCGTATGTGTGTGCGTGTGCATGTACCCAAATCTGCAGCTTGATGCGTTTATCGTTGCGGTAGACGGTCTTGACCTTGAAGTCGATGCCCACGGTGCTGACGAAGGAGTTACTGAAGGAGTCGTCTGCGTATCGGAACAAGAAAGACGTTTTGCCCACGCTGCTGTTGCCGATGATCAGTAACTTGAACATGTAGTCGAAGTTCTGGTCCGAGCCGTCCCGCTGGCCGTAGCGCTGGTCCGCTTTCGCCATCTGAATGCAAAAGCGCCGCTCACTCCCGTCAACTTGTTTTTTTTTTTACACTTTTACAAAAACGCTTTGATTCCAAATAAAAGTGGCGACTAGCTTTCTCCGTTAGCTAAGTGTGGGCCCACTGCTAGCTCACTCAGCGAGCTCAAATGATAAGCGTTTCGGACGGGGACAAAAAATGTCAGCAGTTACTACGATGTTGCAGTTTCACTCCCGTGTCACCTCACGCCCTCAGAAAAAAATTTGCGTCCCAGCCCAAACCGGAAACGTAAAAAATGTCAAAATCATGTCCCGTCCCACTCTCGGCAAAAATGACCCCCTCTCTCATCCTGCTCCCGTTCAGAATGACTCCCACTCCCGTACTGCCTCAATTTAGGAGGTCAGCTACATTGAAAATTGATTTCCATTGCCCCCCCCCTACTGTATTTTATCCTGGAGCATCCCAACTTCTAATACGAATTTGTGCATTTACGTTTGCTTTATCGTGAATTTGTGTGTTATTGAGTGTGTTTTTTGTTCACATTTGAGTGTGTGTTTGCATGTCATAACGTGCGTGTCTTTGTGAATGTGAGTATCTCTCTCTCTTCTTATATATATATATATATATATATATATACGCGTGTGCGTGTGTGTGTGTGTGTGTGTGCGTGCATGTTTGCGCGTTGGTTCGTGAGAGTGTGTTCCTGCGTGAGCGTGTACGCGTGTGTGTGAGTGTGCGCGTGTTAGTGCGAGTATGTCTTTTTGTGTAAATTTGTGTGTGCGTTTTGATTTGATTGCGTCTGCTAGGCTTTACGTGCACGCGCGTGTGTGCGTGTTCGTGTGGCCGGCTGATGACAGCCATGGCGTCTCCATGGCAACTGAACACCTGCTGAGCTTCTCCAAATGCCTCTTTCGCGCAGATGACATCATCATGGCGTTACATGTAATATGTCACATGACGACGATCATGAAGATCATCATGCTTATCATTCCGCATCTGCGCGTGCACCGTTCCTTACCTCTGCTGGGCGGGTCTGAGGCTCGCGCGTGTCCGTGGAGGCGTCTGTCCGTCTGTCTCTCTCTCTCTCTCTCTCTCTCTCTGTCCGTCTGTCTTTCCTTCCGTCCGTCTGTCTTTCGGGTCCTTGAACGCAACAACAGCCCCAAAAGTGCTCGAGGCAGCAGCGACGTCAAAAGAGCGCGAAACGCACTAGAAGAAAGCAGAAGACGAGAAAGGCGCTCTCTCGCGCGCGCATCGGTGACGCGCACCCGTACGCTGTCGCGGCGCGTGCTCGGACGCAAAGTGAAAGAACACGCTGAAGTGCGCACACCCCCCCCCGCCCAAACGCACACCATGCGCGCCCACGAAGGCAGGTGCGCGCTCGCGTGTATGACTCATTCGTGCGTTCGTGTGAGGAGCGCGCTATGGGGGCGTGCTGGTGACACGCGCCTAACATTACTGTCAATCCAAATGAAGTCCAAAAAACAATTGCAGTTTTTCCACATCGATATCGTCATGGGGGTGTACCTAATCAAGTGCCCAAACACGAGCTTCCAGTCAGCCACAAAGTGAAATAGCGCCTCCCTGTGGATCACAGATCAACTGCACATTGCACAGGTTTCGATACCGCGAGAAGAAAAAGAAAAAAAATCAATAATTGAATGGAAATAATAATGATATTATTAATTAAACTCAAACAACCTGTTTTGTGTCGTATTGTTTTTGTTGGACATATTTCTTCAAAGTCTTCGTGTCAGGGTGTCAAGGAGGTTGAAAAAGAGGAGGACCCAAAAATGCAGAGGTAACTTAGAGAAGTTATTAATTGAAGAGACAAGCAGGAAGAAAACAACTGAAAGTAAACAGGGAACTTAATCCAACCAAATTGACGAGACAACGAGGAGCACGTGACGCGTGGCAAAGGCTTGGAAGGAGCTGATTGGTTAACACGAACACGAACACAGGTGGACTAAATAAACATGACGAGACTCACCAAACACAAGGACGAAACTTACAACTAAATACTAAACCAAAAAACACAACTACAGATTATGACACTTAGTGTGGAAATTTGATTGTATTTGCTTGTATTATTATAACCTACCAAATATAATTTTTATTACAACTACGAATAATAATGATGATAATGATTTCTATTCATAACACACGTCGTATTGACTTGTGTCGCACCGTTTAATTTCTGACCTATTTACTTGAGTTGAGATAACGCAGCAGAAATTGTGTCGAGTGAACACGTGCTTGTGTGTGCGCGTGCGCGTGTGTTTGCTCTGCAAATGGCCCAAAGAAAGAATTGCGGCGTTAAAAGTCATGTATTTATTATTTACGCTTTCACCATGCGGTGTGACAAACTTGCACATGACCATCAAGTGTATTCCTGTGTGTGCACGAGTTGTGTGCGTGCGCGTGCGTGCGCGAGTCAACATGCAAGGTTTGAAACTGGAAGATGAGAAAGCTGCCTTCCAATCACAATTGTGAGTTTGGTTTCTTCAAAATCGCTCTGTGAATTGAAGCAAGCTCGACAGTTGAGTTCAGCAATCGCAGGTCAAATGCTTCATGTCGGTTGCGATTTTCTTTGAGAAGTTAATCAAGCGATCGATTAGTCACCTCAAACGTTGTCATTTTCAAGCTACACCGTTGAAAGCAGACGTTATTATTTAAGCGTGGACATCGACGCGTAGAGTCGAAGATAGAGTAACGTATCGTGAACTTGATTATTTTCAGGTTGCGATGTTTGAAGTGGCCTCGCCCCCATAAATGGATCATTCAGGAACGTTTGAGAATATTTAGGAACATTCTTAGAAACTGTCAACGGCCTTCAAGAACCATCAAAAACTTTCAGTCACAATCAGCAACGCGACAGAACATTCAGGAAGCTTGAGCACGGTCCAGGACCTTTTGGGGAGCGTGTTTGGTCCACGTAATTTGCAACGGGACGGGAATGTTCCCGGCCGGCGGAGAGCGCGACGATGTCATCGGGTCATTTTGGTTCCGCTCGGTCTTGCGAGGAAGCCGCTGATCTCGTGACGAAGCAGAACTGAGAGCCGCCTGTCTTCTCGGCCCCTGGGGACAGTGAGACGCATGAGGGGGCGGAGCCACGGCTATAAAGCGCAAACGGCAAGAGAGCGCTCGAGCAAGCGGCCTCGGCGGCGACTCGGTCGGCAGCGATGGATGAGCTGAGTCCAAGAGAACGAGAACTTCTGAAGATCCGGCGGGACAGCGACACCAAGGCGGCGCAGCTGCTCAAGATGGAGAAGCTCATGCAGCAAACCAAAGACCTGATGGACAAGCGCAGCGAGCCCGACAAGGTCCAGGAAAACATGGGTGAGTCTCCTCTCTCCCGTGCGCTTTCAGACCTCCGCCAAGGCAGAACCTGCCGGAAGGTGCAGAGTGACGTCGGGATCTGCGACTAGTTGTTCCTTGGTGGAGGTCACGCCTGAACGGAGCGGTCAGTGCGGTTGTGAAATCTGGCGGTCATTTCCTTGGTGGAGGTAACACTTAAAAGGAGTGTTGCTGTTGTCGTTGTCATGGAAACAAAGAAAGAGAGCGGGTCACTCTTGGTGGACGTGAGACAGGAAGGTTGTGTTGAGGAATGTCACAAGAAAAGGGTGTTCCTTGGTGGAGGTAATCCTTGAATGCAGTCTTTTGGTGTTGCCTGAACAAACAAAAAAACAAACGTGGTCCTGCGAGTGTTGCCGATGTCGTAGCGTCCGCAAAAAAAAAATAAAGGTGCCGCTTGATGGAGAAAATGCACAAAATGTTGAGAGTCTTGTTGTGTCGAGTAGCAGACAAGGTTTTCCTTGGAGGAGGTATCGTGAACGTTCTGCTGTTGTACCAACAAACAATAAAATGATCATTTCCTTGGTAGAGGTCACACGTGACTTGAAGGAAGTATTTTTGGCTGAAGAAAGAAAATGTGATTTCCCTGGTGGAGGTCACGCTGGAACTGTCGATGGTCGAGTACGAAAATGTTGTTTGGTGGAGGTCACATGACTGGACGACTTTGTTGGGAAAAGTCATCGTTTGCCGTGCTGTTGCTGTGAGAACAAAGCAAAAAGAAACCGACAGTAATTTTCTGCTCGACGAAAACACGCGATGAACGTCGTGTTGTTGGGGAAAATGAAAAACGGAGGTCAGAGGTGAAAAGTGTTTTTTTTATTTTTGGTGTGTTTTTGTGTGTGCGCAGTGGAGGACCTGGAGGAGAAGGTGCGCTCCAGCCGGCGCCACCGACGGAATTCTCTGCACCACACTCAGATGCTGGAGAGTCAAATGAAGACGGTGAAGGGCGAGCTGGAGGGAACGTTGGACCACCTCCAAGAACTGCGCAACGTCCTCCGCCGCTCGCAGCAGAAAGCCGAGGAGCGCAAGGCCGCCATGGAGAAGCTGGCCGCCGGACTCAGGTGAACGCCAAGAGGAGACTCCCGGAACCGGAACCGGAACAGGACCCGACGACGAAGGGTTCCTCTTCTTAACGCAAAACAATAAACCGGAGCAGACCACGTGAAAGCATCCCAGACTAGATCACATTTGACTAGGACCAGATTTAACCGGACTCAAGAGCGGTCGGACTCGACTCGAGTAGACTAGATTAAACGAGTCCGGACTCAATTTCATCCCACAGCTCGTGAATAGAGGGGTCCGTACTCGTCGATATTAAAGCGCTTGGACGAGGTTGGAGTTAACGAGACCACGGTCGACTAGATTTGACTTGCTTAAACCGCTCGAAACAAAACTACGACGGCATTAAGGCGAGACTCGACGACGTGTAGAATCGACTCGAGGAGCCAATATTCTGCTCGGCTAAACTCGTCCCGACTGAATTGACCTTTAAGACAAAATACTTCAGTCGATGAGTTCATGTGCTTAAATTCAACGAGTCGAGGCTAACGCGATCCCAGAATAGTTGAGACGCTACTCGACTCGATGAGGGTGTTTCGAGTAGCTTTGATTGGACTCTTTGACTCAACTCGACACGATTCGACGACGCGACGCGAAACCACATTGAACTCGATTCAATTCTTATTTGAATGCAATCTTATGGAAATAAAAGAGCAAAAAAAATTCGTTTTTCTACGTGTTGCTTTTGTTGACCATGATTAGCTTGCTGACGAATGCCGCGCCGTCGTTAGCCTGTTAGCCGCTTTGGCTAGCATCGGACCAAACGAAATACCGGCGCCGAAATTCCGTTAGCCTTTTGTGATGTGGAAAGTTTGTGTCACGTGTCGCTAACTGCTTTCCGCTCGCTAGCATCTTGTTGCTATTTTGTGCGCTTGACTTTTTCTTGTGTTTCTTGTGATTGGTAAAAAGTTATTTTTAGCGCGTGTGCTCGGAGCATGTTCCAAGTGTCTCGAGGTTGCGGTCAGTCATCTGAATGGTCTATTTGGGTCGGTGGCTCCGATGCGCTCATTCTAATTGTCCATTTGAGTCGGAGCGGCCGGAGGGAAAACCAGAAGACACACAAAAAAAGAAAAAACGAAAACACTCAACAGAAGCTGCTTTAATGGATGTCCTTTTCCCAAAAGTCACATGACGGCGTTGACACAATCTTCCTCTTGTGTCCACGTTCACATTTTTCTCATTTCATGCTCCGTAGCCAAGCAAAGTTTTTTCGTGGTCGGTCGGCTCTTTCAGACCCTCGGGGGGGGGGCACGACGTGGTTCGGCACCGGACCGGGACTTCCCGTCCCGACCCGTCACGATCGGTCGAAGCGTCGACGAACAAAACGTGGATGTCACGTAAATCTGGCATCGCGATGCTGCTGTTGCGGTTTTGAAAGTGGGCGGAGCCTCCAGAACAGGACAATCGGCGGGACTTTTGGACAAAGATGAGCATCGGCGTTGCGACCTCTTGACGGGCATCGAAACAAATTTGTCTTTCATAAATGGCATCCACATATTTGAGTTTTTGTCCGAAAACATCAGTTTGTCTTCAACGCATGACGTGATCAAGCCATCCGTCCTCAGTCGGAGGAAGTCCGCTGGACTGTTTTCGGGCGACGTTGGCGACATTCCAGCTGAAGCGCAGGAGCACTTCAAGCTTCCTCTTCTTTTTTTATTGAAAAGAAATTCGGTGAATTACAATGAAATACTTTCGTGATAGAAATGTTTTGTAAAGTTTGACGTGCTTTCACATTTATGGAATGTCGTTTCTTATTTCTTTCCTCCTTCTGCTTTTCCTCTTAATCGAGACGAGAATGAAAATGACTCCATCCAATTCCCTCCAAATCAGATCGATTTGTCGCACATTTCCACAAAAGTTGAAAACTGAAAAGACGTCTGAGTGAGCGTGCTCGGTGCAGATGAGCTTTTTGTCCTCCATCTTTGTTTCTTTTCCTTTTGTGGAATTGGCGCCGGCTCCTCGGAATGGGCCGGGCTGGCACGCCTTTCACACCAGCGGGTTTGATCTGGTCCAAACTCAAGTTGGGACAAGAGTTTGGTGTTCACTCATGGGTGCCATTTTTGTGTGCGTGTGTCTGCCGGAGGGATTAGGTGTGTTGTGTTCACACTTGACAATGTGGCAAAATGTGCTGACTCAGCGCTTGGAACGCTAACGTGAAGCGACACGACGACGCATTCTTCTGCGCGGCGGCACGCGCACACGCGCACGCGAAGTTGTGTAACCAGAAAAACAACTTCACTCGGTGTCTCGGTTTATTTACGTGTGTTTTTTTTGGGAAGAATAGCTCGCAAGGTAGCGAGACGCTTGCGGCACCGTCGGAAGACTCCGTTAAACAAAAGGACACGAAAAAGATCAGACAAAACTTGATTTCGTTCAAATGGAAAAGCAAAGAAGTTTCGACTGCCTTAGCCTAAATGAGACGACAAGAAATGTAATTTGAGTTGTTGGACTAGGCTAGAAAAAAAAGGGCATCTTATCGTTACTGAAGACTCAAGAAATTGTCTGAAGGTGCAAATTTGAGATTTGTAAAGAGGATGGGAAGTCAATAAAATGATGACAACTTCAAAACTTTGAAACAACTTCAAATAAAAACAAGTCGCTTGTTCCAACATTCAAACCGTCCCGGTTGAAGTTTGCCGAGATGCAAAGCGGGATGAAGAATTTCATTTTGCACTCACCCAAAAAATAAAAAAACAAAACGCACCGAAGGAACTGAGATGAATCAAAACTTTCAGTGTCAGAGAAACACAAAAATGTGACATCAAATGAGACGAGTGGAAAAAAAGAAAACACAAAATATGAAACGAAATATTTCAAGTTCAGATGACCAAACTGAAAATGAGCATTCAGCCAAGAAAGCAACTTTTGCGTCACCTTGGCAAATGCGTTCATTTCATCATCATTCATCATTTCAGGTTGCCCTCAATGAATTATTTACAGAAGTCAAAGCTCAAACGTGCAATCGATTGCTTGCAATTTTTTGCAAGTAAGCTGCTTTCGCTAGACTGGACTGAAATGGAACCACTTGGAAGCTCAAGAATGCAAACAATGCACAGCAGGTCGAGCTTGTCAAGAAGGAGAGGAGGTTCTGGTTCTGGTTCTGGTTCTGTTGATTTTTCCTGAGGGCGAGCGAGCGTCCACAGCCAATGGCGTGACGGCCTTTGCTTTGCTTGGCTTTTGTCTCGCTCGGTGTTTTCTTTCTTTTGTCCTCCACCTTTGGCTCGTCGCCCAGGCTGAAGGCGGGGCACAGGCCACGCCCACCCCCGACACCCTGGCGGTGGTCCGCCCCTGACGCGGCGTATAAAGTTGCCGCTCTTCAAGGAAGTCAAGCACACGGGAAGAAGTCAGCAGCAAGAAAAAAAAACAAAACCTTCACGTCGTCTTCAGTCGTCATCATCTGCAGGTAACGTTTGCACGCTAACACCTTTGGATGAGCCTGCAAAATAATCACTTCCTCATCAGCATTATTTTCAATCACATTTCAGGAAGTTTATTTTTTTCCCCATTGTTGATTTGTATGTCTCGGAGGGGAAAAAAATCCGAACTAAATGTCAGGAAATCTGTGATCGTCGCACAAAGAAGAAATGATGCCAAACATGAAAAATGATCGCTTAGTCGAGCAACGAGTCGGGTGGGTGTGGTGCCGCCGACGCCCCGTTGTGTCATACGACCAATTATCACCAAGCCGTTCCGGTTGGTGACGGGCGTGACACTTTGTTGAGTCAACTGAATGATTTGAATCGGTTCATCAAAATGAATCGTTGAAAAGATTCGTTGACGGAATCGTTTGCGCCACCTCCCCGAAATGCCTCCTGACCTCGGGCACAGATGGAGTGAGTTCAAAAAAAAAAAGAAATCTCAATTTGTGCTCACCCTGAACTTGCAGGAATTGTAATTTGCGCATTCGTATTGTATTCGTGCTTGATTCTTTCACAAACGTCGCAGCTCACCGACTCGTTGGCGAACGGGAATTTACCTCACTGATTCCGTGAACGCCAATAGCGTGGCAGTTTGATCAGTCAAATCTCTCGGCGATGTGACGCCGGTTGCTTATTGGTCGCACGCAATGTTGGACCAAATGCGCGTTCCTGAGCTCGAACCAACTGAGAAAAGAACGAATCACTTGAGGAAGTGAGCCGTTCACTCACATTCAACGAAACCATTTGTTCTTTTTGAACGAATCATTCAAAAACGACTCAACACTAATCTGGCAAATACACGCACGCACACAAAAAGCCAGTGGGGTGGAGTCGAGTCAGGTTTGTTCCGTTTTTTTGCGTGCTGCCTTGTGACGGTGGCGTTTTTGTTTTCTTCAGGTGAGGATGCCGACCCAGAAAGCGTTTGAGTCTGCGGGGAAGTGTCCCGGGCTTCAGATTTGGCGCGTGGAGAAGATGGATTTGGGCGAAGTCCCCAAAGAACAGCATGGAAACTTCTTCATGGGAGACTCCTACATCGTCCTCTACACCACGTCCAAGCCGTCTTATTACGTGCACACCTGGATCGGTACCAAGCACGCACGCAGTCAAGTTTTCCAAGTGGGCGTTGCAATGGCAGCTTGACGCAAGCGCACTTGAGACTTTTTTTTTGTGGTCGGCAAACGATTTGGTGGCGCCGTGCCGTTTACAGTGTCTCGAAATTCACAAGTTGATCGGCTTGCAAATTGTGACACGTGCAAGAAGTCATTCATTAATTACGCGACAACTCGGTAATTTGATCATCAATCAATCATTTACGATGCTTCTCAACTGCCGTCGCACGCGGACCCGCAGCGAGCGGCGGACGACCTGGCGTCTCTCGAAAGATCCGTCTTGAAAAGGGCCTCACAAGTGTATCTGCAATTCAATTCACACTTTTCCCTCCTTCAGCCGTTTAAAAATAAAGCAAGAATATATTTGACATTTTTGGACGGTCGCCAGTCATGACTTTCTGATGTGTTGATTCCGCATAGCGCCGCCCCCTCACGAGTGAGTATCCAATCACAAGACGCGTTCATCAACTTCAACGTCAGGCCGGCGAGAAGGCCTTCCTGTAACCAACTCGCGATCTGATTGGCTTTCGCAAATGCCTGTCAAATTTGAAAGTCCATTGGCTTTGACAGAGGAGACTCCCGCACGATTTTATCCGAAGGCCTCGGACGAATAGCGCGCGCTACTGGGATCGTGAAATCTGCCTGGCAACACGAGCGAGCTGAATTCTGATTGGATTAAAAACTCTCACCTGTAAATACAACGCTCAGCTAGAATCTGACATCAATGTGATAAATATGATCGTGATTTCGTGATGTGAGGCCAATGCAAAGACGTCCGTGCGTGTGCGGTTGCAACCTGACGATCGGTCGCTGCTCATTTGGATTTCCTGTCCACAAACGGCTCCGCGACCGTGTTTGCCTTCCAATTCACAACACGCGACGCCGTCCGTAAGTCTCCGTATGACTTTGTCTGTCTGTGCCTCCGTCGGTCCGCGTAGGCGCTAACACCTCCCTGGACGAGAAAATAGCGGCGACCATTTTGATGACGCAGCTGGACAACTTTCTGGACGGCGCGGCCATTCAGTTCACGGAGCACCAGGGCGAAGAGTCGCTTAACTTCTTCGGCTACTTCAAACACGGAATCAAGTTACAGGTGCTTTGCTCGCGCGCGCCTCCGCACGTTTAATATTATGTCACGTCTGCTGTGATAGACCGATAGGTTTTTTTTTCAGGGCCAATACCGATTATGAGTCGTCTTGGAGGCCGAAAATCCATATTTCAAAACTTTAGTCTGTTGCCTGTTGCCCTCCGTATTTCGTGTGACTCCAAGCAAAAAAGCAAACGGGCAGCTTACTGGCCGCTCCCCACTTAACCAGGAACCAATCAGATGGTGCTATGGGCGGGCCAATCTGTTTCTGCAGGCAGGGCCACCAGCACAGCAGAGAGAGAGAGAGAGAGAGAGAGAGAACGTGTGCTGCAGCGAGACAAAATAAAACGGCTTTGAATTTATCGGCCTCAAAAGTTTAAAAAAAAAAAAAAAGGGCAAAATGTCAACAATTGGCCCCCATGGTCAGCCCGGCCGATAATCGGTCTATCACGAGTTGTGACGTCTCGTCATGATGTTATGACGTTGCGTAGCGTCATCACGTCATCCAATTTCCATCATTCGCCTTGTGATCACGTGACGCGACGGGACGTGCTTGCCGTTTCAGAAAGGGGGCGTGGCCTCCGGCTTCCGTAACGTGGTGACCAACGAGGCCAACGTCAAGCGTCTGCTGCAGGTGAAAGGTCACCGGCAGGTGCGAGCCACCGAGGTGGACCTGAACTGGGCCAGCTTCAACAAGGGCGACTCCTTCATCATCGACTTGGGCAAGGTGAGAGGAAATTGCGGCGTTTTTGGGCCGACTTCGCCGCCGCTGACGAACGGGCCGCGTTTGATTGACAGAACATCTACGCCTGGACGGGCAGCGAAGCCAACGCCTTCGAGCGTCTGAAGGCCACTCAGCTGGCCGTGGATATCCGAGACAACGAGCGGCAAGGACGCGGGCAGCTGCACCTCATCGACGAGGGCGACGAGCCTGAGGAGGTCATCAAGGTGACGCTCGTTCCCAAAACTTTTACTTCTGTCATGATGCGAAGCGCTCCCTTCACGCCACCCTCAAATACGCATCCAATCCGTCTCACAAGTGTTTTTAGAACAGTGCTTCTTAATTATTTTCTGTTAACCCCCCCCAGCAGGAAGAAAACAATTCGTGCCCCCCCCACCACCACCCGCTCTCCGCCGCAACTACAAATAATCGCATTTTCCTTGCAAAACAAACCGACAGCGTCGAGTTAATACTCGCAAGGAGAGCGCTACTGCCAACTAGTGGACTGGATGTGCAACTACACTTAATTTTTGTATGGCCGAGAAAAAAAAAGAAAAAAAAAAGCACGTTTCCCAGAGCGCCTCAGGATCGCACATACTCTCCTTTACACTATTCTACCCTATCCTGTTCTGTCCTGTTCGTTTGGAACCGACTGCGTTGTTTGTCGTTTCTCTCAGGTTCTGGGAGCGAAGCCCGACCTGCCTCCAGGAAGTTCAGACGTGCACGTGATGCAAAGGAGCAGAAATCCGCCATCTCTGTACATGGTAACAGCACGAGGAAACCTGAAGCGCCACAGCAGACCAAACGTGCTCAAAGAGGCCGTCGCTAACGTGCCTTTGCTAACATTTGCCGCGCAGGTGTCGGACGCTTCGGGCCAGATGTTGCTGGAGGAGGTGGCCCCGAAGAACCCGTTCAAGCAGAGCATGCTCAGCAAAAGCGAGTGCTACATCCTGGACAACGGACACGACCACAAGATCTTCTTCTGGAAAGGTAACTAGCTAGCCTAACACCCAGATGGCTAAATGCTACGCTATGCGGAAAAAGGTCATTCGTTCAGAATGAGTTAGTTTGTGAGTTTGACAGGAAGTTAGTTTGCCAATTTGTACGTTTTTTGGAGCCGTTGAAAGTCCTCAAAGAAAGTAGTTCAAGAGATGGAGTGAGTTGACCGTTTGCAATTGGCAAAATGTTGTAGTTCTTGAATTAGCTAGCTTGTGAGTTAGTTTGCTCATTTGCAACTTGATTAGTTTTAGTCAGGCAGGTCGCAAAATGTGATATTTGCGAGGTTTTATTAGCTGACTGCTAACAAGTTAGCACACTGGCTCACGTTAGCGGCTTGCGTGCAGGTAGCGCGTCGAACAAGCAAGAGCGTGAAGCCGCGCTTGCCATCGCCGACAAGTTCATCACAGACAAGAAGTACTCCAAAAAATGTCAGGTAACGAGTCAGCCGCGCAACATTTTGTCCTAGAACGGCAAACTCATCGCATCGCCGTGACGTACGATTCACGAGCGATGACGTGCGACAGGTCCAGATCCTGCCACAATGGGCCGAGACCACCTTGTTCAAGGACTTCTTTGAGAACTGGCTGGACAAGGACGAGAGCACGGGTCCAGGTCAGGCGTACACGGTGGGCAGCATCGCCGTCGTCAAACAGATCCCCTTTGATGCCTCCAGTCTCCATGGCAACAACCGCATGGCCGCGCAGCACGGAATGGTGGATGACGGATCGGGAAAACTGCAGGTACTTCCTGTTCCTCGGTGCTACGTTCTGATTGGCTGTGCTCCTTGTCTTCGTCTGTTCCACTTCCTGTTTCTCAATGCCGCTTACGACGACTTGCTGTTGTTCAGGTGTGGCGCGTGGAGGGCGGCGACCGCGTCCTCGTGGACGCGTCCAGCCACGGCCAGTTCTTCGGCGGCGACTGCTACCTGCTGCTGTATTCGTACGATAGCGACGGCAGAGACAAGCACATCATCTACATATGGTCGGTTAGCACGTTAGCATCGAGGGTCAAACTCTGAACTTTGTTGAACTCTGACCCCCTTTAGGCAAGGAAACAAGTGCAGCAAAGACGAGCTGGGAGCCTCGGCCATCTTGGCCGTCGCCCAGGACCAATCCATGGGAGGCGTGGCTACGCAGGTAAGAGACACTCAATCAATTTAGTTCATATTAGCATAGCTTTGTAGCATTGCGGACTAGCTATGCTAAGCTAGCTGTATGCTAACAGCTGCTGTGATGTGGTTGCGGGCGTCCAGGTGCGCGTGACTCAGGGCCAAGAACCTCCTCACCTGCTGAGCTTGTTCGGAGGCAAGCCCCTGGTGGTGTACCTGGGGGGAACGTCCCGCAAGGGTGGCAACAGCGAGCCAAATGCCACCCGCCTCTTCCATATCCGACAGAGCTCCACCAGGGCCACCCGCGCCGTCGAGGTGGCTCGTTGTCGCCGTCTGCAATTTGGATGGCGTCATTGAGTGCCATTGACGCCCACCGCCGTCTTTCTCAGTCTCCGCCCCCTTGCTGACTTGCGGCGTAACTCTGTCTGTCTTTGGCGTCTCAGGTGGCGGCGGACGCGTCCTCTCTCAACTCCAACGACGCCTTGGTGCTGAAGTGGCCCAAGGGCATTTTCATGTGGAAAGGTCGCGGGACCACGCCGGAGGAGCTGGCGGCCGCCAAACATGTGATCGGCATCTTGGGCGGCGGCACCCCCGCCGAGGTGGCCGAGACCAAGGAGCCCGGTGAGCGAAACGCAAACGAGTCTTGCGGCGTCATGGACGCTGCGCACGATGACCTCACGCGCAAACTTTGAAAAGACACGACAGAAACGCTCCAACACATCGCAAAGAAACACGCTTGCACTTTCTCACGCCCAAATGTAGCACGAGCACAACGTCCGTCACCAAGAAGATTGAGGGTGACTTCTCACACCCGACCGAAACGTTCACAAGCGCGGGAAATGCTCGCCTACAAAACGCATTTGTGCCGTGTGCGTGTTTGCTCGTGCCACTAACCGCTTGTTGTTGTTGTTGTCGGACGGCACCAGAGAGCTTCTGGAAGGCGCTGGGCGGCCGCAAGGACTACCAAACCTCGCTGAGTCTGCGGACCGCCAAAGTGTGGCAACCTCGACTCTTCGCGTGCTCCAACGCCACCGGACGCATCCACGTGAGGACAAATGTCGTCGTCTTGGCCTTCGTTTTTCTTGTGTTTTGTGTGTGACTGGATCCGATCAAAGCGACGCCAGCGGATCGCTGCCACAAAACCTCCAAAGTTCAATACCTGGTGAACGTGAATGACTCCGCTCAGCCCATGTGGCAACGTGTGACTCCGCCGTCTTAACTGCATTCAACTAGCGAGGGTGCCAAGAGTGCCGTAGCCAAGAAAGGCCAAGCAAGAGAAATGTCGCGTCGATATGACGGCCGAGTTCAAGTCGCTTGTGGGCCAAAGAACCCGAAGCGATCGTCTCTCTCGTCACCTTGATCCAAACTTGGCATCGAAATTTGAAATGCCTCCGATTTGGAAGTGCCACTTTTTTTGCCAGTCAGAGTCACGCAGTTTGTGTCCTTTTGTGACTTGTTGTTGTCGTGCGTCTGTGCGTGCAGGTGGAGGAGGTCCCCGGAGACGAATTGGACCAGCTGGACCTGGAGACGGACGACGTCATGATTCTGGACACGTGCCACCAGGTAAATTGTCTTGACTTCCTGTTTAGGCCTCAGATTGACTTTTGTTTTCAACAAACTTCTAAAATAAGGAAAGATGTTTTGGGATGTTTTGCTTTTTCTTTTCATCTTCCGTCGATCTTTGACTTGACTTGATTGCTTTTTTTAGCTCTTTGTCTGGATCGGGAAGGACGCCAACGAGACGGAGAAAAAGGGAGCGGCACGCACGGGTAAGCCCAACAGGACTGTTTGCGATGCAGAACGTCGACAGCAACCTTTTTTTTTTTTTTTTTTTTGACCTTTCAGCCGATGAGTATTTGAAGTCCGACCCATCTGGTCGCCACGGGACCCCGATCAGCATCATCAAACAGGGTGAGGAGCCGCCCTCCTTCACTGGCTGGTTCCTGGCCTGGGACCCCACCTTATGGGACAAAGACCTCCTCGCTGTCATCGGCGCACGTTAGCGCCGGAGATTGCTCAGCTTTTTGTGTAGTGTTCGTGTGTGTGTAGGCCGATTTCGTTGTTAGTAACGCTTTTAAAAACGACCAAAAAAGGAAGATTTTTCTTTTTTTACACATCAACACGTACAACATAATACAAAGATCATAATACCAAAATATTTTTCTCTCTGTTGTAAAGGACAAAGTACTGCAAAACATTAAAATGTTCTGCCTGTAAGTCATGCCTTTGTCATTCTAAAAAAAAAAAAGTTATTTTAATCATTAAATGCATTTTTAATCAACCAACAAATAAATTGCTTACCAGAATTTCATTTGGCCAAATATTGGCCTAAAAAAAAGTCAAACGTGGATTAGGCTATTTGTAATTAATTAATGTCCCAAATCTTTTTGAAGAATGCTGACTTCTTGTCCTTCCTGTATCGTGACTTTTTTGATTTTTTTGCTTTCTGTCCGCTTGCAAGCAAATTTAGATAGGACGCATTTGATGCTTTTGAAGAAACATCGGCTCAAGTGATAAAGTGCGTCTGCTGTTGCGCTCGCCGTGCGTCAGTGCTGACTGGCATTTTGGCGGGATTAAGCGGCGGGAATTAAGAAAAGCAGCTGGGATCCCCCTCACTCGCTCACTCGCTCACTCGCTCACTCGCTCACTCGCTGGCCGACTGACTCGGACCCGGTGGCTGTGTGGCAGCAAGATGACTCAAAAGGTGGTCCTGATCACCGGCTGTTCTTCCGGCATCGGCCTGGCGCTCGCCACGCGCATCGCCAAGGATGAGAAGAAGAGGTTCATGGGTAAGACAACAAGCTGCGTCCATGCTTTGCGTTTTGGGGGGCAGCGGCATCAACGCATCTTGAAAGTCGTGAACAACCGAAGCAAAAGTTCCGTTCATTAACGTGGGCGAGTCTGGCAGGTCCAAAGGTTGATAGACGAAGACTTGACGCGCTCAAAATTAGATCACGGGAGATCAATCCGCTCATGAGTGCTCGTGAATATGGCTTTTTTTTTTCTTTTTTCTTTCTTTATTTTTGACGAATATCTGTGAAACACGGAAGCGCGACGTGATGAGGGGTTCCTCTAATGTTTTTTTTGGGGGGGGCTTTTCAAATATCATATAGTGCAGTTCAGTTGTATTTAAGTTTGAAGGAGAGAACAAAACGTTTGCATTTAACGGATGAGCAAAAACTGCTTGGCTTGTTGCCTCACTTTCATGTGAAATACGTGAAAGTGAATTTTTCATGTGAAATTTGACCGACTGCCTGACTACTTTTGAGGGCTACGATAGGCTAGCATTTAAATTGCCGTCATTCGACAGCAAAAGTTGGTTAAAATGTGACTTGATGTTGATGAACACTTTGACGATCGCTGGCGTTGGGCTACAACAACCAACTTGTTTTTTTTTCCTGTGAGAAACGTGCCCCAACAACAATGTCGGACACCATTGTGGGAGCTGTACGCGCACACACTCTAATCCAGCACATGGCGTGCGTGTGCGCGTGTGTGCGCGTGTCAGTGTACGCCACCATGAGGAACGTGAGCAAAGGCGAGGCGCTGGTGGAGGCGGCCGGCCGCAGCCTGGGCCGCACGCTGGAGATCAAGCAGCTGGACGTGTGTGACGAGATGTCCATCAAAGCGTGCGTGGACAGCCTTCCCCAACGCAGGGTCGACGTCCTCAGTGAGTCGCACGTGCACGCGCCTACTTGAGCAGCGGAAAAATCTTTTCACATCAATTTTGTGCCAGTGGAGCAAGAAAGTCCAAATGATTTTCGAATATTTCAAATGAAAGGGGGGGAGGGGGGGGGGTCACATGAAAAAGTGACGAGAAAAGATGAAACGTTGAAAGTGAGCACATTTTTCCTTAAATTTAAAATAAAAAAAGTTGAACGTTTCAAGATGTCACACTTTGTATTTGAAATATTTTTTAAAGAAAGAATAATTGAATGGAAACAAAATCATCTCATTTTTAGAATTTGAGCTTGTAAAATTTGTGAATAATTTTGTATGATTATGAAAACGTTGAAGATATTCAGCTACTTTTTATGATACAAATCAAAACCTAAAAATACAAAAGCTGAATGTCATCAGATTACATTTTTTTGCAATACCGTCGTCCGTCATGTATGGCACTTTCACGTTTGACGGTTTCAGCGCTTCACAGATGTTTTAAATTGAACTTAATTATCGACAATTTTTTTTTTACTAAAATGTGAAGACTATTTTGTGAATTTGGTGAAATGTGAGCACCCCAACAAACAAGGGATCCTAAATGTCCATTTTTGCCCGGTGTCGATGCCACGTCAGTCAGTAACGCCGGCATGGGCCTGATCGGTCCCATCGAGTGCCAGTCGGTGGACGAGATGAAGACGGTGATGGACACCAACTTCTTCGGCCTGGTGAGGCTGCTCAAGGAGATCCTTCCTGACATGAAGCGGCGCAAGAAAGGTCACATTGTGGTCATCAGCAGCGTCATGGGCATCCAAGGTCGCGTCTCCCGCCGCCCCCCCCACCCCCACAAGCCCACTTGAAGCAAAACTGCCAAAACTCACCACCCGTGTGGCCTCCCGCAGGGATCCTCTTCAACGACGTCTACGCTGCCTCCAAGTTTGCGGTGGAGGGCTTCTGCGAGAGTTTGGCGGTGCAAGCGCTCAGGTTCAATCTCAAGTAAGTCGGACAAACCTCCACCAATCAAGCGCAGACCTGGACGGCATTTGCGGGCGTCTGCGAGGGCTGTTCAGACGCGGCTCTCAACCAACCGAAAGCTTAACGATTGTTTTTCCAACTGAGATAAGACATCAGGCTGTCCCGATACTTTTGCCCAGGCTGCACCTCTCTTAGGTCTTTTAGACTTTTTTTACTCGCCACAATGCTCGTCAACATTTTCTCGACGCGGCCCGATACTTTTTCCCGCTTGACTTGGTGTCTGCGTCCCGTTGTTTCAGCATCAGCCTCATCGAGCCGGGTCCGGTCATCACGGAGTTTGAGCGGAAGGTATACGACGAAGGTCTGAAAACGGACCTGAGCAACGCTGACGCAGTCACGGCGGACATGTTCACCAACATCTACCTGAAGAACTACAAGCAGATTTTCGAGACGCTGGGACAGACGCCGGAGGATGTGGCCGAGGTACGGAGTGAGAGTCCACTCGGCTTGCTCGAGCGCCTCCTGAAGTGACTCGCGGAGTCAATTTCTGGGAATGCCTTGCTGGGGTACACCGAGTGGCACCTCCATGAGCGCCGTGCTAGAGCAGCTACTGGAGGAAGTTCAGCAGAGCCTCGCTAAGGTTCCCACGAGGAGCACCTCAAAGTGCTCCTCCCGGAGGAGCACTTTGAGGAGCGGCTCATCAGAGCGCCCAATGCCTAAGTGGCGCCAGTAGCGATTCTCAGAGGGACGCTGGGAGTGCCTGCCCGGCGTGCCTCAGAGCACCTTGTTGAGCCCGTTGTCATTCTGGCCTGGACCTAATCGCTGTCTTTCATGCGCCCTCAGCACACGCTGAGGATCATGACGTCGGACAACCCTCCGTTCCGTCACCAGACCAACACGCTGTACACGCCCATGACGACGCTCAAGTACGCCGACCCCAATGGCGACCTGCCCATCGACACCTTCTACAAGATGGTCTTTGAGCACGACAAGATCTTCAACGCCAGCCTCAACTTCCTCAAGCTGCTGCGTTGGAGGAGCAGACGCAGCTTCACGCTGGACAAAAACAACTGACAGGTCGTCCGTTTAGTCGCTGGAGGAAGCCCGTCAGGTCCGGTCGTCCAAGCTCGTGCTTGTCTTTAGCCACGCCCACAGACAGTCACGTGACCGCCACATTGAGTCACTTGACAGACATGCGTTAAGATTCCAAATATTAGAAACCGCTCTCATTCTTGTACGCTTCTCTTTTGTGTTTGTGGGCAAATGGAATAAAATATGAATACACGACATCCTAAATGATGTAATCCATAAAACATATCATGATTATACGGAACACATGCATCCATCTATCCATCCGTTATCTGATCCGCTTCTCCTCACATTTTGCTCTAATTATTGGTAAACGTTAAAATGAACTATAATGTAATCCTGAGTGTCATCAATATTGAAAATATTAAAATGATGACATAAATTAAATTAAATCAGATAACACATAAATAAAATACAAACATTAGACACACGACAAAATAGAATGAAATTAGTAGAGCTGATATAAACAGAATACTTTTTACATTTTTTATACATTGTAATATGAAAATATACTAAATGCAAACAAATCTCATATATGTGAATGCAAAGAATAAATATGAATCAATGTCTCGTGAATTATAAATAAAAATAATGTTCGGATGAAACAATTAACATAAACAATAAATACATCATGCAACAATTCGGTATATAAATGAAAACACATTACATTTAAAAAGACAACAAATATAAAATCAGTTATAAGTAAATGTCTCGTATTAAACGCCTAAAAATAAATAGGTCAAACATGAAAAGAGGACATGCAATGTTTTGTGTGTGTCAGATATTATCTTCATGACAACTCAACAGGGATTATGATTATGTATTTACACTAATCTGGGATCCAGGTGGCTATTTATATCACAGAGAAATGCTAAAAAGATGGTGTAAACACCAACGACGTCACACATATTTCAATTATTATATATATATATATTAAAATTCATATGACAATATATCTGATTTTATAATATTGGGAAATCAATGATCAATTACAGGTATAGGGTAATCTATACACAAATGTATAGTATGAAGACAGTAGGGGCGGATGCTGTAAGAAAATTGAAGACAATAGGACAAAAAAGTCATAAATATGGTGCATTGAAATCACAAGGTAAATTGGGCGTTTACATTTAGACGTGCTGGTGCACAAACAAAAAAGGAAATAAAAATATGTAGCAAGCAATGTCTACACTTATTTTCATAGTACGATCACTGTTCCTTTTTTGTATTTTCATGTCATAAATAAATATGAAAAAAAACATTTGAATATTATTAATCATTCCAGAGGAGGCAAGGAGCGTTTGCGTTAGCTTTGTTTTAGCTCGCGACATCCGGTTTCCTTGCTACGTCATATCCGCACAAATGTTGGCTAATGTTGGTGGAGAACGTTTTGAAAGTAGTCAACGGCAGATTCTGACGTTTATTTGATTTTGACACAATTACATTGGATTCATTTACAATCCGGCTCGCTCACGACGCCCTTTAATCGCTTCCTCGGCGGTACCGGATCATCTGTGAGTTCTCTGTGAGCGAGCTGGTCCATTGTTCGCCTAGCGGCTTTAGCTTAGCTTAGCTTAGCTTTAGCCATGCTCTCGGGCGGCGGCGGCGGCGGCGCTGTTGTTGGTCTGCTGGACTCGTTCGGCTGCTAAGCCGTCTGCTTTTCACCGGCCGCGCCTCCTCTCGACTCGCCGTGATTTTTTATCCTTGAGTTTTGAGCTGATGCTGTACGGAGGCGTTTCGCTTTCTGTTGGGGTGATAGCGTAGCCTCCGTTAGCCGCCGGGCGGGCGTCTTCTGTTCATTGGATTGTGTGCGCAGAGGATTACGCACTTTACTGCTGTTTTTGTTTTGTTTTGTTTCGTTCGTACGATGGCTTCGTCTTCCGGCAACGACGACGACTTGACCATCCCGCGCGCCGCCATCAACAAGATGATCAAGGAGACGCTGCCCAACGTGCGCGTGGCCAACGACGCGCGCGAGCTGGTGGTCAACTGCTGCACCGAGTTCATCCACCTCATCTCCTCCGAGGCCAACGAGATCTGCAACAAGTCCGACAAGAAAACCATCTCGCCTGAGCACGTCATCAACGGTGAGGGAACCCGCCACCTTGTCGTCACTGACTGACTCGAGCGCCCCCGCCGCAAAAAGCCGCCAGCAAATATTGGGAGTGATTTGTCTCCGAATTATTCACACAAATGTGGGTTTATGTGACTTATAGTTTTCAAATATGTGTGAATTGTCGAATCTGCATTTGTGCATTAGCGGATACGCGCATTTGTTTTGGTCACAAACGTCACGATTTGAGAAGGTCACGATTAGGACACCTTCCATTTCTTCAGCACACAGAAACCAGGCGTTCAAAGTCGATATGAAGAAAAACTGAAGTTGGTGCCCACACTTGACTTGACTGCATTTTTGTGACCATAAGGCACACCGTATCAAAGGCGTCTCACACGCCAGGTTCTCTCTCACTTGGCGCTTCCTTCATCGCCCGCACGCTGCTTGCAACTTCACTTTGAGCGTCCTGTTAACACCGATGTCCGACGGTTGGAAGGATGGAAAGCTACGAGTTCATTTGCGGCATTACACAGTATACCGGTACCGTCCTCTTTCACACGCACCCTTCCGCCTTTAACGTCCGCATGCTCTCCTCAGTCTCGTCCGCTATATGAGCAGCACGTCTGCCTCAAATTTACAATGAAAGGTTAATCATATGACGCGCAGAAAAACATATCTTATTTGTGACTTTCACCTTCTTTGATGTTTGTAAGGCAGGACTTCGAACTGCTTATGCCACCGCTGCAATAGTGGTTGAAAATAACCCGTGCGTCGTCACTTTCAAAGTTGTGGAGTTGGCCGGGCATGGCCTGAAATGAGGTGGCTGGAGTGTTTGTTGGGCTGGCTGCTGGCCAAAGATTTCGTGTGATGACGCTGTGGTTCCCCCCCCCCCCCCCCCCCCACACACACACATACTCACACAGCTCTGGAGAGCCTGGGCTTTGCTTCGTACATCACGGAGGTAAAAGACGTGCTGCAGGAGTGCAAGACGGTGGCCCTGAAGAGGAGGAAGGCCAGCTCCCGCCTGGAGAATCTCGGCATCCCCGAGGAGGAGCTGCTTCGGCAGCAGCAGGAACTCTTCGCCAAGGTAAGCGTGTCCGGTGGAGGAACACCTTGGTTCTGCCGTCTCTCTTAACTCTCACGTCTTTTACATACAAATCATGAGAAGTCCGTTTGGACCTGATCGGGAACTGGCTTACAGTAACACAATCCACTGAAATGTTTGATCGCAGAAGGGGATGAATCTGATGTGTGCGTGTGCGTGTGCGTGCGTGCGTGTGTGTGCGCGTGCAGGCGCGGCAGCAGCAAGCTGAGCTGGCCCAGCAGGAGTGGCTGCAGATGCAGCAGGCGGCACAACAAGCGCAGATGGCGGCAGCCAGCGCCGCACAGCAAGCTGGTTCCTCTCAGGATGAAGACGAAGACGACGACATGTGAGCCAGGAAAGGGGACACACTTGACACGCCCACAAGGACGGATGGACAATGTGAGCAAAGACTGACTCACAGACTTGGATTTCTTGCTGCGTCTCCTCCAAATTCTCTTACGTTGTAAATGTTCCTTTTTTTTTTTCTCACTCCTCCTCCTTGACGAAAACGTTGACGTGTCATATTACTGATCTACGTCACCAAAGATGGCCGACAGACTGACAGCTGGCATGTTGTTAGTGTTGATGCTGTCGGATGAGGAGTACGGTTTGTGTGTGTACTTGTTCATTCCACAAACTTCTTCAAGCAATAAATTCTCTCTCTTTTTTTTTTTTTTTTTACACCTGCCGCGTCCTCTCCTTTTTTTCTTCTTCTTCTTTTCTCCTCTTTTTGTGCTCGCTATTGCAAACGTCTCATCGAAGTGACTCTGCTGAGTTTTTCCAGGGCAGCAGACGGCGCTGTTTGCAGCCGACCAAAAATGGACCAGTGGGAGGTGGCGCTTGGTCACCTGCCGTCCTGTGGCCACGCCCACCGGCGGTGAGTCAACAGTTTTCTGCGTGCCCTGGCAGTCATGAAAGCTTCCCTTTTGAACCTTTTTGCAGCCCATGCTGAAAACAAAAGAAAAAAAATGAAATAGTGTCATACCGATATGTTTCCAACTCTTAACTCGCCAAGAGTGACACTGAGGCTAATCGAAGCCATCGCTGCGTTTTGGCGTGATGTCGCGAACCCAAGAACAGCAGAATATGCCAGATGAGCGCCGCTGTCAACTGAGTGCAAAAAAAAAAAAAAAATTAAATTCCGTTGTGGGATAAATCCACTCTCAAGGCCGTCCTGATTTTTGGTGAGCTGTGAAAATGAGGTTCGATATACGTTTGTAACGTTGAAACTGCAAGTTCACCTTTTTCACGAGGTCAAGGTCTGTTAGAGCTGAAGCGGCTTTTGAAAACGAGCCGGGCGATACCACGATAAAAGTATGCCACGTCACTTTAACTCAATGTATTTTTTTAATCGAATGTTCTTCGAACGGCTCGGCCAATCACGATGTGCACATTTCATCGCAGTCGGCGTACGCATGCCACACGCGCGCGCCTGCATTTATTTTTCAATGACTTATTTTCAGCATTTTAAAGCCCCATTTTATATCCTTTTTTTGTTTTTAATTTGGAAGGTAACATTCTTCTCAATGCCGTGTCAAATTTATGAGAAAATTAAATTTTCTCTTTGCGGGGCAGGCGAGTGAGAAAACGGTAACGTAGACATAACGAGATCATGACATGTTTCGTTTCGTAACATTTCCACATGAGCCTCGAAAGCGATTTTTCATCTTCAAACACGGATTTATGTTGTTGTTGTTTCACCAAAAGTGACCTAGTTGCGCATGTGCCACGATGACATCCTCCACTTCTGCTGTCACATGAAAAAGTTGTGATGGAAATTCACTCATCGCGTTGCACAACAACAACAATGGTTACATATTACTTTTATTAACTAGGCATACTTAAAAAAAAAAACGACTCGAAAACCTTATGCAACATTGGCGTGCAAACTTATGCAAGTGTGTGTTGTGTAAGAAGCATCCCTGGGGTTTAATTTTGTTCTAAAAAAATCTTTCTCCTCTTGAAAGCGACTCCTTCTCTGCAAAGATTTGTTTTTGGTCATCAGACCGTCTGACCTTTCTCACTATCAGGTGGCAAATCCAGATGGAGAAAGTCGGAATGCTGCCACATTTTGTTTCAGGAACAGATGCTTCCCGAGTTGACTCGAAGCATTTTGACATTCTGGACCGGGATTTGCCACCTCCGCTCACGATTATCGCCGACGTCATTTGTCATTCATGGAGCCGTTCGCGAGGCAAAACGTCAAAGTTGTGAAAACAAAAGCAAGCCCATCACCAGGAGCGCCATTGTGTTTCTAATTCTATCGATGAACGCAGGCGGCGAGCGATAAGTGTCACGCTTTGGCTGCATCCATTTTTCCTGCGACCAACTTATCGGAGGACAGAACATTGCACATTTCTCAACCAAGACAAACGGGTTCAGCTTCAGAGTCCACAAAAATCTCTCATTCACGCCTTGCCCACGATTATTTGATTGTATTCATAAAACTTTGAAATTCATATTCTCAATGCTGCTCCAGCCAAATGCAATCCAATTTTATTCTGGAAATGCCTGCCAAAAAGAAAAGAAACGTTTCCTTACAAAAATGGACACATTCCCCAAATTCCAAACTGCGCACATTTAAGACAAGATGCTTGACATAATTGCTTCCGTCGCCATTTGATTCATCGTTTAGCCTTTCGGCCTGCTGGCTAAATGCGAATGCTAATTAGCGACTATGTGACGGCGCTTCAACCTTTGCGTGACAGACGAAACTCAATCGGCGCAGCACTAACAATGCCCCCCCCCCCCCAACCAGGTGGGCGAGCGCAACTGGCTGGCAAAATCTGCGTTTGACGCCCATCGTAAATGCCTCGGAAAAAAAAGAAAACCCCAATATTCGAAAAAACAACACTGGAGTAACAAAAATGCTTGAAAGCAAACGTTTCACTCATTGAACTCGCGGAACGTTTGATCTGAGCGTCATACTGGTGATCGGAGAGCGGGTCGAGGCGTTACTGTCGGTCCCGCTGGAGTTCGAGGCAGGGTGAACCCAACTGACAGGACGCCGCACTTGAATTCAAGTGGGACTGATGTTTCCGCCTCAGCGTGGCCAAGGTGACGCATTCAATTCATGCAAGCGTGACTAAAATGTTTTGTTGTCCAAAACGGACTTGAGATATGAATTCTTTGAGTTCTGAACGCATCTCGTTTGGGTTTGGATGTGCCTTTTATAATTGATTGCCTTTCCTCACCAAACGAGTTCATTTGAGGTTGTTTCTCGGAAAAGAGAGACTTGCGGATGTTGTTAAGCCATCCATCCTTTATCTGAGCCGCTTCTCCTCACGAGGGTCGCGGCCGCGCCGGAGCCCATCCCGGCCATCTTTTGGGCAGTAGGCGGGTTCTGGTTGCCAGCCAATGGCAGAATGTTGTATAAGAAGAAATAAATATTTCACACTATTCATTTGACTCATTGTGGTCTCGCACACATTGCTAATTGAAAACATAGCAGCATGTGGAATGTTTTCTTATGAAACAACTTTCAGTGACCTATTTGGACAACATCCCGTCCAAGCGTCTTTCTAGTGCACTCAACATTTCTCGCCATTTTTTATGTGTCAAAACAAGACACATTTTATGTTTCTTTGGAAACCGTGATGGTAAACGCTCAAAATCATCGGGACAGTTCATGCACGGTACTACACTAATGCTAGGGGGCGCTAAAGCCCCGTCCAAAATCTGTCCAACCCCACACCAAAGCATTTTCTTTCATTTCTAGATGCACTCCGCGGGGTTTTGAGTAGATAATCGCTTCTGCCAAATGCGGCCCAACAAACAAATTGCACACGCCTTCCTTCCAAAGGACAATATATTCACTGTTTACCTTTGGAGGAGAAAAAAAGACAGCTGTAATAGAGGATCCAAATTCTCAAAATTATTAACAGCCCCCAAAAGTTTTCACAGTTGTACAAAGTCGCTCACATGACCAATCATTGTGTTGTGATTGCGTTTGTTGATTTTGACGCACTCAAGCGCTGACAGATTGATCGACGTTCACCAGTTGAACAAAAGCGTCACGTGACCTCCACCCTCGAGCTAGTGACGTAGGGCAGCTAGCTAAATTAGCATGCTAATGTGGCTTGCGGCTAACAACAGTTGGCCATGTCACCAAATAATTTCATCTCATTTAATATATCCACACCAATTATTTCTTGCACAAAAACATCTTGTCTTTAAAACCAACTCAAAATCAAAAGTCTGGATCTCAATGACAAAGCAAAAATTATTAGTGGCAAAAAAAGAAGGTTTAGAAAATGTGTGATCATTAAAACATTGAAAAAAATCTTTCTCGTCAAATTGAAATGTATTTACAAATTGAATAAAAAAACGTGAACAATGTAATAATGCATTGGGGGGGTTAGCAAGACAGTCCATCTACGGATAGCACAAGTTTGTGAATGAGCTTTTTTTTGCACCTGAAAACAACAAAATAAAGTGTGGTCTTTTTAATTTTATGAATAAAAAGCTTGACTAACTTTCAAATAATTTCCCCATGACTGTCAGAACATCCGCAGTCATGTGCGTCGCATGTGCGCTCCACTTAGAAGGCTAACAAGCCGCCGCAGCCCCACACAAAGATGCCGATTGTCAGATTTGGGTGCTAACTGGACGCCAGGCCGCACGTTGCTTGTTTGACGCTCACATGGAGCTCATGCTGACCGCTCCCGCTAACATTAGCATGTTGATGGCCGCGACGGCTGCTAGCCACAAGCTACGTCAGTACGCCACCAAACCTTTCATCCTTCGACTCCAGATGTTTGACTTTGCAGTTAGTGTTTCATTTCAATTTCAAACGGTATTTGCGACGTTATCCTCACTTTGTTTCAGCCATGTTGCAATTAGTTGTTACATTGTATTTTGCTATGCGAACGTGCTGCACATATTGTTGCCATTTCCTACGCTAAAATGCTAATCTGTGTGTCAATGTCAATACGTTATTGACTCGTTGAACGGCAGCCATGTTTTATCATTTTGGCTGACTGCTACACAATATTGTGTTGTGACAATATGAGCACAAAATTGACCACAATTAAGAGCGCTTATTTCACCAGAAAAGAAAAGTTTCTAGCTTTTCCATCCTTTAACAATAAGAGGTAAAACATGTGTTTCATTAAAAAAAAGCAGCTGTAAGCAACGCAAACATTTGACCATGTTTTTTGCTTTTGTGGCACCTCAAATTTTTGAACAAAAGTAAGACTGAGAAAATGTTTTGAATAATTTCTTTACAGGAATGCAACTCGGAGACACGCTGACTCCGTCTTTTTTTACATCAGATACTTCTGCATTAGCCGTTCATCGTTCACTCCTTAAATTCCATATTTTTTCTCACCTTTTGCCGACCTAACGCGTTTTTACCACAGGTATACAGGGGACTAAGCTTATTTGACTTCCAATGTGTTGGAATTTCTCTCCCTCATAACGGATAGAAAAATGAAAGTCACCACCATAATCTTATCTTCTACTCAAAAGCTGTTCTCAGATACAAAGCAGCGCAGTGCCGCCAACTACAAGGATGTTAATGTTCTGGTCTCAAGAGAAGTTCTGGTCTTGAGGAAAAGTACTTGACCACTGTTCTAGTCCAGGGACAAGATTCTAGTTCCAAGTGAAGGTTCTAGTCTTGAGAGAAGGTTCTGGTCCCCACAGAATGTTCTGGTCCCAAGAGAGAAGTTTCTATTATGCTATGCTATGCATAGCAGTCACGTGACCTGAGAATCAACAAGCAACAAAGTGGAGACGTGAAATTTATTTAAGAACAGTAGCCAGTAAAAATGTCAAAGAGGAAAAAAGAAGAAAGTAGAAAACGTCTAATGACACATCACTGATGGGTCACGTTTAGCAAGGGTGTCACATCATTGGCTGTAATCTCTAGGCTCCTCCCCCTCCTCCTTCAACAGGCAGGTTCGCACCAGGACCTCAGTGACGATATACGGGTCGCAATTGGCAGATGGGCGGCGGTCCTCGAAGTAGCCCTTTTTGTCCTCGCCCACGGCTCTTGGGATTCGGATGCTGGAACCTCGGTTGGCCACGCCGGCAGAGAACTGGTCAATGTTGGAGGTCTCGTGGTGACCAGTAAGGCGCCGGGCATTGTCGAGACCACCTTTGGGGTCATAGGCGCGGATGTGGTAGTGGTGACGTTTGGCCAGACGCTCGATAGCTGCCTCTATCACCCTGAGCACAAAATCAACAAGAAATTGTCATTTTAAATCAGATTCTGAACTGAAGAGAGAAGGTTCCAGTCCAGGGAATGGTTCAGTCGCAAGCAAAGGTTCTACTCCAAGTCGAGGTCTATTACTTACTTGGTAGGTACATTCTTATCAACAGAAAAGGTTCTAGTCAAGATACGTTTGACCCAAGAAAAGTGCTAGTGCCTAGTTCTAAAAGGCTGTATTTAAGAGAGAAGGCCCTTGTCTCAAGTCACAGTATTTTTCCTCATAGATGATTCTAGTCCCAAGTGAAGGTACTGGCTTTAGGAGTTCTAGCTCCCAGAAGCAGTCTTGACTCTCAGCTCTTGAAAGAATGGTCTCAACCCGAGAGTAAATTCTAGTCCCAAGAGGTTTTGTTCCCAATCAAAAGTTCTAGTCTTGTGAGAAGGTACTAGCACAAATACCCAGTGAAGTACCTTTTTTGTTCTGAGTGTAGGTTCATAGTCCAGCGTTTAGGTTCTAGTACCAATAGAGGTTGTAGTATGTATGTGATTGTGTGCCTTACTCACTTGAGTCCGCCTTCCTGCCGCATTTCCTGGGTGCTGAAGTTGGTGTGACACCCCGCTCCGTTCCAGTTTCCAGGAATGGGCTTGGGGTCAAAGGATGCAATCAAGCCAAAGTCTTCACACACTCGATGTAGGATGTAGCGAGCCATCCACAGATGGTCCCCCATCGTGATGCCCTCACACGGCCCCACCTGGAACTCCCACTGGCAATGCAGCACAGCACAACCATGACCATGACCATGTGGTCTACATTCTAGAAGTCATTCAGCAATTCATAAAAATATAATAAGTGGCTACGTCCAATTCATTCATCCATTCATCTTCTTTCACTTCCAAAGTTGGCTCAACGGGACGGCAACCTGACTTTTCCCTGCCACTTTCAAGCTCTTCTGGGGGGATGCCAAGGAGTACCCGGGTCCACCTGGTGGCATTGTAGGCTGCGTGCCTTGGGTTTTTCGCGGGGCCTCCTATCCGTATGTCCCCGGCGCACCGCAGTAGGGAAGCATCCAGGAAGAGCAAGAATATCTTCCGCAAATTTCTAAGACACCTCATCTGAATGGTCTACCTTTCTAGTACCAATCCCCTTGTCAATCACTTGCTCCATTTTTCTTTCTCAATGAACAAGACCCCAAGATTCCCCAAAAGTGAGCAGGAACGGTCTCAGACTTGGAGGTGCTGATTCTCATTGCAGCTACTTTACACTCTACTTCTTCTCGCGCGTGAGTACTCTGAGCTGCTATTTGCTGCATAGGCACAAACAAAAGGCTAGAGGCGCGCTGCCTTTTGTCCACCGGGGTGAACCTCAACACACATCCACCGAGCCAAGTAGAAGCAAGTCTGTCGCTCAGCTCACAATGGAACCGACCCCCTTTGCCCCGACTACAGGTGGTGAAAGTGAGGACCTGTTGTCTCTTCAGGCTGCGTCCAGACAGGCCCAATAGATGCAGGGCTTGGTCTGCACCCATTGGCTGCTTGCATGAAAGATTCTCATCACCCGCCTCCCTCACACATGTGGAGTACCTGTGCTGGCATGACCTCCGCATTGGTCCCGCAGATGTTGACACCGGCGTACAAACAGGCTCTGTAGTGAGCCTCCACCGCATCGCGTCCGTATGCTTTGTCGGCACCCACGCCGCAGTAGTACGGACCTGAGAAGCGCAAAGCGACTTGTTAACAATGACGCCGCGAGGGGTGGGTGGCCAGTTGGTCGGGGAGGTCAAAGGGCAGTCAGTGAGTGGCTCACCTTGGGGTCCCGGGAAGCCGTTGCGAGGCCATCCAAACGGGTGTCGGTCGGTGCCCAGCAGTGTGTACTCCTGCTCCATCCCAAACCAGGGATGCTCGTTCTCCACCAAAGTCATGATGCGACGACACCTGTCCCGGAGATTGGTCTCTGAGGGGGCAGGGTTGAGATAAGGGCGGGCAATTAAGAGCTGCCACCAACATTTTTCTTTGTTGACGCAATAGATTTCATAAACAAAGCTACCAAAACCTTCTCCCTCGAAAATTCGCTTCCCCCTTGGGACTAGACCTAGAAGCTTCTCTCCTTGGGACAAGCGCTTCTCTCAGAACTAGAACCTTCTCAACGGAATAGACCCTTATCCCAAACGCAGACCTTTCTCTCTAGACTTCTGCCATCTCTCTGGACTAGAACAAGCCCGGAAAACGATCGGCATCTTCTAATGCATCCGTTGACAGGCAGCTATCAAGAACATGAAACTGGGAGGGCTGGCAGCGATTGTTTTAATGACTTGCGATTGACTAACAGCCCCTCCAGAAGCGACTGGTTGATTACGAACGATCCAATGGGCACGCCTGACCTAGATTATCGCGCAATCGACTAGCAAGGCACTGCACAGTAGACTAGAACCTTCTCTCTTGGGACTAACATTTGTCATTCCAAAAGCCGTATTTCAGGATCCAGCACTGTCCCTCAAGACTAGAACCTTCGGTCTTGAGACGAGTACTTCTCTTGGGACTGGAACCGTCTCTTATCTACAAACTAACCACTAAACTCCAATCTTTTGCCACACCACAACCTCTTTGGAGAAGAATCTTCTCTCTTGGGACGAGCACATCTCCTTGGACTAGGAGCTACTTTTCGACGACACCTGTCTTCGAGCTAGAACTTTCTGTGGGGACCACAATCTTTACTCAGGACCACAACCTTTTCTTTGGACTAAAACCTTCTTGCTTGGGACCCGCACAACTCTGTAGTGAGCCTCTAGCGCACCTCGTCCGTGAACGTACCTGCGGGTTGTTTGTTGTACTTGAGCACCTCGCACAGGACCAGCTTGTTGGGGTCTTTCCTGAAGGGGTCCCGGAAGATGGCGGCCGGGATCAGGAACATGTCACTGTTGGAGCCTTCAGACTGGTATGTGCTTGAACCATCAAAGTTCCACTCAGGAACGTCTGGCACACGTTAATCATTTTCATGCAACATCAGGACTTGGTCATCTCATGGCGGTTTTTTACGACATTTAGATTTGGTGTGTTTAGCATACGCGTGTCACATATTTGGATTTCAGTTTACAACATGACATTAAAGTAATTATAAATTATTAACAATTATTAACATTGCTAATGCAAATGTAATTACAAGTCCAAATCTTTACGTTATAACATCAATGTAATTACATTTTCGTAACCAAGATTGGTTAAAAAAAAAAAAAGCACTTGCGCATAACATCAATACAATTATGCAATCAAAAGAGATAAATAATTGAATGTTTGCAGCATTAACAGTTGGAAATTTTTGAACATGGTTAGCAAAGATGGCGTCACATAAATACATGTTTGAATTCAAATATGTTATAACAATTTTCTAGTTTATAACATGAGCCGAAGTACATTTAGAAAATTTAAACAAAGTTCATGTTAGTCTTATAATGTAATTGCCGTTATAACAAATGTGATCACAAATTCATAACATCCTTGTTACATTTATCACTTTTGATTTCCCAGTTCACATTGGAAATAACAATCAAAAAATAAAAATGAGATAAGTTCGATTTGTCGTTTACAAAATTAGCAATTACTATTTGAAAGGATTTCATCGAACAATGTAATTACAAACTTCAACAAATACATTTGCATTTAATCTAAATCAATCCAAGTGCATGTTGAAAAAACATTTAACATGAATCATATTAGGTCGCTTTTATAGGGCTGCAACTAATGATTATTACATCCATCGATTAATCCGTTGATCATTTAGTTGCAATTATCATGGCATGATTCAAAAACCGAACTTTGCTTCAAACTGACAAAAAAGGCAGACATTTATTCTGATTCTGTTTCTGGTGGGCTCCGTAAAACGTGAAGACAACGGGACAATTCACAGGATTTGCACAATTTTAAATTTAAAAAAAAAGGTCACTAAACGAAACTAAACTTAGCAAGTCTCAAAATTATTGATTGATTTGATACTCGATGAGTTGTCGCTTAAACGTTGCGCCTCTCGAATTGTTCACATGGATGCAATCACATGCTCATTAAATCAATGTGATTGCAAATAAACATAATTACAGATGAAACATTGATGTGAGTCTTTTTTGATGATGAATGACATGTTTTGAACATGAAGGTGAACATGCGTGTCTTCCACGTGTTTAGAATATGGATGTAATTAAGTGTTTATGAAAGTGTGTACGTTCCCGCAAACGCAGAGAAGTTGTGGGCTGACCTTGGACACTTTTGAGTTCCGAGTCCAGCGTGCGGGTCTTGGCGCGTAGACCTTCTCCGGAGCCGTCGATCCAGATGTATGTGGCCTGGACTTTGTCTCCCTGGGGGAGGTCCAGGTACTGCTGCTTGACGATCTTGTTCAGCTTGGTGCTCGCTGCGACCGACATGCTCAAAACTTGCAACCTGCGCCCCCGACAGCACGAGAAGGAGGAAGAGGAGGAGGAAGAGGAGCACACGGTGAGCAAATTGAGGAGGAGGCGAGCGAGTTTGTTGCGCGCCTCTCAGCTGCCAGTCGTGCTTGCGCTGTCCGCGGCTCGCGCGCCTTTTTGTACTCGCGCTCGCCGCCTGTGATTGGCCTCACGTGACACCCCAAAATGCATCCATCACCTCAACAACTCATCAATGGGCTTTGTGTGCGTCACGTGAAGTTGTTTGGTGTGTGACGAGCTCCAAGTAAAAACGTCTCCTCGTACGCAAATTGCGCGTGCACGCTTGCGTTGCCGTAACAACCGACACGCTCAAGTTTTCGACTTCAAGTTGTGCAACCAAATCGAGACAACTCGCATCGGTGAACGAACGGCGACATCTGCTGGACAAAGTGAGACGTGGTGGCGTCCCAGCCATTCAAATGACGTCAAATTAAAATCAAAAATGTACTGGTGACGTCATGGCGAGTTGGGCTTGCTTTTGCTTTCAGAGAACTAAACACTTGAGTTCAGCGGGCAAATGTGTACCAAAAATCTTCATTTTGTGCTTTTATATAAAAAAAAAGCTCAACTGCAAGAAGATGAGAAGAGATTCTATGAGAGCAACAGCGTTTGCTGACGTAAGATGTGAAAGCATAAACGACGAGAGGCAATTACATTGCATGAGAATTGATGACGTGAGATATGAAAGACAATGAGAAATGTGGACATTTTATGAGCGGTCACTTTAGTATGAGATAAGACAAGTGTTGATCCAGTTGGCAATATGCTGGTGCGTAAATTTCAATATGCAAATGAGCTATTGGTGCGCTTTTGAGTTGGTGGTGCATCGAAGGCAATATGCAAATGACTCGCTCGTCCGCTCACCCATGAAGCAGCTGGAAAATTCCACGTGCGACGCAAACGTCCTGCACGTGCAAGTTTGCTCTTAATTGGCCAAGGCGCCGCTTAAGTTGAACTTGACTTGAAACATTCAACTGAGCTTGCAAAGTGTCTCGTTTGTGCTCCGCGCGGCCATCAAGATCCTGAGAGGAATAATAATTTTAATCATGGAAATAACTGCTATTCCACATTCATATTGCTGTCCGATGGAAACGTGACGGTGACGTCACCAGCACGACGGCCTGTGGACCAGTGCGTCGGGCCATGGTGACGTCACCGCGAGCTTTAGTTCCGCCTCGCGGCAACGCATGCGTGTACACGCCTGTGACGTCATGGCGTGGATGCTGGACACTGACGTCACAAATTTAAGCTTCGAAGATGGACACTATTTTCATTTTTAAGATGGATTTATTTTGCATCGGCGTGAGGGACTTCCCCGTGACTGACGTCATTTGCCACAAGATGGCGCCGTTATTCTATTTTAGTTTTTCGAACGATGTTTTTTTTTCTGCTTTGCCTTTGTCTAACTGTTTAATTGTTTATATTTGTTATTTCAGTCGATGACGTCACCAGCAGCCTGCCAAGGATATAACAAGTTTCCTTTATTTTTTAAATCACCATTTTTGTTTTGCAAAACATTTTAATTTTGAGTGATTATTACCTTTAATGGAACTTTGGGGGATTCAATTGATCGACGTGACTTCTCATTTTTTAATACAAGGCCATGAAAAAGTATTTGCCCCCCCCATAAAAAAAACTTTTTTCCCTTTTCAGTTTCCAACTTAGTTTCATGACTGAAATATTAAAGTGCGACAAACACACAAAACCCCCCAAAATCAGCGCGGGGGCAAACACTTTTTCACACCACTCTAAACAGACTGAGCACAAACCCGAGTGAGTTTTTTTCCGTTAGTCTGTCTCATGGGCAGATTCGTCAGTAAGCGGGTCAAGTTCAACCGACCTCACAGTCCGTCACAGAAGGACGCTTGCTTTGCTGACCTCCCCTCTTAACATAATTCCTAAAAAAAAATAATTAATTCCTTCTGCTCATGAAAGTGTGGTGACAAAAGGGGTGACGAGGCGACAGCGAGCATCTTGGGACTTCCAACGAAGACGCTGCGGCGCTAATTTGCGACTTTGCGCTCATTTAATTGGAAGTGAAGGAGCAGCAAAACATGCGAGTTAATTTGTCGCTCGACCTCGTTAGCGACCAATTTCGTCCTCTTCTTCGTCTTCTTCTTGGGGAGCCAATTAACAAACTTGACGCAAGTGGAGCAGGCCAAGTCAAACCTTGCAGGTCATGAAATTTTGGTTCAAAGTCAGATCTTCATTCATGCCTGAAATTCCAACAATGAATCCATCAAATTATGTTTATTTTTCTTCTCTTGGCTGCGTGTTTGGATGTTGGATTTTCTTTTTTCTTTCTTTATTTATTTTTTTCGTCCAATCAGAATTCAACCAGTCTAATCGTCCCCCTGACAGTTTGTTGACCCGACCCGATTGGACTTCCTCCTCACAGGGCCGAGGTGGCGACCCTCATCGACCTCGTCCACCGATTGGTTGTTGAAATGTTGCTCGCTCAACATTGCTTGCGATGACGCAAATGCGAGAGTGTTGTGCGACGTTTTCGTCCCATTTTGATGGTTTGTTTAATTGTTGCTTATGAAGGGCTAACACGCTAGCTAACACGCTAGCCGGCTAATTAGCTCCAATGCTAACTGCTGGAGTGGGCGGGGGTCTGCTGGTAGTTTTCTAGGCGGGCGGCCAACCTCCACCCTCGCAACGCTCACCTCACAGCTGCTGTGGTCCCAAGTGCGCGTGGGCGGCGCTAAATGAAAAAAAAAAAAAAAAAAACTTCAATAATTGCAATCATTGTGATGAATGTTGAAGTAATTGAATTTATAATCGAACAATTAAAATCTGCTCTTTCAATTAAACCTCTTTAATTGAAACTTTGCAATCACTGAATGTCATTTAATTAAACTGCAATACACTCGTGTGTGTGTGTGTGTGTGTGTGTGGGGGTGTGTGTGCGTGTGTGTGTCATGTGGGGACCGCTTTATGAAAAATGTGAAATGAGGTTAGGCCAGCAAATGAACGAGTGAGTGCAAACTTTGCAGAATGTTCGACAAACTTTCTTGGCCTGATTTTGGTCGACTGCCGCACGTGTAAAACATTTCGGTGGCGGAACAAGTCTAGTTTTGCGTGCTTGGGAATCGCAAACCAAATTATTAGAATTCCCAAACTATTCGAACGGACGGACGGGAATAAAATGCGTCCCGGCAGGAGTTGAATGAAAACTTATTGAATTGGAAAATCACTTTTGATTACAAAGTGTGAATTGGAACTCAAACTATGGAATTAGACTTAATCTCAATCCAAACCAAATCATTTCAATCATTTCACTTTCAAATTGAATCACAAGCCGCGTACTTATCTAGATGTCTTTTCTTAGAGAGATGTGCACCCCTAATTAGTCCAATATCTTGCCAATAAGTATTCCAAAAATAAGTCGAAAAAAAGCAACCGTCCGGAAAGAAAACATGTCTTCCAATAGCAAGATTTAGATTTAGATTTAGATTTAGACACGACTGGATGGGTTCTCAAACTTTCACTGGCGACAAGAAGAAGAAGACGACAAGTTGACTTTTTGTGTGGGCGTCTGCTTTCATCATTCTGTCATTTTGTCTCGTGATGATTTCATCACTCGTTCCGGTCTGGTTTGGTTTGCGACTAATTGGACTGTCACCACTTTCACATTTTCAAACAATTCTGATGCAATCAAAATCACATGATGACATGATATTCTTCTTTTAATTGATCTTTTTCGCCCATTCAGTGCCAACCAGTTTCAGACTCTCCTTCATCCTGCCAATATATATATATATATATATATATATATATATATAAACAACCTCTCATTGGACCAAGCCTCATTTGCATATTGCCTGGTCATCAGCCTCATTTGCATCCATCTTTGAGTCATTATCATGTTTAATTGAGCTCATTTTGCGTCCACTCATGACGTCACCGCGTCTAAAGTTCCTCCCTCATTCCGACTCGGACGGCGTAGGCGGAGCCTGGCTGCTGGCGCAGACAAAAGCGCGGGGACTGACTCAGCGCGGGAAATAAAGGCGCGCGTCTCCTGCTTTTTGTTCAAAGGCAGCCGCGTAGCGTACGCGATGAACGAGCATCCGCGTCTTGTGCGCGCGCACGCAGGGGTCGCGCCCGGAAGAGACGGCGACGGCGGCAGGAAGACGGACGACAACAACACTGACGTCTTACAAGACGTCATCGACGTCACTCAGCAAAGTCTTGAGCACGCCCAGGAAAGGTGACCAGCACGCGCGCGCGCACGCACACAGCCACAAAATCACGTTTTTTCGTCATCACACTTTGAATGTTTGAAATGTATTTTGCGGACTTCAAACTTTCTCGCCTCAACAGAATAGAATCTTTTTTTTTTCCTCAATCTTATTTGATTGCGTTTTGTGTTTATGCGCAAATTAGATTCAACTGCACCCAAACGTCTTCGGAACGTTTAAATTGACTTTTAAATTCCTGTACTTTGTAAGAACAAAAACTAATAACTATGAATGTTAAGTAATTAGCTTGACCTACAAATGTAATAATTCCTACGAATACTTTTGTAACAATTTATTGAAATGATACTGTCAAGCGAGAAAACGTGCGAATGGAGAAACTTTTAAGAGGCGCAATGCAGTCGGCCTGCAAGCCTCCGATCCCACATCTATGTGTGTAAAACAGAACAAATTGTCCTGCGTGCGTTGCAGGAAGCACACGCTGAACTGCCACCGCATGAAGCCTGCACTCTTCAGTGTTCTCTGCGACATCAAAGACCAAACAGGTAGACGAACAAACACCGCGCGCACGCGCACGTTAGCATGATGCTGCAATGAAGGAGCAGGAATGAAGTTCACCCACTCAATAGCGCTTGTGTTGATTCAAAGATGGACGTCAACCGATTCCGAATACGACGAGCTCGTCAAGCGAAACTAAAACGAGCTAAGTTGACTAAATTAAAATTAAGATAAGATAAACTAAGATAACGTAAATCAAGATGAACTTTGACGAGTTAAAGTAAGGGAAGCTACGCTAACTTAAGCTAAGCAGTATTAAGTAAAGTTAAATTAAGGTAAGGTAAGCAAAGTTAAGTGAGTTCAGCCAAAATAAAAAAAATGCAAGATAAAACTAAGCTAAGCAAGATAAGTTAAACTAAAATAAGATCAACTAACTGAAATGAAATTAAGATAAAAATCAACTAAGATGAGCCAAGATAAGTTAAGTTACCCCAATGAGAAGTCAATAATTGTGTTTGAGCGCATAGAGGAAGTGTGACGCGTGAGTGGACACAAGTACAGATGGACTTTTTTGTTGTTGTTGTTGTCGCGTGCGTTTCAGCGCTGCGCTTGCGCGTGTCCGCCGACGAGGGCGAGGCAGCGGACGCTCAGCTGGCCCGGCTGGACAACATGCTGCTGACGGAGGGCGAGGTCCCGGTGGGGGGCGACGTCGGCGGCGACGTCGATGGCTCCGACTACCGAGAAAAACTGACACGGATCCGACACATCTACCGCGCCGAACTCGACAAGTACCAGCAGGTAACGAGCGCCGACCGCAAAGCCGGATGACGACGACCGCTCCTGAGCTCAAACTTGAACCCGTGTGCTGTGTTGCGACCGCGTGCGGGCTCAGGCGTGCAGCGAATTCACCACGCACGTGCTGAACATCCTGCGCGAGCAGTCGCGCACGCGTCCGGTCTCGTCCGAAGAGATGGACGGGATGGTGTGCGCCGTCCAGCGCAAGTTCCGCTCCATTCACTTGCAGCTCAAGCAAAGCACCTGCCAGGCCCTCATCGTCCTCCGCTCGAGATTCCTACAAGACAGGTCACCCGCCGGCCGCCCGCGCCTCATTTGCATGCGCCTCATTTGCATGAAGCAGGCCGAGCAGGAACCGACATCATATTCAGAGGTGGGCGTTCCGTCAGACTGACGGACCGGTCCGAACCTTAAAGACCGACTGTGAAGTCATTTTATAAAAAGCCAAATCAAAGTCATTAAACATAAAAAAAATAAAGCAAAAAACAAAAAAAGTCATTTTTTTTCCAAAGTGAGATGCTGGCAAGCATCAAACCCGAACGTGTGACGTCATTTCAAGAGCAACCATGACGAGCTCCGCATGGAAACTGTACGAGGACAATCGAAAATCGATATTTCAAACTTGTCTGAGGGGAGGAAGTTGTGACGCCAGACGCTCAGAATGCCAAAAATCTTGTGCCCGATCGACCGAACATAAAGCGGAGACGAGACCCGTCGAGATTGGATGAATGCTGAGAGGTTGATGTTTTTTTATGAATTTGATGTTGGTCCATATATTCTGCTTGCGCTGAGAGCACACGTCATCGAAGGTTGGTGTCTTACATGATCAAATTATCCTTTTTTTTTTCATATTTAAGAGTACTCGAAGGCACAAATTTAATAAATCATTAAATGCAAATGAATTCACAGTTATGATGGACTCGTGAATTTATTCTCTGCGAGAAAAAACGTTTTCTTTTGGCTCGAAAATGCAAGAAGAATGGCAAAAAAAGTTAACAGAACAGAATGCAAAATGCAATGGAATGCCCGACTGGCAATTCGGACTTCTTGAAATGACGTCACTCGCCGGAGATTGCCGAACAAAGTAAGCTTCAAATAGCTTTCGAAAATCACAAAAATTGACGCACGACAAATGACGGATCAACAAAATGTGGTCAATCGCCCTCCTCTGATGACATATATCGTTTCATCTGTTTTTGTTTTTTTTTTTTGTTTCCGTTGGCGTGGTTGACTAACGTTTGTTTGTGTGCGGGCGGGCGGACAGACGCAAAAGGCGCAACTTCAACAAGCAGGCCACCGAGATCCTCAACGAATATTTCTACTCGCACCTGAGCAACCCGTACCCCAGCGAGGACGCCAAAGAGGAGCTGGCCCAAAAGTGCCACATCACCGTCTCGCAGGTAGCCGACTCCAACGCCGCGTGATGAAGATGCGCATCGCTGCAGTGAGCTGTGCATCATTTTCAGCTTTTCTGAAGTTTCCAATCCAAAGTTTTCCTTCATATATTGTAGACACAGACAAAAGAATTTGCATGAACCCAACTACAATCTTTAATGTTGTCTTTGTAAAATGCTCCGTTTTTTTCCTCTTAAATTTTATTAATGATTTTTTTCATAATTTGCCCAATCTGTCTACAATTTAAAATGATATATTCTTGTCTTTTTTAATTGTATTTTTGGTGAAATTACAGATTCTACATTCACTTTTTTCCTTGTCATTTTTCAACGTTTCAGTTGAAAAATACTATAATATATCATAATATTCTTATAATTATTGCAATATTTTTGCCCTCGTATTTTTTAATTGTATTCTTTGTAAATGCGCACATTTTAAGTCTAAAATTAGAATTATTGTCCTAGTGTTTCTAATATGTTCACATAAATTCACACCTTTTTTTAAATTAACTAAAATGTTGTTTTTTCCAATAACTTTTCATATTTTGGTTTGAAAAAAACTTTGGGGACAATTTCGCTCATTAACTGCATTGATTTCCTTTTAAATGCCTTTGCCTGGCGTCCATTCAGCTGCTTCTTTTTTTTCTTTTCCTTTTTTGTGGGCTCAGGTCTCCAACTGGTTTGGCAACAAACGAATCCGCTATAAGAAGAACATCGGCAAGTTCCAGGAGGAGGCCATCGTTTACGCCGCTCGGACCGCAGTCGACCCAGCGACGTTTGGCAGCGCAGCCAATTCTCCCGCCACTCGCGCGCCGGCAGGTGAGACGGGAAGATCCCACGTTCATCTAGGCTGCGGATAGTTTGTCAAACTTGTGCCTGTTGTCTTTTCGCTAAAGCGAAACTGCCAGTTAACTAGCCGGGGAGGTCGTGACGTGTTTTGTCTCCCCGCAGGTGCTTTCAATGCCAGCAAACTGTTGGCCGGCAAGCCATTTCTCAACGGCAACGGCCACCACTGGCCACCAGGGGGCAGTGGCGTCCATTCACAGGTAGTCGCCAATAGCAGCTTGTGCGCTTTAAATGAGACATTTTTCTTCTCACAAAATTTTACAATTGTATTATCATAAAATTACACCTTTTTCTTCACTACAAATGCCCCCCCATATAAAACCAAAACTTAAGTTATTTAAAATTACTTTTCAAGTTCTTTTTGTACATTCAACTTTTCTACACCTAAAATATTTTTATAGAGCCTTTTTCGATTTCAAATTTTCACAAAATGACAGCCTTTTACACTACAATTTTACATTTGACTGAATTTTCTTGGAATCCTTCAATTCCAATTCTCTTGAATTTATCTTTTCCACCTCATTGTATGTTTCACTTTGAAATTTTAGCCTTGAATACATTTTAAAAAGAATCATATTATAGAAATTAATCTGAAATGACATCTGTGTGTGTGTGTGTGTGCTTAGCTATCTATATTACAAATTATTTGGAGGAGCAATTGTTGTAGTGCAATTGCATGACCTTGTTTTCTTTTTCTTGTCAGGCAAACGGCGAGTGGGCGTCTCGACCACCAGCAGAAGGACCCGAAAGCGTCGCATCCGATGCCTCCGACTGAGACATGGTGCCGTCTTTTTTTCCGGGACCATCACGTGACCGTACACAAAAAACAAATTTGCAATTTTTGTTCTCATAAAGTCACACCTAAAATATATATTTTTGGGGCAATTTTATTATTACACAAGTTCCACACTTTTTCATGTGAAAATGACCTCGTTTTTTACTGCATCAGACTTTATTTTTGTTTTTTTTTGTTCATTTGCTGCTCGTTTTTGCTCAATGTGCAGCAGTTGTGGTGCATTCCAAACACTTGAGTTGGCTCGTTTTGCTTCAAGAGTGACGCCGACGAGCGCCACATTTTAGCATGTTGCTAGCCAGTTTTTTTTTTTTTGCGAGCGACTGCCGCAAACTGTTTAGCCAGCTTTGACGCGTCGCTAAAAGACCAACTTTCGCTACAAGACCAACTTTTCCAAAGATGACAATTGAACAACGAAACGCGATGTCAACGCCGACCAAGATTTCCCCAGAAGTTCCCAACTGCCAAATATTTGACTTGTGACTGCATGTTGTTTTTTTAAATGAAAAAAGACCAGCAACAAAGTTTTTTTAGATGAATAAACAAGTTGAATGTTGCGCCCACGAAGCGAGCGAGTTAAGTGTGGTCCTCCCGTTTTCTTCATCTTGTTTGTTGGCGCGTGCGTGGGCGCGCGTGAGCAGTCTGCGCGTCACACTCGCGGTGGATTTGAGCAGCTGTCAATCAGCCGCTTATCGCGCAGCAACACTAAGCGAGCATGTGCACGCGCCCGCGTGCACCGTCAAAACCTTTCATGAGGAATTGGAAATGCTCAATTGGAAAGATCAACTCCAAACAAATCACTGACCTACTTGCATCCATCCATTATCTTAGCTGCTAATTTAAAAGCTTACTTTGAGATTGTAACCCTTGTTTAAAACTCAAACCCAGAATTGAAATCCTTGTTCGAGACCTTCACCTGAGTTGCCCAAAAAAAAACCTAAATCCTCAAACCCAAAATTTAAAAGCCAAGATTGGAAGCCTTACCCTATTTTGAAATGTTTATTTGAAAGTCAGGTTTAAGACACTAAACGCATGAAAACTGTCAGTCTAGTTGGAAACCTTATCCTAGTTCCAAAGCAAACAATTCTGGGCAGAGTCACATGACGCCTCACAAATTGTATGACATCATAGCGACGTTGAACAAAACGATTGCTTTTTGCCCTCATTTAATGGAGAACGAGCGTCGCACGCCAGCACCGGTGGTGGGCGGGCGGTCGCCGTGACGGATCCGGCGGGCGAGGCTTCATCTGTTGTAAGGATGCATGGAGGCCGACGCCGACTTGATGTTGGTCTTGATGCCCGGCATCTTGCCTGAAAGGAAACGCCGTGATATTTCAAAAGACTCGGAAGAAAGCCAAGATGGCGCCAGACAGGAAGTGAGGACGCGTCTGCCTCCTTACCCGGCTGTCCTTGCTGCTGGGGGGGCCCTCCCAGCCCCCCCGGCTGACCGGCGCCCCCGATGGTGACCTGCTGCAAGGTGGGGGGCCCGCCGGGCATCATGGCGCCCGGCGGGCCCGTGTGTCCCGCCGCCGCCGAGCCGCCGGGGGGGCGGCACTTGGACAGGCCCTTGCCGAAGGCCACCGCCCCCACCAGCGCGCTGGTGTCGGCCGGGTTGAACCAACATTTGTTCTGGCGCAGCGCTGAAGGACGGACAAACGAAAAGTGCCCACGTCACAAAAAAAAGGGACAGCCCACTTGCCCTCCTTCTCGTTTCTTTTGCCTTCCTTTCTTCCCGCCACCCTCCCCGACTCCCCGACTTCGGGTTTGCAACTCGGGTTCAGATGGGCGGAGTCACGTGACTAGCCGTCTTAAAGGGGCATGAACATTGCAGCAGACAGAAAAGACTTTTTTTTTTTTTTTTTAAACACCACATTTACCGACATGGGCAAAATGATGTCGGTCATTGTAATAAATTTCGGTAACGGTACATTTTCGGTTTATTGCCCAGCCTTTCTTTCTTTCCTGACTGCTGTCCTTCCTTCCTTCCCAATTACTTCTTCCTTTCCGTCATTCTTTCCATTTTTGCCTTTCTTCCTTCCTTGTTTGTTTGCTTCCCTCTTTTCAACCCTCACTCCATCCTCTCCTGCCCACTTTTTATTCCTTCCTACCCTGCCTCCTTGCTTTCGCCACCTTTTTTCATTTACTCCTCCCAAACTTGTTAGTCGTTCTAAATTTTCATGACACATTGATGAGGTGACAACTGGAAGTGGTTTGTGACCAAAAAAAAAAAAGATCGCTGACGATGTGACTCACCGGCGCTTTCTGCGTCTCGCTCGTCTCTCGGGTTGCTGAGCTTCTCCAGCAGGTTGGAACACAACTTGTTCAACGTCTGGATTTGTTTCTGCAGGAGAGAAGCAGAAGGAAGTGAGGGAAGAGGAAAGGAAGGCAGAAGAAAGTGTGCGTGGAGAGGAAGAGGGGATAGAAGAAGAGAGGGGGAAGGAAAAAAGGAGGGATGACAGACGGAAGACGGGAGAGAAAGATCACAGGGGAAATGAAACAAGCGAGGACGTAAGAAAGGAAGGAAAGAAAGCAAGGTAGGAACAAAAAACAAAAAAAATCAAACAAGGAAGGAAGGATCCAAAAAAGGGAATGAAAGTGTGATGGAAAGCAGCAAAGAGAGGGAAGGAACGAGGAGAGCGGCAATGAAGGAAAAAAGACGAAGAGGAAGTGGCCACCTGCGCCACTTCGGGCCCGACACGTGCGGCCTCAACGCTGAGCTGCTTTTCCTGCTCCTCGACTTCGGGGTCGGGTTTGGTGCGCAGGTAGTCGGGGACGATCTCGTGGCTGAAGACGGGCACGCGCTGCTCCGTCACTTTCTGAGTGCACGAAAACAACGACAACCACAAAAAAAAAAGCTTTAGTTTGGCGAACACTGTCGCGTGACGTCGGCTTTTGATTTTTGGAATGCGAGTAGGATATCAAAATCAGACTGAACAAAAAAACTAACGAATTGTAGATGACGCCATGCAGCGTAAACGTGAAGCGGCGTCTCACCGCCAAGTCGTCGTCGCGGTCTTGCGAGAGCAGCAGCGGGATGATGAGCTGGTTCCGGAAAGACGGCGTCTTCTCGTTCTTCAGCAGCTTGTTGATGGTGTTCAGCTGACCCGACAGCAGAGCAAAGTTGTCCAGCACCGACGGCCTGACGAGCATGACAAGACACACAAAAGCTAGCTCATTGCTAACGCAACATGGGAAACGACATAGAGCGGCTAACAAAACGAGCAGCGTTAAAGCCCAAGACAAAAAAGTGTCCGTCTCACCATGTGAGTCGCTCGTACTCGTTCTCCAGCTTGAAGATGAACGAGTGCAAGGCGTTCTTCACGTGCGCTACTTGCGTGATGAGCGACTCCAGCGACGCTTCCAGCTGCTTCTCTTCACGCTGCTGCATCCAAACCAAAAACACGCACATGCGCATCAAGTTGGCATGGACAGGCGATCAGCCATTCTCTACTCCATTCATTTAGACAACTGATTGATGAATTGCATATATTAAAAAAAATAAAACTTTTTCTCCACCCCTTAATTTAAAACCGGACATTATGTCAGACTAACAGTGTAGAAAATGCACCAACATGAATTCATGGTCTGGTTCCTGGTTTGGTCCGTCGGAAATTTGGCAAAAATTTTGCTTTTTGTTTTCCAAAGTAAAAGAAAATTTTTCCAAATGTCTTTATTTGAAAAACAAAAAACCCCAAAGATAAATCGTCAGCTTTCAAATTGAAGGATGCACTGTTGAGAGGATGAAATTCCAAGGCCGTTGGACAATTTTAATTCAACAAGGACTCTGAATAATTTCACAAGACATCAAATATTTGGCCATTAATTTGATCATCAATAGGTTGTCCATTATGTTTTGAGCCTTCAACTGTAGTTAACTTTTTATTATAATGCACTTCTCCGTCTTTAAAAACTTTTGTGGGATGCACTGAATTGGACCAAATTTAAGTGTGGTGTTAAAGTTCAACCGTGTTAAGAGTCGCTGACAAAAATATTAAATGTAATTGAATGAAAACACTGTCAATTTTTTTAGTTTTAGTCCAACTACGTCGCTGTGTTTCAATGTTGGTCCTGATGTTGGTTCTTGGAATTACTCGCTTTTGGTGTTACGGTTTTTTTGTCGTGTTGATGCCTTTGCTTTAGCGGCTAATGCTAACAAGCCAAAACAGCCAACGAATGGTCGCCAAGTGCACGCAGATGAACCCCAAAAGGCACGAGGAGGACGTACAAAGAGAGCTGGCTAACGAACTTCTGAAAAAGTTGAAAAGGGACATAAAAACGACAAGTTTGCCTTCGATCAGCTTCCACTCACCTGCATCGTCAAGGGACAAACTGACAATGAAAACACACAACGTCACAGTTGGATACAAATACTTCCGCTGTGCTCCTTTCGATATAAAAGGATATTTTGGAAGTCACATTTTAAGTCTATGGCTTCCTCAATTGTTTGCATACATTCACATATATATATATATATAAAACTTAACACAGTTTGATTTTTCATTACCATTAATGTTTTAAGAACGTAAACTTGGCGGAAACAATCACATCAACGATTGCATTATCTAAAACTGACGTTAGATCAAAACGTTTCCGGTTTCACCTTTTCAATATAAAAGCATTGTTTTCAATTGGGACTTTTAATTAATAGCTTGTAATTCTTTCTAACGTGTAAGCAATTAAGAAAAGAAAACAAATGTCAACCAATCTTTTTGACAGATTATTAAAAGTAAATTTGAATATTCATTGAATATTGTCCATTGGTGCAAAGGCTTGTTTGTGGCCTGACAATGATTGGAGGCCAATCACGTGGTAGTCGGTATGAGCCCCGCACTGACCGATGACCAGTTGAGGTCAAAAGACACGTCACGCTTGGGTGACCCTCACGAGGACACGCCACAGAATATAAAATGGACGGATGGTGTGAAAGCAGACCATGAAAATAGACGACAAAATGTGTCGACAGTTTTATTGAGAAAGTTTGAACTGATGAGCAAATGCAAATTGTGAAAAGGGAAGCTTGTGCCAGCTTGGCCGGCCCATGTGGACGTTCAGAAGAGACTCTCCACGTCGCCCATCTCGACCACCACCGTCTTCAGCTGCGAGTAGTACTCGACGGTCACTTGACCGTTCTCGCGTCCAAAACCTGCCTCAAAAAAAAACAAAAAAGTTTTTGGAGTGGTAGTAATGCATAGTTTGTCTGCGTGATGTAACAGAATTAATTGAAGCATTACATCTAAATACACATACTATTAATTCTTTACATTCCTATTTATGTATTTATAAAGCAGAATATTAAACATAGTTATTGTCCTTCAAAGAACACGACAAATTTTCTGTTGTTTCTTTTTTAACACCATTTGCATTTCAATGACCTATCATAAAGACAGCGCTGTATCAATGTATTAAAATAACAGCATTATATTGGAAGTACCAGGGAGTAATATTTGTAACAAAAAAATGAATGACAGCAGAAATAATGTATCAGGCAAAACTTATTCAAAAGCAATGTACAACCCTTGAAATAAAGTCGTAGCAAGCGACTTCCTCCGAGGCCACGATGACCACAATTTTCAAAGTCAAGCTCAATCTTGCGGAAGCTTTTCCTGGTTTTCTTTTCAAAGGTTTTGCGGCTGAGCCCACCTGACATCTTGTATCCTCCGAAGGGGACCTCCACGGGGCTGATGTTGTAGTTGTTGACGTAGCATGTTCCCGCCTCCAGCTTCTCGGCCACCCTGTGAGCTCGTGAGATGTCTCTGAAGGACAAAGGAGGAGAACATTCAGCACGACGCCAACCTCCGCAAGTGGCGGCGGTGGCGATCACCTGGTGAATACTCCGGAGGCGAGTCCGAAGGTGGTGTTGTTGGCCCGCTGCAGAACTTCCTCCTCCGTGTCAAACGGCAGCACCGACATGACGGGCCCAAAGATCTCCTCTTTCACGCACGTCATGTCGTCCCGGCAGTCGTCTGCAGCGAACGCAACAAGAAATGTGAGCACGAAACACAAAGATCCTCCACACAAAACAGAACCGCGACATGAAACTAGCATTAGCTTGTTAGCTTCACCTCACCGAGCACACAGGGTGACATAAAGTACCCTTCCTTGAGTTTCGGGTCAGCGGGCACAAGCGGTTCTCCACCACAGAGCACCTTGGCTCCCTGCGACGACACGACCGCCAAACCGTTAGCGTCAGCGTTAGCATTAGCATGGAAGGCTTCTCCAACGTGTGCTTGCTCCTCACCTGTTCCTTGGCCTGCTTGACAAAACCAAGAACCTTCTCCAGCTGAGGCTTGCTGATCAGCGCCCCCATGCGGGTCTGGTCCAGCAAGGGGTCCCCCACCGTGATGGCTTTGGTCCTGCTGACCACCTTCTCCAGGAACTGCGGCATGATGTCCCTCTGCACAAACACTCGGGTGCCGTTGCAGCAAACCTACACCCGCCAAAGTCCCGCAATTAGAAACACAATTACAACAAGAACTTCAAAAAGGACCGGAACCACAACTCAAAAACCAAAACCCTCACTCATTAACCACCATTGACGGCTAAAGACGTCAAAGATCCATTTTTTGGGGGGGCTGGTTTAAATAAGAACGAAAACCAGAAATATAAAACACAATAACAAAAACAGAGTTGGAAGCACCACCAAGACAAGCACACGAACCGGAACTACAAATAGAGCAGGAAGTTTCAAGGAAACGAGAACAATAAGTCCAACACCAAAAAAACAGAACCAGAACGCGACCAATAAGCCAAAGTACAAATACGGCCAAAAACAAAACTTTGAAATGTACGAGAGCAAGAACGACAAGAAGAACAAAAACATCATCGAAAGCAGAACCAGAACAAGAATCACCACTGGAAGAGAACTACAAATGGAGCCAGAAATGACGACAACTAGAACGGAACCCAAAAGTCCAACAACAACAAAGTGTTTAAACACGTCCAAATTGTTCCAACTTCACTGGACACTTTGTGGAAATTTAGCAGAAGTTGAGCGTCCTGGCAAAGTTCTGGATTGGCGAGACGCTCACCTGTCCTTGAGTGAGGAAGTTGGCCATGAGGGCGCCCTTGACAGCGTTGTCCAGCTCGCAATCTTTGAAGATGATCAGCGGAGACTTCCCGCCCAGCTCCAGCGTCACCGGCTTGACGCCGCGGGCCGACATCTCCATCACCTGACCACATCAAAGACAAAACCTCATTCTGGTGCTCTCAGTCCAAGTTCTGGTTCTCCGAGTTCAGTCTTAGTCTGCTTCTTGTTAACTGTACCAAGTCCCGGCCTAGAAGTCTCTGGACTCTACTTTGGCTTTGTTTAGCCTTGTTCTAGACCTTTATTTTCTGTTGCTCTGGTTTTTGGCTGAGCTTCTTGTCCGTTTCTTGAGTTTGTCTTTTTCGAGTACGAGCTGCGCTTCTTGTTGAGTTGTGATTGTTTTTGTTTTACTTTTAATAGCGACTCCAGTTCTGATTCTCGCACTTGAACCGGTCCTTATCGGGTTCTGGTACTCGATCTAACCTTTCTCTGATTATTGTGCTGGTTCTGGTTCTGGTCTGGTTTGGGTTCAGGTTCTAGCTCATGTCGGACTCTCGTCAATTTCAGGTTGTCGTCCCGGTTCAAGTTTTGGTTCGTCTTCTAGTTTTTTTTTGCTCAGGTCTCTTTTGTTCTACTTGTGGTCCTTCTCTTGGACTGGTTGTAGTTCTGGCTCAAATTCTAGTCTCTCGTCTCAGCACGGATGCGGCGTTACCTTCTTGCCGGTGGGCACGCTGCCTGTGAAGGACACCTTTGCCACCTCGGGGTGCTGACACAGCAACGTTCCGGTGGTGGCGCCACCTTGCACCACACAGAAGAGGCCTCGCGGCACGCCGGCCTCCTGGTAGATCTCGGCCAGGACGACGGCCGTGAACGGCGTCATGGGCGACGGCTTGAACACCATGCCGTTGCCTGACCGCACCGAAGGTCACGGCGCAGCGTCAAAGCCATGCAGCGGAGGAAAACGTGGCAAATGTTTGCAAACTCACCGCAAGCCAGCGCGGGGGCAGACTTGACCACGGCGATCTGGAAGGGGTAGTTCCAGGCGCCGATGCCCACGCACACGCCCAGAGGCTCCCGACGGGTGTACGCAAACGCGCCGCCGGGAAGCTGGATGTGCTGACCTGAGCGGATGCACAAACACGACTTGTCGATCCGGCTCCACTCCTTTGTGAAATTTCTTCCTAGGTCAACTCCTACTTTTTCAACTGTTGGTTGTTACCGGGGGGGGCCAAAATGGGGGCCGACAATTTGAAGGAATTGTGGGACTGACCAGCAAAAAAAGGTCAAGTGCCCAGCGCTGGTTCTAGTTATCATCCTTTCAGGTTATTGTTTTAGTTTTGGTTCAACATCTGGATCCATTCCTAGTAATACGAAACACATTACAGCCGCAAGGCGCTAGTTTTCTCCGTGGATCCACGACCTCGATTTTTAGTGAGCCGTCCGTGTTGCTACCAAAACACGATTGGCGATTCATCGACTTGATGATCTATTTGTCATTGCAGATGGATTCAGGACGATGCTTGGAGTAGTCTGCTCCTCCTCGACTTTCTTGTGGACCGACCTGCCATGGTTGAAGCCAGTCCGGCATAGAACTGCAGACACTGCCAGGCGCTGTCAATATCCGCCAGAGCTTCAGTGATGGACTTGCCGTTGTTGATCACCTCCAGCTTGGCGATCTTCTCCCGACGCTCCTGAAAAAAAAAATGATGCTTAGGCGCATTGGTTACTTTTTACAAAGAAAAAAAAAAAAAAAAGAAAAAATGTTTTGATGAAGGGTTTCAAGAGTGATATGGTTCCAGAATGGGTTTTGAAGATGAGTGTTACGATTTCCATTTATCAGTTCAGGCCGGGATTACGTTTGGAGTGGAGATTCTTAAACACTCACAGCATTAATGAGTAACATGTTTATCTTTCATTGCGATAACAAGAGCAAGATGGCCGCCGGCGTCTCACTCTGATAATGCGAGCGGCCTCCAACATGACGCGCGCCCGCTCCGTGCCCGCCATCTTGCCCCACTTGGCGTACGCGCTGCGAGCGCTCTTGATGGCCGAGTCCACCTCATCAGGGCCGCACGGGGTCAACTGACACAGCACACGCCCTACACGCACACGCAGGGAGCAAAGTCCACATTCAGAAAATAGCAGGAGGAAAAAAACAACTTGGGGGGGTGGGGGGCTGGGGCTGCTGTTATGCAACAACTGGCTGAACCTTTTGATCCGCAGAGACACACACGCCTCGAGTGCTGAATCACACATTCGCAACGCCGCTACACTGAACGTGTCAAAGAGACCTTATGTTTCAAAACGGCTGAGTCAGAAATCATTCATTCGTTCCCTGATTTTATATAAATTGGATGACCCACTCCCCAAATGAAACTGTTCCTTTTTTTCATTTTATGTTTGGGTTGTTTTGGGGATTCCTCCCCCCCCCCGTTGCATTTACAATTTGTGTCACCTATTTGCAGATTTCCGCTTATCTCTATTTCCCGCAAATGCCAACCGTCTGCTCTACTTATATTAAATATACACTATATATTTGTTTCAACAAAAATCATATATGGGCTGTCGTAGCTCAGCAGGGTCATGACACGACCGCTTTCGGCAAAACGTAATTCTGAAGTGACGCCAAATTGAATAAAATGATGTTCCGTCACCCAGTCGCGTCTCTTTCAAAACGCGCCACGCCGTGAAGACAAAGTTTGGCCGTGAGACAACAGGAATATTTTTTAGGGTGACCACACGGGCACAACGACATGTCTGAATGAAATCAGACGGAACATGACTCAAGTTGTCCAGTTGAGGAGTTTGCAAAATAGCAGCGAGATGAGCGAGAGGACCGGCACGCCAATCTTGTTCACGTTTGAAGCACAATTTATGTTCTGTTTTAAGACTGGTTTGCTGGACGCATCTTCTGCATCCCTCACATAAATTGAATTTCAGCCCCCCTTCCCCAAATCACTAGAAATGTTAATACAGTGCATTGATTAATTTGCTACCAAGTAATGTCAATCTATTTATATAGCAAGATTTTTCTTTTTTTTAAGATCTGAGAGAACGAGTGCCAAAACAACCATCTTCGCCCATTGCGCCACGTTGGCACATCCAATGTGGCGGAAACGTCGACGTACGCTTCATCGCGCCAAGCGGCATTCACGTCGATATACAGTCCAAGAGACGTGTGCGTGCGCGCGTGCGTTAGCATAGGCCTCGTACCGGTGGCGGGCTCGTAGACTGGCTCGGTGGTCGCCCCGGTGCCGGCCCGCGGCGCCTGTCGCTCGCCGTCCCAGAAGTTGAGGTTGTCGCTGAGCAGCAAACTGCCGGTGGTGGCGGCGCTCGTGGCAAACAGGCTGGATTGTGTCATGCTTCCGTTCGGGATCAACTAGCTTGCTTGAACTTGCTGCGTACAACTCGCGATGAGCAACTGACGCGGGTCGCTTGTTGGCTGGACTGAAGCTAAGCTAAAGCTAAAGCTAAAGTTGGAGGGCTTTAAATCGCGGCCACAGCCCATCAAGTGACGTACACTTCAAGTCCTGGGGGCTTACAAAATAAAATTCAAATTCATTTGCACATCGAAATGTTTGCGGTATGACTTAACTGCCAATAATTTGTCCAGCTCTACTTTGTTTTGTGTTGCAATTTGGACTCGACTCCTCAAGTTTGCTGTTGTACTGAAAAGACGTTGGCGGCACGTTGGCGGCGTGTTCCGTTATGAGTTTGTCTGCAGCTTTCTTAACTTGTCAAAACGGCGGCGCTCGCTCACAGCAAACAATTGAATAAACCTACCGGAGGCAGTATCTTTTTATTTGGTATCCTTAATAATGAAGGAGTCGTATGAGTGTCACGAAGTGCGAAAGAGAAATCGAGCAAAAGAGCGCAGTGTGGGCTCAAGTGAAGCCGACATTGGAAATGAATGACGAGGATGCCAGGAATCCAATTCCCATTGATGCTTTTTGTTAACCCCTCTAGGGTGATTTAGGTGTTAGAATTTTCAAGCACTTGCTGTATTTGTCAGTTTTTTTTTTTGCTGAGTTTTGGAGTAAACTTCAGCTGGGTGTGGCGTAAAACATCTGATGAAACAAATGATGATTCTCGGCCATATTGCTGCTTGTTTTCAAGTCACAAGAGTCGAGTTCATCGCCGTGCATCTCTGATCTCCAAACAACTCGTATCTCGAAAAGCTGGCAAGCGTCCGTTAGTGACGGACCGGTCCGACTCCAGGTCGAGCCTAGAAGTGATTGACCGCCGAGCACAAGTTGCGATGCTCAAGCGATGAGAACGGAAACTAAAAGGTAGCCATAAAACTTTATTGAAAGGTAAGAAACAGCATTGGTGACTTAAAACGACTCTTGACAATTTTTTCCGCTCAAAGTCCATTGGAGCCAACGGCGTTGTCGTGACCTTTAGGAGAACTTTGCGGCTTGTGGCGGGGGGCCCAGGAAGCCCCCTGCCTGCTTGGTGGCCGCCCTGGAGGGAGCCAGGCCTAACATCTTCTGGATGTTCTGTGCAGGACAACACAAGCGGCGGTGGTTGCATGATGGCACAACTCAATCGCGCCAGTCGTGCAACGTGTGCGGGCGGACGGCGCCGGGATACCTGTCGGATGGACATGGTGCAGAGGATGTAGAGGAAGATGAAGGAGCAGTCGGTGTAGTCTTCGCCCAGCAGGTTGCGATGCGACAGGCCCTGGATGTACGACAACGGCACGAAGGGGAGCTTGGCCACCACGCGCCCATCAAAACTGGAGGGGGAAAAAAAAAAAAGGTCAAGGTTCGCAGCTTCAAGGTTTTTCTCTTTGGAAAGTGCAACAGTCCGTCGGAATAATGGCAATTTTTATGCTGTGAAAAGACTAACGGCAGTATCATGAGTGCAAATGATTTTGTTTTACAATTTCGACACTACCAAATTCAAAGTGCAACATCAACACTTTGTCTACTTTTGAGGAAATCAAAGAACTGCGAGACTTGGGAAACGATTGTGCTGTAAACACAGCTCATGTTTGTATGCACGGGAAATGTGAGGAGTGCGACGCTTACATGGAGTTGAACATGCCCATCAAAGCGGTGAAGCAGAAGCCAATGGCAAACATGGACTTCATGCGCACCTGCAAAGAATCAATCAGACATCGCTCGAAGATTGATTGATTAAATATTGCCAAGTGACGTTTCTGACCATGGACAAGTCTCGGTTGTTGTTCTTGAGCTTCTCCTCTTGTCTTTCTGCAAAACATCAACACGTGAGCTCATCATCATCGCTGGGGGTCGTTGCAAAGAAAAAAAAAAAGAATCTTACCAATCTTCTTCTTCTGCTGACGTCCTGCAGATTCTGTGATGGTTTCTTTTTTCTTTTCCACTATGGCAAACACACACTGATGACTCGCTCAGCAAAACATCAATCAAAAAAAATAAATACGACTGATGATCTTTTGTCGTGGCGCATACGTTTTTTGCTTTGTTTTTCCACCTCAGCCTTGAGTCGCTTGTACTTGTCCGTTCGGTACACCAGCACCCACGTGATTCCTGTCCAATCACAACGCAGCGTCTTACAACTTCAACACTTCTCATGGTTCAAAAACACGGGAGGCGGTTGTGGTGCCTTTGCATTCAAGTCCACAGAACACCGCCGCTCGCAACCGCTGACGCATTAACTCATTTACTACCATTGACGACTAAAGACGTCAAAGATCCATTTTTTTTACTCGGCTGGATGAGTTAAGTTATGATTGGAAAAAAAATTTGCATGACAAGATCAAAAAATATAAGCCTCGTTTTGAAGTCTTTCTTAAATTTGGACTTAAAATCCGAATTTGAAAACCTAAATCTTTCTTGAAACCTAAAGCATGTTTTGAAACAGATCTTGGCTTCAATTCCGAACAATTTCAAAACTTTCATTTGAAACCTCAATTTGTCATTGACTTGAAACACCATTGAGGATTATTACCTTAAATGTGTCACTATTTGATGCCAATGGCATTCCTTGGAAATCCTAACGTCGATTTGCGGCCTTCATTTGAAACCAACACTTGCGATCCAGTGAATTAAAACACAAAAAAGAAAAAATATCGTTTTTAAGTAAACCATCTCATTCAATACAATCCTATTTCAAGAATTTGAATTAAATAAATGAAATAAATTGTGTTTTTATGAGTTGGAAGACTTTCCGGGATCGGCGTGTTTTGGAGTGATGCGTCTGTTATTAGAATGACAATTTGTATCATCAGATTCTTGGTTTATATCCGATTCCCTGGGATTAGCAGTTAGCATTGAATGCTATGAACCGTCAGGTGCCGCAACATTTCGGTAATGAGGATTGACAAAAAAACTAAATAGCATGTCAGCGATCTTTTTGCACTGTCGTGATTAATGCCTTTAAAAGCTTAAAATCGAAAAGTTCTCGAGTCCACTCGTCGGTGTTAGCATTGTGCGCTCACCTTCGGCTAGCAAGGCCGTGCACACGGAGATGAACACGATGAGGATGGTGTCCGCGAACATCGTACTCATTTTGACTCGTCCAAATATTGAAAAGTCGTAAATGCAAAACGTCGATTAAGTGAGTGACAGCAGGCAGCGAGTGAGATGCGCGTGCGTGTCATCGACACCAAGCGCGACGGAGAGGTCACGGCTCGGTCAACTACTTCCGGTTCATCTTGCACCAACTTCGCGTTCGAGGAGCAACATTTGGTTTTTGTTCTCTTCAAAGGAGGATCAACGTCAACTTGGACATTTTTCACGAGGCGTGTTGTGTTTGCGAGCATGATATTTGCGCCACTAGAAATGTGACTTGATGAACTTGAATATTTGAATTGGATAAGGAATGATTGAATTGACAAATACAATTGGAAATACATAAATTGTTTATTTATTGTTTCATATGAATCTAAATTTTTCGATCAGATTTCTTTTGTTATGAACTCTATCCCAATAAATTTGAAAAAGAATTTAAGACTTTAAAACGCGATTTTAATTCCTCAAAAAAAAGGGCACCGCACTAAAAATTCAATAGTGCATAAGCTCACATTCAGTTTGCCGAGTAAAGGTTTAGGGTGCCACGAGGAGTATCAATGGATTCCAGGTACATAGATGGCCTCTTCGGCTAATCAGCACCTCCGTTTTGAAGGCCGTAAACGGCGTCATGACTACGACCCTTTACTTTCCTCACATGAAAAACTTGATATGATATTGTGTGGTCAAATATATTCTGTATCTATGTATGTATATTCAGTATGTATACAGTATGGCAGTATGTTACATAATAGCACAACACAGTATAGTACAACATAGAATCTTATCATAAAATCTTTTCAGGAGATCCCAAATTCAACCAAGAACATTGCCTGATGAATGAGCGCAAGCTAAACTGTATCGTACAATATAAAAGTGATGAACACAAAAGTAGAGCAAAGTACTATATGGTAAGGTAGCACACACTAGAGTACATATAAATATGTCCAAAAGGTCGAAGGTCACACACATTGCATTTGATGTATGAAAATGAGTCATCGATTGCCATAAATGTCAGTGGGCGTCGACATCACTGGCGGCTGGCGACAACGCAGGTGGGCGGAGTCCAAAGAGACCCCTGTAGAGTTCGGTGCAGGCGTCGTGCGCCAGGGCGTCGTTGTTGTGGACGACGGGTGCCATGAAGTTGAGCAGCTTGGTGTGCACATCAAACCTGACCTTGCGACCTTTGCTGGCCTTGGTGTCCACCTTCTTCTTGATCTTGCTGCGCAGTTTCTGGATCTGCAGCCACTGGCGACCCGCCGCCACTTGCTGGTTGGCGTCGGCGCCGCCCGTCTTGCGCTCAATGAGCTCGCGCAGCAGCTGATGGTAAAAGTCGTCGTCGTCGAAGACGTCCTCGTCCGCGTCGTTCTGCGGCTTCCCTCCGGGGGGCGCTGTGGAATCCGCAACATGTTAACGTCATCTTGACTCGTTTGAGGTACTTTCTTTTTCTTGCTTCAATTTGTCTTTTTGTTACGTGCGTTACGAGCCAACATTTCTTTGATCCTCTTTAGCGGTCATATTGTCAATGTTTTGTCGGCGGCATATAATCAAGAAAAAGATGGTTCGACAAAAACCTACCCGGCCAGTCCAAATGATCCTGATTTTGCTTCTCCTCCTTAACGCGGTGGTGCTCCTGCTCGTCGCTCGTTCCGAGAACGCGGTACTCTGAGCGCCGCGTCTGCGTGCGCCGCACCAGCCGCTCCTTGTCCATCACGATCTGCTCCACTTGGGTCACGATGTTGCGGTCGAACGCTCCGAAGTTGCCGCCGCCGCTCTTGCCTGAGCTCAGACGCGTTTTGTCGTGCCACTTCTGCAGCGTGGCGTCGCGATATGGCTGGAAGGCGGCAAAGCGCTTGGACGCCATCTCAGGGTAGTCGGACATTTCCAATTTGCGCTTGGACGCTCTCCGCTCTTCAAAGATAGACACAAAGACAAGAATAAAGAAAGCGACGGAAGTAGTCACGGGTTCATTGCACGGAGTTAAGTTTCAGAAACTCAATGATAGACAAAAATCTGCAAAGTAGCGAGCAGGTTTATTATATTAATGATGCAATGTCAAGCTTTCTGACCCAGCCGACAGTCTTATCTTCTTCATTCTCCCCCTAGAAGAACTTCCGATGTGGGTTGGGACTATTATATATTTTTTTTTCATCGATTATTCAACGAATTACATAGAAAAATAATTACAAAAAGATTCATGCGAGGTGCAGACCGTGCCGATATTATCTTAGTCCACCGGCTTGGGCTGGCGAGTGACGCGAGCTGAGTGTCGGACGGCTGTTAACTCGCTGTCAAGTTTTGCCTTCCTGATGCAAATTGAGGCCAAGCGCAAAAAGGTCTTGATGAAAGACCAACTAGCATGTCATGAAACTTGATGACTCGTGTACAAAAGTGGTGTTCACTATTCAGCAATCCACCGCATTGCTCAAGCTTAATTTAATTCAACGTAGTCACAATTCCTTGAGCAGAAAAGTATCATATGAATTACCTTCATCGTCTTCTTCCTTATCAAGGTCCGCTAGGACCTGTGTGGAGCTCTGCTGGATGAGCTGATCATGAAGGTCCAGCAGGGACCTCTGAAGAGCCTTCAAGGCCTTGCGCGCGTTCTTCATGGCGCCCGCCAGCGGTGCGCCGCCCCTGGTGCGGAAGTGTGGGAGGATGTGCGGCTGTGGCAGCCGGTTGGCGCCAGCCAGCGCTTTCTGCATCTTGATGCGGGCCTCAAGGAGCCGCTCCCACACCGCCAGCTGGTTCTGAACCGCCTGACCCTTCTCCACCTCCTCGTCCACCTTCGCTTTGGAGAACGTGGAGATGGCGCCCTCCTCGTCTTCGTCCTCCTCCGCGTCACCATCATGGCTGCCATCGTCCTCGCTCTCGCCGGGGTCATCCATGCCATCCGTCAGCTTGTGGAGGTCCACGCCGGGTGGAAGTGAGATGTCTGGATCCACCTCCTCTTCATCCTCATCTGTCTCTTCTACGTCATCATCTTCCTCTAGTTCTTCAACACTGCCATCCTCGTCCTCCTCGTCTTCGTCATCTTGGATAAAGTGCAAATTCAGAGGTATAAATCAGGAGAATGTTACATCAAGGTGTCCGTGCACATAGGGATTGTTTTTTTTGGGGGGGGATCAGAGTTCTTTTACTTTTTGCAAACATTTTGAATAGTTTTTTTTTTTAGATATTCATAATTCCTTTTGGCAGGAAAAACTATTTGCAACCATTAGAATTGTTAATAAATGTCTTTGTGAAGGTTTGTGACATTGACCATAACATTTGTCATGTGCGTGCACACTTGTAAACTTTTGACTGTCTGCTTTGGTCGACTGCAGATACTATCCTCACCAAAACTGTGAACATTAAGTTGTGGGTCAGCCTAAACTGCACCGGACCTGCTGAGCAATTGTTAACAAGATCAATGTCTTCACATAAATTGGTTTCAATAATGAATTGATAAAGGTCATTTGAGTACATTTGTAACTTCGGAAGCACTTCACATTAATTAGTTGCAAAGAAGTGGCTCTCAGATTCAAAAAGGTTGGCGAGCGCTATTAGATCACCTTGATCGTCATCTTGATCGTCATCTTGATCCTGTTCCATGTCCATAGAGAAGAGCTGTTGTCTGCTGACTGCCTTCCCCAGGTACCTTCCATCGCTCTCGGCCAGTATGATCGCGTTTCTACGCCGCAGGGAACCGACGCCAACCTCGTCGTCCGCTGCAGCCTCGTCGTTGTCGTCTCCGGCGAAGATGTCGCTAACCCGGGCTTTGGTGGCCTCGTCATGGTCGTCTTCTGGATCGGCGAACTTTGGGAGCGGGTTGAGGAGCTCTTCGAGCTCCTGAGAGAAAGAATTCGCCATGAGGGAAATTTCAAACCACCCTACACAAAACACGCGTTCGTGAGGATCTTCCAGGCACTTGGTGATGACGTAAGTCCTACGCGACGAAATCACAAAATTATTCCGTCATTTTCTTCTTGAGGCAGAATATTTTCCGTCCCTCTTTGCAGACGTCTGAGTTTTATTTTTTTAAATAAATGTTGATTCATATTTAAATAGTTTGTATAATTATCGTAGCAATTATATTCGAAGAACAGTATATGGCGTCACGTTGCTGCTCGGCGCTGCCTGCCAGACAACGCGGAGTTTACAAATCTGTACGCATGCGCAGATGACGTTCGAAACAGCGATCGCTCGCTAGCTTGTGACGGCGCGACTTTTCCTAAAAGAAAAAAGTAAAACAAAAAAAGAAAAAGAACATTTTACCCGGGGATCATGTCGACGAGCGACTTTTACTTGAGGTACTATGTTGGACACAAAGGGAAATTTGGACACGAGTTCCTGGAGTTTGAATTCAGACCTGATGGTAAGCAGAATTGCCAGCTTCCATCCAGATGGCTTTGGCTAGGCTAGGCTAAGCTAGGCTAAGCTAGGCTAGGCCTCAGCCGGTGGAAATGTGCGGTAAATGCTCCGAATTGTCTTTCTGTGTCTCGTGGTTTTAGTTTTCGACCTTTGCCTTGAAATTACGTGAAATGCGTGTAAGTGTGCAGCTTTTGGAGCTTGAAACGAAATTGTGGAATCGCCATGTGGTCTTGTGCTTGCGGAAGGGATGCGAGAAGAGGACGCTCAAAAGCAACCATTCATTTATTTGTTCGCCGTCTTCTTTTTATAACGTTCAAATGCTAAATCAGACCCTTTTTTGGTACTAATATATTTATGGTTTGATTATTCAACCAAGAGGATAAAATGTTTAAATCGGAAAAAACGGCAAATCCGAAATATTCCCATAAGTAACGTTTCACTGAAATTATTAGTTATATGCTTTCGGAACAAAAACACGTGGACTTCACAACAAAAAATAGAAATTCATTCTCTGCCATTTTTTTCACAATTAACTGACGTCTTACTTGGATTGATTTTTTTTTTTATTTCCACCAGGGTGTCATTTCAAATAGGCCATGCAGAAAATGCAATAATGTAAACTGATAATGATTCAATTCCTTTTTTTTTGTGACATCAGTTAGAAAATCGGCAAAAATGTTGAACATTGTTTTCCAAAGTAAACGCATATATTTGCAAATGTCCTACTTAGATTAAACGCCAAGATAATCAACTACAGAAATTGATCCGTTTTTACTGTTAAGGGGCTGAAACTCCCAAGATTTGGACAAGTTGAGATATAAACAATGATCTATTTTGACGGCTAATCTATTAATTGTTGCTCAAAATTTCTTCTCGCTTTTTTGTTCAGGTAAACTCCGCTACGCCAATAACAGCAACTACAAGAATGACGTCATGATCCGAAAGGAGGTAATTATACTCATTTGCTATTTATTAAAGGGAGATAATGTTGCAAGGTGTACCAGTAGCAAGTTACAGGACTTTTTGGAGTGGGTATGCTCGGGTTTTAATGCAGAAGCAACTTGGTGCCAATACCAATTGTTGTTTTTGTGGCCCCTTGTCAGGCATACGTCCACAAGAGCGTCATGGAGGAGCTCAAGAGGATCATCGACGACAGCGAGATCACCAAAGAGGACGACGCGCTGTGGCCGCCTCCCGACCGAGTCGGAAGACAGGTGGGCTGCTTTTGATGAGATTTTTGTGGGTGCTGAGCATTTAGTCCAATTCCTTCCTCTGCAGTTTAAGGTCCGCCACGGTCCATTGCAGAATGCCTCTTCAAATCGACGTGTGCGAGCATCGAGCACGACTACGCCTTAGACCACAATTGTAAATTTCTTGCGTTATTTATCCGTTGTTGTAAATATTTGGTTTTACTTTTTATTTTAGATTTAACATTGGAGGTGCAACCCTGAATCCGCAACTAATCAATTATCAAATTCATCAACAGCTGTTTTGCAAATTGTCGAGACCTTGTTGAAATTCAAATGCTCCCAATCCTTGCTATGTCGGCCTCTCAACAAAAAATATTCTCCGTCTGCTGTCAACCATAAATGCAGACAATCTTGGTGTGTGTGTTTATTATTTTTTTTAAATAAGACTTGAAAATGTCTGCTTTGTCTTTTAAAAACAATGACACACATTGTGTCATTTTATCATCTTCGGGATTGAAACTGTAGCGGCATCATTTTTTTAATTATTTGGAAAGAATATCCTGTTTAGAAATAAAATACGGAAATAAAATGATTTTTCTCCAATTCATTGAAAAAACTAAATTGACAGATTGGCCAGTTATTAAAAGAGTGCTTAGTTACTGTAAAAGATCCGAGAGTATTTTAGTCTTGGCGATTTGCTCACAAGCGGCAAGACGTGCACACTTGTCAACTCGTGCACAGTTGGGCTTCACTCGTAATGTCATCGTTCCACTCGTATGCCAAATCTGTCCTACTAATCGCTGGATCGCTCGTTAAATGCTGAAAGGCTTTTTTTTATGCTGGACTTTTTTGTTTCATTTTTGCAGGAGCTGGAAATTGTGATCGGCGACGAGCACATTTCCTTCACGACGTCAAAAATCGGCTCTTTGATCGACGTCAACCAGTCAAAGTGAGGAGAAGAAGGCGCCGCCCGTCAGATAATTTCAAATGTGACCGTTTTATGCTTTTGTTTTTTTCCTCCGTTTAGGGATCCTGAAGGTCTACGTGTGTTTTATTACCTGGTGCAGGACCTCAAGTGTTTGGTGTTCAGTCTGATCGGACTTCACTTCAAGATCAAGCCAATCTAGATGCCGACGTTGTTCTTCTTCGGTGGTTGCCACGCATTTGTACATTTGCTTATTTTTGTCTACGTTTTAAATAAAGCTTTGAGAATACAAGATGACGAGTAGCGCAGTGCTTTGGCAACTTTGCTCGACTTTACGCAGCCAACAACATTTAATTGTAGGACTTTTTTTAATGTAACTTTAACATCTTAATTTTTGGTGTAATTTCAATCAGCAATTTTGGGTCATTTTTCTTTTCACGGTGGTCGTAATCGTCCTCGATAATAGAGAGCATTTTCACTTGATTTTTTATTTTTTTTTGCTTGTGAGTCTTTTATAAATGAATACATTTTATTCACACACATTCTGTAGCAAGATTAGTTGCCAGTAACCATGACGACGTGACCACCACCTCACCATTACATGACTCGAAATGATCACATGATTACCAATTACCGGATGATGTTCGCGAGCACGACGAGGCGGACGGGCTGACGTGGTCACGCGAGCGCCTTCCCGTCCAGGACGGCAAAGATGTCCTCGAGGGATCGCCGCACACATCGCAGGAATTGCGAGACGTCGCGATCCGGGTAGCTGCTGACGTTACAGCCGATCCAGTCGTCGTGGATGCCGTAGCCCACGCCCAGGCCGTCGGGCACCACGGGCGCAAAGCCGCCCAAGCGCACGGCCGGGCTGGACAGCGTGCTGGTGGACAGGATGTTGTGGTTGATGGCGGCGTAGGCCGGGTCGGCGTAAAGGTCGTGCGGCGGACGCCCGGCCGACGCCGACAGGCAGCGCAGGGCAAACAGGTGCCGGTCGAAACCCTGACCTGAAAAACAAACGGAGTCAAGGTCGGGCCATTGAAAGAGAACCGACGGAGTCCGTCCATCCCTGCGGTGTGCCTCTCTCCACAAAAGACGATTCGATGAGTCGCGAAACAATTCATGAACGGTTCAATTTCAAAGTGGAACGATTCGGTTCGATTAAACGCACTCACTTGCATCTTTCCAATCAAAAACGATTTTCCAATTCACACATCAGCTGCCTCCGAAGTCGCACAAGCCAAAAAGGCCCGATTGGACTCGTCCTCCCGATAGACAACATCTCTTACCGGCGACGGGCATCGAGCATCTCTTTTTTGGGCCCACGGGCCACCAGGCGCTCGCCATGGAGCGCCATCTGCGGGTTTGGCTGGTGGCCTGTCGCCGGGTGAAGGAAAACATTTTCCAAGATTCTTCCACGGCACATGGGTGCTTTGAGCCGTGTTTTGTCTGGCCTAAAGCCCCAGACAACTTCAACTCCGAGGATCATTGAGACGCGCGAACCCACTCCACCAAGCACGAGGTGCCGGCGAACCAGCGGCATGCGAGTTGAATTTGCCAAGTCCAGCAGGGGGCGTCCTCACCCATGGCGGCCTCCTTGGTGAGCTGCCCGTGATAGGCGGAGCACTGCCGCATCATTTCCAGCAGTCGGTCGGCAGAGTGTCGGGCGGCGTCGTCGACGAAGGCCTGCGCGCAGCGCTTGGTGAAGGCGCTGGCGGGCCGAATGGTTTCGGTGCGGCCGTGCCTGAAGGCGGCGGTGCTGCACGACTCGTACGTGGCCACCGTCTTGCCGTACTGCCGCAGGAAGGCCATCTGGAAGGCCAGTTGCACCACCGCGTCGGGGCTCAGCTTGGACTTCTTCAGATGCTCCTTACCGCCACCTAAGGGAACACTTGTGTCATTGCAGCCCATCTTGCTCGTACCGCGTATACTCTTTGTCCCGTTTATTCGCCGCACTTGCAGCATATCCATTTTAACGACTTGAAATAAAGCAACTGGAGCATTTAATTGCATCACAATGGTTTTCGTTGATAATTATTAGTACACGATCGAATCAAATAAATGACCCAGTCGCTGTATGGAAAACAGGCATGACTTAACTTTCATCACGCCGCCAGCAGCATCGTTATCAACTCGTGCACAGTTCTACCGCAAAAGGAACATGACGTTGTCCTCCTCGTTTGCCGAGATGCCACAGAGCAGCGGAAAAAAATGTTGGCGATTCTACGCGTCACGGAATTGTCTCAGTGGTCAAGTAACGTCTCACTTCAGGTCAAAAGTGGCTCTCGTGTCCGTCACCTGTGAACTGCATGGTGTCGATGGCGAGCTGAGACACGGCGGCGTCAAATCCAGCTTTGGCCTTCTTGATGCCGTCGCGCAGCTCCTCATCCAGTTCGAAGCTCAGCCGACGCACGTCAGACGCCGAGTGGGCAGCGGTAGCGGAGGCGGGATGCACGAGCGGCTTGTTGGTGGTGTCCTTGTAGATTTCGTTGAAGAAGCGGAGCACGGCCACGCCGTCGCCCCACGAGTGCTCGAAGTTGATGGCGGCGTGGCCGTCTTGGGCCACGATGATGCTGAACGACTTGTCAAACCTACACACAAAAAGTGAGCACCGCCGCAAAATCCAAAATATCGTGCCGATCCATTTTTCACGTCACGGGCCGAAGCGGACAAGAGCAAGAATGCGCACACGAATCCCAACTGGTTATTTTTCAGAGATTTAGCAAAGCTCACGTTTTGTCGACTCTCAAGAGGCAGCAGGGAGGCATGGATCTTTATTTTGTGATCACTTTTATAGTTTGTAATGTGTCCCTTTAATGACTCGAGCGAAACATGGAGAGAGCGGAGGGGGGCGTGGCCATATTCCTCATGAAAAGTAGGCATTTTTTAAGTCGTCACTTGAATTTCTTCAAAATGGAAAAAAAGAAAGAAAGTGAAAACTAATGTCAGTTTCCTGATCCCAAAAATATTGAAACCGGGCTTGTTTGTAAAAAAATGGGCCGGCTATCTTTAAGCATTTATTTTACTAGTACACAGAAATATAAATCATAAAATAAATAGAAAATACCTGAATTTTATTTCTACTAGTGTGCTCTTGTCCTTCTGCTCGTGCGCTGAATTGTCTTATGAGTGTGCAAAATCTTAAATCTGTTTGTGGATTTATTCCATATTTTTGAAACGCACCAGTGGGAGAAAAGTTACTCATAAGTCAGTTCTCCGAGCGTGGCGCAAGAGCGTACTCGTGCGGTTACCATCGGTTGATGCCGTCGCCGTGCAGCATGTTGTGCGACGCTTGCACGCTGTCGCTGAGCGCCACGTCGTCCAAGCACAGGCAGAAGAGGGCGTTGTCCACCAGCTTGAGGTGCTCGCCGTTGCCAGCGGCGACCAGCTTGTCCCGCAGCCCCGCCCACACGTCGCGGTTCTCCGCCGTCAGCGCCCCCAGCGGGAAGTCAGGCGCCGGCGTCGCGTCGGAGAGGATGCAGCTAAATGAAAAACGGACACAAAAGGAAAACATTTTGGAGAACGGGCAGACGCGTCGGTCTTGGAAGGTGGATGCTCGTTGCCAAGGAAAAAGAAGTTCACGCGCAAACAAAGCCACAAATGCGCACACATCCACAACTACCCATCAAAGTACTTTGACGAGTGCGCGTACCCCAAGTTGTCGCGTATCCGTGCCGGCGGCAGCATGTTGCCGTTGCCGTCCAGCACATCAAAGACGAACATGTTGCCCTTCCTCATGACCAGCAGGTGGCGCCCTGTGGTGTCGGTGACGAGGCGGTCTTGGCCCGGCTGCGGCACGCGTGTGGAGTTGAAAAGGCGGAAGTACTGCGACATGTCCAGCGGGTACGCGTTGACCATGTAGGCGCCGTACCAGGCCAGCGAGGAGGGCACCCAGCGGATCAGCTTCTTGAAGGCATCCGTGTCGCTGCGGGCCGGGTCCAGGTGGAAGACCTCGGGCTCCAGCAGTCCGGCGCGCAGCGTCTTCATGAAGCGCACGGCCGAGCACACCATGTTGCTGGCGCGCACCAGCTGCTGGTTGTACTCGCTCTTGGGGTCGTCGTTCAGCGACATGAACGGGTTGAAGTTCAGCACCACTGGATCGCGCGCCGACAGGTACATGTCGAACCACGGGCCTGGAAGACGCATGCGAGGGGGAGGGGCCACAATTGAATGGCGAATCGGATAAAAAACATTTCCGATTGGCTGGCAACCAGTTGAGCGTGTACCCTGCCCGAAGATAGACGGGATCGGCTCCAGCATGCTCGCCACCCTTGTGAGCGCCAGCGGCACAGATAATGGATGAATGGATGAAATCAATAAAAATTCAATCAAATTTGATTTATATAACACTTTTCATACAATCAACAGCATTTTTTTTTTTGCGCCAGGGCTTGGTCACGACAACACTTTTCAATCGCGGGAGTTGATTGCTTAACTCTCAATCGTGTGTCAATTGAGCATCACCTGAGATATAGCTGGTGTGCTTGTTTTGTTTGTCCTGAGCCAGCAATTCCTCTTGAAGCCTTTTTCCTTCACCAGCCAGGAAGTCCTGAGCCACCTTCTCTGTGGTTCTAAAGGAAAATAAAGCAACTTTTACCAAACAGTAGAAGTGATATTAATGTCCTTTTCCGTTTTGGGGAGATTTCGATCTCACCTGAATTGTTGGTCGTCCAGGAGAGGCTGTTGAGCAGCTAAGTACCTCCGGATGGTGTCATCCAGCTTTGGAACCGGCAACCTGGACCAGGCAACAGAAAGTTGATGATCAAGGTAACATATAGACAAGTTGTTGGACCAAGTCTGCTACCTTGAGAGCCCCTTCTTTGTCTGTTTTAGATGTTTCCCTCCTCCGGCACACCTGATTCAAATAATCAGCCGCAAGAAGCCTTAAAGGCATGGTGATCATTCAAAACAGATATGTTGGAGGAGGGAGACATCTCAAACAATCTGGATAGGGGCTCTCAAGGACCGGACATGGGAACCACTGATTGAGACAAAAAATTGTGACCAGCGACAATACGCACGCAAGCCAATCGTAGGACACAAAGACGGTACAACTTGTGTTTTTAAAATGTGACATGGTGTCGAGGAGAAGCAAAATGTCGCCCTCTAAAGGCCAACGGGTGATTTCCACAGTGCACTTTCACCCGCATTCAACGAGAACATTTAAACGTGTCACCTTGTGGAGAATTAAAGGGACGCTCTTACCTTGGCAAACTCTTCTGGTAGTGCATGGTGGGCACAAGGCTTCTATGCAAATACTCTGAGGAAGAAGTCTGGTCTTTGCCGCCGTACTTTCGCTTGCTCAACGCCCAGCATAAACATCTCGAGTGGACCAAACCGGCGTGTTTCCGCAAAGTATCCACGGAGAGCACTTTGGCCATGACGTGAAGGACGAAAACCACACACAAAAATACTTTAGTGGACGAAGAGGCTCACAGGACCACGACAGCTGTCGCCTGAAGCTAATTCTTTAGCAACCACGGCTAGCTGTCGTAGCAACCGGCTTCCGTAGCACACGAGCAAGCACACAAACGGTTTCTATTCGTTGCCTTTTTAAGCTTGTTGCAAAACCTTTACACACGCACGAGTCTCACTCTAGACACGGTGACACTCGAATTCTATATATATTTGAAGATATTATTGTTTTAGCGCGTTGGGATTGAAAAGACGATGTGAATTAGCTACAGGAAGTAAAAGCGTCCATTCACATCACGTGACTTAACGCACACATGTCACGCTCCGAAGACCACGCCCACGCAAACGGTCAACTTAGAATCCTCACATTTTAGACTTGTATTACGTATAAATAACCAAAGTTAGACTTTATTCGTGTTAGCCAAGCCAAATAGGGTACACCTGAGGCCCATAAAGCACAGATGAGCACAAGTTCAACATGTCGTCACCGCAGTGCCACCTTTTGGCCAGCAGGTAGCAGTGTTGCCATCTCTAGTGTCTTTGCGCACGATTGTAACGCCTTTCTGAGCTAAAAACGAAGGTCACAAGTTGACACTAATTAGATAAAATTCATGAAATAATACTTTATCAGCCATATGTTTAATTTCTACTGTGTTGATCCATTCTGTGGATTTGTAGTCGATTGAGTTCCGATCATTTCAACAACAAATGGATGCAAGACGTCATGATTCCAGTGCAGGACGTTATTGTCTCGTTATGTGCATACGTTAAAACGACTATATTAGGCCAGAACGTTTCTAATTGTTGAAAAGTTTTACGCTGACCGGGACCTTACTCCGACGTCGACTGATCGAGTCTGGAGACAGCGGAGACAACCCGGAAGTGCAGTTTGCAAACACTGGAGCAGCAAAGTTCGCTGACACCTGCAGGGACTCTGGTGTTACGTCCTTCTTCTTTGACAAAATGCCTGAAAGGTACGAACACCAACGTTACAAATGACTCGGATGAGTTATTCACCGAGTTCACCTTTGTGTTATCACACTTGCTACATACAGGGCGGTAGCATTAATTGATCTCAGGTGTTAGGAAAGTTGTCAGGACCCAACTTGTTTGCAATCAGTTGTTTAAAGCAAAGTTTCAAGTTTTATTGTTTGACATGACACGTAGGAACTGATGAGCAAGACCTCCGTGTTGCATGCGCATGCGCATTAGTCCCTGATTTGTCGTTCTAGTCGATGTATTTTGTTTTTGTGGCACAAAGTTAACAATAGTTATGTGAAGGATCGTGGCCCTATGGAGCAGCGCCAGTGACGGCCTGGAGGGCTTCAAGGCTCACGCTGTGTTCCAGGAGATCAACAAGAAGCTGCAGCAGGTGAGAACGAGGGTCGTGAAGGTCAAAGGTCGTTACAGAGCGTGATGTGTACATGATGTTTGAGCAGGAAGGTGAGGCATTTGTGAAGAAGATCGGCGGCGTGTTTGCCTTCAAGGTGAAGGACGGTCCGGGCGGTAAGGAGGCGACGTGGTTTGTGGACGTCAAGAATGGCAGCGGATGCGTGCACAACGACACAGGTGACGACGGCAAGCCATCGCCGACTTGCTGATATGGCCTTTTGACTTGAAATGTGAAAACAAATGCAATCAATGAATGTTTGTTTGTGTGCCAGACAAGAAAGCGGACTGCACCATCGCCATGTCAGACTCTGACCTGCTCGCCTTGATGACCGGAAAGATCAACCCTCAGACGGTATCCGTACATGATACCGGATAGCTGTCTCGTTATCTGTCTACCTCCCAAAAATTCTGTGGGGGTGCAAATGCTCTCGCGCAATATAGCGGGTGTTCACAGCATTGCCGAAACAGATGAATTTCTCCTGTTGAGCTGTTAAAGTTTGTTTTTTTTTTGCACGCAGGCCTTTTTCCAGGGCAAGCTGAAGATCACCGGCAACATGGGCCTGGCCATGAAGCTCCAGAACCTTCAGCTGCAGCCCGCCAAGGCCAAGCTGTAGACGCCTACAGGTTGTGGAGGGACGACGGTCACATGACTCCACTCCAGTCAGACTTGCCGTCATTCCTGGACTATTAAGTACCAGCTGAATAGAAGCCGCGCTCACTACATTTGAAAAAAACAAACAAACAAAACGCGCATCTCTAGCTTAGGCCGCACTTGTCTGTGAGGCGCTCGTTTCTACTTTGTAACATAGGAAAGTCACGCTGAGGGATTTTTGGAATTAACTTTTCATGAGTGTGTTCATTGCATGTTTGCAAACACGACGACGACGACATCTCAGCTCGATTCACGTCACATCAACTTTCTCGTTTGTACAATTATTTGACAAGACAATGGCTGCAGCTATGAAATGTTTTTGGAATAATCGAATAAAAAAAAAAATCACGTCAATTACAGGTTGCTTCAACTACGGCTGCAAATAAGGATTCTTTTCACAATGGATTCAAGTCATTTGTGTTGCAACAATTCATCGGCAACTCTTTAGATTTTTCAATCATCCTTTAGGGACTTTTTTATTGATGTCATAGCACAAGATGCAACTGCAAATATTCTCTGATTTTTGTCATCCGCCACGAAAAGAGACTTTTATTATCTCCGTGTTTATTCCAACTAAAACAAGGATCAACATATTTTCTAACGGATGTCACGGAATTGTCATCAATTCATGCACTGTCAATTTGAAATAATGGCCTGCTTTTGTGAATAAAGTGATGGACATTTAAAAAGAAATCTGACTGAGAATAGCTATTTTAAAATCATCGTTAGTTGCAGCTTTTTAAAAATAAACGAGAAAACTGTACCGTCATATTTGGATCAAATATGAAGGAGGGGGCCGCCATTATTCATCAGTGCTAAGGGGGGGGGCACATATCACCATGCACTTCCTTCCGAATATGATCTTAAATATGGACAAAATGTGTGCTCTTAATATGTCATTTGTGCTAAAACAATTTTCCGAAGGCATGTTTATAAGAGCCACAAGTGCAAAGGGCTGTCTTGCATTAAAAAAATAACATTCAAGGACGGCACAAAACTGCTAACAATAAAACAGTGCAAGTGAAAGATTTTGTTCATTTTTTTGCTAAATTAAACTCACTTCAAATTTTTGTGTATTATCGAGGTCCTGCATATCACCCCCCCCAAAAAAGTCTTATTCCTACTCACGTTGTAATATAGGGTCCCCCCCCCCGCTGCAACTTGGGCCTTGCTTGCATCTTGCCAGTTTCGCCGTGCACATATGTGGCTTCGTCTCACCTCCGGCAGGCAGGCGGGCCTCAAAAATGGAATTCCGCACGTGTTTTTCATTTCAGTGCGTCATTTTCGTTGACGTCCTTTCCACCTTTGATCATCTGGAAGTCTTTTCTGCTCACTTCTGGTCCCTTTTTATTTTGTAGCTCGTACGACACATGAAAGAATTGGATGCATTTGCAGCATGTTTGGATGTGGACGTGTGCATTGCGCTTGTGCGTGTCAGCTTTGACGGAAGCTTCCAGATTGCCACGCTCACTGGACTCTTGTTGTTGACGTGACCCACTTTTCTGCTCGGTACTCACACCGGGATTATTCGTGTTGGAGCCCACCGGGATGCGCAGGATTTGTGTCATACCAAAACACACACACACACACACCACACACCAACGGGTGTGTGCATGTGAAGAGGACACATTGGAACACGTTCACGTCTCCACATTAGCAAGATCACCTTCAGTTTTTCAGACTTTTTTTTGGGGGGGGGGGGGGTGGGGGAGGGGGTGACTCACCAGATTGCTGAATTTGCTTTGCCAGTGTCATCGGCGCAGAAGACGTCTGGAAGTGCGCCACTTTGGCTTTGTGTTGTTTTTCTTGAAAGATCTCACGCGGCTCTTTTTATGTGATTTGGCCTCCAGTTTTTCGGAACAGCGACAGTAAACAACCCCAAAAATGTTTTTTTGGGTTGCCTTTGGACGCTGAAGTTATTTTCATTGTCATAGGAAATGAAGACAAATCGACTTTATCTACAATCTTATCTTACAACGTCTGCATGCATTTCATTCAAATGAATAATGAATTCACGACAGCGGCAGGCGACCATTTTGACCACTTGGCCAACCGACAAACTAAATAGTAAACTCGCAATTAACTAAACGACTCGTCTACCAACCAGTACGTCGATTTATAGATGAACTGACAAACCAATTTCCAAAGTCAAACCGACCCACTAACGTATCAACTCACAAATTAAATGACTCGCTAACTGACCGACTGACTGACCAACAAACGAAAAAAGAAAATACCAACCAATCGAATAACTGAACCAAATGGCTCCGCGAAGGACCGAGCAACCGACTAACATTCAAGTTACTTATAAAGCTGACGATTAACTAAGATGCTAACTTGCTAACCAATCCACTAAGTAATGAAAACGGACTCTCCAAGAGAAGGAGTGAGCGACTCTTGGACTGAGACTCAAGAATGATGGAATTTGCGATTCAACAATCAATCAACCAGCTGGTTTAGCGAACAAACCGAACAACCGAGTGACCTGCTGACCTTTCAAGCAACCAACGAGCTCGTTTACAAACGGAGCGACTGACTGACACGTTAATCTAAAACCAAGCAACGAATCCAGAAACGTTTTTGTTTTTACAAAGATTGGGATTGAACTTTCGCTAAATGTAACAGCAACATGTTTGTGATTGTGCTCGTCTTGCATCATCCTGAGATCTGTTTCTAATCAGACAAAAACTTCAATGCGACTTGTCGCAGACAAAGACGATAAATCATCACGTTGCGTAACATGGCGTGTGTGTGTGTGTGTGTGTGTTATGTAACACCTCAGTGATTGTTTATGGCGCTGACCTTACAGTCCCGGCAGCAATAATAAGCCACACTCATCTTTTTCTCTTCTCATATTTGCGTTTGTTTGGGACTGCTAGCGCTTAGCACTTGGCTTAGCATTGACACAACCGCGTGCGATGAAGCGGATACGATATAACGGACACACACACAAACTTGTCATGTGACCCCCGCTCACATTTCAAAAAGACTTCTCTGAACTAACAAAGTTTGTTTTTTTTCACACCACAACTGCCATCTGCTGGATCTGGTGAGGCGCTGCCCCTGCGTGGTCCCGATGCAAGTAGACTGTAACAAGTAAACATGAAATTGAACTGACTGATGGATTGAGTGACACACATTGGAACCAACCCAACCCACCGACAACTTATTAACTAACCATGTCAGCTACCAACCGACTGACTAGTTGACTGACCACCTGATCAACCTCGCGACTAATTGGCTAATTAACCAACTTGGCCTGACTAATTATCTGGCTTCGAAACCAACAGACGGACGGCCCCACCTACCAATCGATCACCCAACAACCGGCCGGCTAAGTGAGACTGACCGACTGACTTTCCTCAGCGCCGAGCAACCAATTGGCAACATAACGGACCAACTAAGTGGCTCAGAAATCAGCCAATTGGCAAAGTAACTAGTTGACTGACCGAAACGTCCGCCCAAACAACTGACTGATTGACCAACAACTAAAAACAACAATCAAACCATCCCACACATGCGACCACAATCATCAACATTTTTTTTTTATTATTTAGCTTAGGCGTTCCCCCCCCCCCCCCCACATTTCAGATCTGACTCCAACTTTACGCAGCTCAGTCGCTGGTGTTCTCTATCCAAACGTCTGTTAAAAAAATGCATCCAAAATATTCAATAATGCGGTGAAGTGTGGCCTTCCCAGAGCATCGTGATCAAATAGTGCTGGCGTGCTGCAACACAAAATGTGCCGTGTAATCACATCCATCCCATAATAATACGTTTCCTGTCCAACCGTCGACAAGATCCAAAATGGACCGCATCAAATTTTCATTGGCTCCAGAAGGAGCGTTTCAAACTTCAGGATCGTGTCCACGTCTCCTCCCCCGCCGTGCGTGTGTGTGTGTGTGTGTGAGAGACACATCTGGAGGTTGTGGAGCTCTCGTCAGACAGTTGCTGTTGCTATGGGACAAGCTGCCGCGTGTGGACGAGAGCATTTGCGCAAGTTTGTCTGACATCCGCTGCAAGATTGCTGCTTCTTCTGCCGGTCAGTTTTTTGTCGTGTCGTGTCGTGTCGTGTATCGCCGCGCGTCGTCGTCGTCCACTTTTCAGCGTCGTCTGCACGTGTGCCTCGCGTTAGCGACGTCACACGTCAAGTGGAAACTCGACATTGCGCTACTGCGAGCCCAAAAGCGGGCAGATTGCATGTTTGCGGCGTGCAGTCCGAAATAATCTCAACGAACTTGATCATGTCAACGTACGACTGCGACCTTTTTGACATGAAAGGTGACGGGAGGTCAACGGGCCTCCTAAATCAGCAGTTCTCATAATAGGCTTCAAATAAAAATATTGGGCTGCCCACAATTTCTCAGGTGAAAGTTTTGTTTGGATTCATTGATAAATGCGACAAAAAGAATTTTTGAACTCCTTCACGGTCAGCCCAGATAAACGGAACGTAATTTTTGACTTCTATAGCCGTCAATGGCAATGAAGGAGTCGATCTCGATCACGTTATTCAAAAAGAGTGAAATTGACAATCAATCAAACTTGATGGCGATTCAGTTCACAGAAAATCCGCAAAAATGGTCATTGTTTTCCGAATCTTTGAATAAAAAAAAAAAAAAAAAAAAAAAAAAAGCAGTTGGTGGCCAAAGTCTCATTTTGAAAGATAATCAGTCTGCTTATTTGGAGCACGGCAACGATCAGAGAAGAATTACTGGTGAGGGACTTTTGTTTGCGTAAACTCTATAAAGTAAACGTTTCCAACAAATTCCTTGAATGTTTTAAACGTTTTTGGCCAATCCAGATGATTGTGGAGTTTTGCGTTTTTAGTCTTGGTGCATGCTAGGAAATCCCCCTGCTCGCTTGCCTGCCTTGAGTCCGTCGTGACGAAGGATAAGGATGTTGATATCAGCATAGCGCGCACATGATTCATTCCCGAAGCCACTGGAGTCTTGTACTTTTACGGCTTGAAAAAAAAAAAAAAAGAATCGGTCTCCAGGAAAGTCTGTTTTGATCCAAGATGTTCTGGTTCTTGAGCAACAGGAGCCCTGGGAGTCGAGCATGGTCTTTCCCGAGCGTTCCGTCCCACGGAAGCCCAGCGTTCCGCTGGTGCTGGCCGGACTGCTGCTCCTGGGCCACATCCTGGCAGGGGCGCGAGGGGAGGAGCCAATCGGAGCGCCCGATATCGCCACGGCCAAGTCGGACCCCAGCGAATGTCCGGTGGACTGCAGCTGCACGGCCGAGGGGGCGGTGGACTGCGCCGGAGTGGACCTCACCGAGTTCCCCGCGGGACTGCCGGCGACCACTCGCCAGCTAGCGCTACAGGTGCGACCGTTCAGCGGAGGTGCCAGCACGTGCGGGGGGGAACCACCTTTTGTTTTGTTTTTTTGTCTCCACACGGCAGAATAACAAAATCGAGGAGATACGGGTGGAGCACCTGTCACACTTGCATCTGCTCGAGACCCTCAACCTGCAGAACAACTGGCTCACGACAGACGGTCAGGACTTTACTTTGAAATGACTACTTCCTGTTCCACTCCAGTCCAGTAGGTGGCAGTCATGTACATTTCAAAATCTAAACTGACACAGCAAGTTTATTTTTCTGTACAGCTCCATCTGTTGGCTCTGGTGGGCCACTGCCACCGCTTGGTCCCAATGCAAGTAGATTGTAACATCTGAAAATGAAAATGAAACAAACGGACTCAAGGACCGACTGACTGTCTGACAAAGATCGAAGTCACTGACCAACCCAACAACCAATAAATGAGCAACTAACTCATCAACTAACCGAATAACCAACTAACTAGTCGAGTGACTTGCCAACGTATTGGCAAAGTCCCCAACTAAATGACAAAGTAACTGATTTAACGGACCAATGGACCAACCTCCCGACCAAACCAACCATTCAACTAGCTGTCCTGCTGTCCGACCTACCTACCGACTAAGCAACTTGCTAAATAAGGATTGGGCTGGGTTAGAAAACCAACCAACCTACCCACCTACTTAAATGTCAACCAACTAACTGAGTGATTAACTAGCTGGCTAGGTATTTGAAAGACTGAGTAATTGATTATCTTCATGACCAGCCAATGAGCTAAGTAATCAATTAACCAAATGTGTTAATGTTCATCTTGTCTTCTTATATATTCAAATTGGTTTTTGGTTTACCGCTACAAGTTTGGACATCAACTGCCGTCGTACCTGACGAGAATGAAAGACCAAGAGAACTTAAAAACTCACAAAGCAGTCGGCAATTGACGTTGAAACTTGTAGAGTTAAACTAAAAACCTCATTGTCTCCTCTATTTGAATTTACCAAATGGCTTGACTGACGAGAGGAACGTATGTGCTACCATCTCTCGCCCAAAGTCACATGGTCACACGCCTTCGGTTCAACCGCAATCGAAACGAGGACAATCGCACAAGAAAGCGGATGATGCTCACAGTTTATTGGATGGCGAAAAAAATGAAAGCACTGACTTGTTCTCTTTCCAGGCCTCGAAGATGAAGGTTTTGAGATGTTAGAAGAACTGGCATATTTGTACCTGGCCAACAACCAGGTAGTTGCAACTTCCTCCTCAACAACTGAACTCCTCAGACCTCCCGCAATCAGTTCTGGCTTGTTTTCAAGGTTTCCTTTCAAAGTGTCGTCCGGCGCACGGCGTCGTCTCATTCTTTGCTCCTAAACATTCCATAGCAGGCATCCTTTGGTTCTTTCAGCTCACGTCGGCGCCCAAAGCCTTGCCACCCTCGTTGGTCAGTGCTGACTTTGCAGCCAATCAGCTCACCAAGATCTTCCCGTACACATTTGGCTACAAGCCGAACCTCAAGTACGATTGTGGCGCTTGCGTTCTTCTTCCTGAAGGTTCGGTCTGATGGTTCTCCTGACACGCAAACAAATGTTTCCAGGTCCGTGTATCTCCACAACAACAAGCTGACGGATGGCGGGCTTCCCGATCACATGTTCAACGCTTCTGACAACCTGGAGATCCTCACCATGTCCAGCAACTTCCTGCGGACGGTCCCACAGAACCTGCCCTCCAGCTTGTACCGTCTTCACCTGAAGGTCCCTCGTGGAATACTTCCCGTCCTCACTGGAGAACCACATTGACGTCGCCGTGTCTTTTAACAGAGCAACAAGCTGGAGAAAATCCCAGCCGGAGCCTTCGACAGTTTGCAAGACCTCCGCGAACTTTACCTGCAAAACAACCTCCTGAGCAATGACGGCATGGACAACGAGACGTTCAGGTAGGGACAAAGCTCAGAGTTGAAGTGTCCTGAGACGCCGTCTGATGCCGTCTTGATGTCTTCCAGTCAACTGACCAGCCTGGAGTGCTTGGACTTATCCAACAACAACCTGAGCGTGGTACCCAAAGGTCTGCCTCGCAACCTGGTGCTGCTGCACCTTGAGAAGAACGCCATCCGCAGCATCCCCGCAGATGCCCTCAATTCCGTGCGCAACCTGGAGTACCTTCTGCTGCACAACAACAAGCTGCGCTCGCGCTTCATCCACCCGGCCGCCTTCCAGGTGACCTCTACCTCCCGTCACAAGTGGGGGATGCCAATCGCATGACTGAAGTTGCCAATTAACCTGACGCGTGACATTTTGTGTGGAATCCACTTGACTTGCTTCAAATTTCTCACAGTAACTTGAGAATTGCTTGAGATGAAACGTCCGATGCTCACACGGTCACAATCAGAAGCGCTCGAATCAAGTCGTCCGCCTCCTTGACTCGTTTCTTTGCCTCCTTCCAAGGGCCTGAAGAAGCTGCACACGCTTCACATGTACAACAACTTGCTGGAGCGTGTTCCCCGGGGCCTCCCTCGGCGGGCCAAGACCCTCATGCTGCTCCACAACGGCATCTCGGAAATCGGCCGCAACGACCTGGTGCTGCTCCACACGCTGACCGAGCTCAACCTCAGCTACAACCAACTGAGCAACGCCAAGCTGCACCGAGACGCCTTCCGCAAGCTGCGCCTGCTCGAGACGCTGCACCTGTCGGGCAACGCCCTGCATTCGCTGCCCGTCGGCCTCCCTCGCAGCCTGAAGGTGCTGGAGGTGAAGAACAACCGCTTGACCTCCATCCCGGACGGCACGCTGACGGGCATGGACAAGCTTCAGAAGCTCATCCTCAGTGAAAACCAGCTCCGGCTCAACTCGGTCTACCAGGGGGCCTGGATGGAGCTCAGTGCGCTCACAGTGAGTGGCCGTGGCTTTCCATCTCACCCTTTCACACAGCTGCCATTCGGCTACCTCAAAATCCAGAAACCAACCCCCCCATTTCGTAGCTGTACCTTTCACACAAAGTAATTTTTGGCAGGCCAAAAGCTTTCGCCACAAAAACTGTGTGAAATTTTATTGTTTGGTATGAAGTTTGAAAAGCTTCACCCCCCCCCCCCATGCCCCGTCCTGTCTTTCCGATAACCCCTTTCACAGAACAACCGCTCAGAAAAAAAACGGCTATGTCAGAACTTTGCAATGCTTTGGTTGTGTTTTTTTGTGGTGACGTTCTGATTTTGTCCATGTAGACGTTGGACCTGTCCAACAACCTGCTGTCGCACATCCCATCGGACCTGCCCGAGTCGTTGGAGTACCTTTACCTGCAGAGGAACCGCATCGCCAGCATTCCCGTGTCCGCCTTTGAAGGAACCCCCAACATCAAAGGAATATACCTGCGGTAAGACCACGCCCGCTTCACACGTAGTTGAGCAGAAAAGCTAGCGGGAAACCACGAGCAACAATCCCCTCATGTTTTTGTGTATTTTTGATTCGATAATGTACTTCCTAAAAACACAGCAGAACAACATCGTGAAAAAGTTTGTGCCTGACAATTTCATGCTACAATCCAATTCATTGTACTGCTCCTTCTGCTATTCGTATCTTGACCACCGGGGGGGCAAACAACAAGAGTAGACCTCCACTGTTACGACGACGACGACGACGACGACGACGACGACTCTCGGTGACTCAATAAGATGCTGCAATAATCAGTGGTCAACTTTCAATTATTCATGCTAACTGTGAGCATGTTAATTAGCATTCTAATCAGTTTGTTGATTTTGTTTGTTAATATTAAATCTAACAGCAGACTGTGCAGACAAAAGTTGTGGGGCACTAATAGGAAGTGAAAAGTGGAAAAAAAAAGATGCTTGGGCAAATTTTGTGACAACTCCACAATGGGAACGTTCGGAAAATGTTGAGTTTGGACAAACGTATTAGGACACTTGTAGGAACACATGAACTTTGCACAAAAGTTTGAAGGAAATGTATAAAGTGGAGCAAACTGATCCAAGCATGACTAAATATATGGCGACCATTGTCTAAAAATGTTTTGAAGCATCTGATTGCTAAATTGATGACGAGCCGTCGCACTTTTGTCCGTGCGTCCTGCCGCTGTTCTCGCGTGTGAACCGAGCGCAAATCGTCCTCATGAAAGCTTGTGCATCTGACCTGACTCGGAAGGTTCAACCGTCTGTCGGCGTCGGCGGTGGACGAGAGCTCGCTGGCTCACCTGAGCCAACTCCAGGTCCTCGACATCGGTGGCGTCGGCGGAGACGAGGCCGACGATGAGGAGGAGTCCCAGTAACTTTGGAGGACTGAAGCGTTCCTGAGACTTTCCTGGTGCGGGATACCGGATGAAAAGTTAGCTTGGGCTGGTTCGACGTCCACGTGGCAGTCGATGCGTGGACATGAACTCTATATCACATTCGGTGCGTTTGCTTTTGTCTGGCAGCATATAAACAACGCGGCAACTTACCAGCGCCACGCACTTACTTGTTTTTTTTTTTCTTCACGCAATCTGAGCGACGACAATTATAAGTATCGCAGTGCCGTGAGCGAGCTTGTAACTCCGTTTACATGCCTTAAACTGACTGAAAAAGGTCAAAGTTCGTCAATCAGTTGGGACTCAGTATAATTGCCATGAAAATCATTTTTGAATGAAAAGTGAGTAATTTTTTTTTTCTAGGGGGAAAAAAAACTGAGGGGAATTTGCAATGAATGAAAAAGATTCAAAAATGTACCACCGAAACCTAACATCATATTTTATAAAAAGAACATAAAGGAGAAACGGCACAAAGTGTCGTATCTGCGCTCTGAGTGTGTGTCTTTGACTGACATCTGGCGTGCGTCCATCCGAGTGTGAGCTGAGAGCGACGGCAGCTCATCGCAAGTGTTTTCAAAACACGCTCTTTTTATCTTGAGACTTTAACAAACTGTAAAAAAAAAAAGAAGAACACTCATTACACATATGGCGGTTTTTAATTAGCATCCAAAAGTGCCGACAGCTCCCTCGTGTCGTGAAGTGCCCTTTGATGACCCTTTTCGATGACCAAGTTGACTCGTTTACGTTTTACGTACAAGAGCAAAAACATTTGGGTTGAGGCTCCGCGGCTGTTGGTTATTTTTCGGGTGCGGTCCACCGAGTCAGAAGCCCGACGCTCGGACTTCCCCGCCGTCCATCGGACCGACCGGTGGATGCACTGACGGAGCAATTTGCTCGGGAACTTTTCATCTTCAGGCCGTGTCATGACTCCATTAAATGAGCAATTTTCTTTTTTTGATAGCTTTTTTTTCCATATCCAAGAGCAACATTTTGGTTGAGACGTCCCATCGCCACGGCGACATGGCAGAAGTTCAGCAGTTCGCAGGACTGGTCAGTGAATCGCAGCTGCATGAGTCTTAAGGCAGAATCAAACGTGTGACTTTGTCCCTCATGGATTCACAAGCTCCGTCCGAGCAAGAGCAGTCCAGGTCCGGGTCTGGAGACATTGAGAGTTCTGCTGGTCCTCCTGCAGCGGAAAGGAGACCAAAGAGCGGCCTTCAAATTTGGCTCTTCACACGTTGGTCTCCAGGCCGTTCATGTCCACCGCATAGTGGTCCTTGTTCTTCTTGTGGGGTCGCGGAGGGACGCGCGGCTTCCTCCGGTCGGGCGGCGGCCGCAAGCCCTCCTCCAGCTGCATGAGGCGCATCACCTCGGGTGGGACCAGCGTGGGCTTGGACTGCAGCCGGTAGTTGCCATTGGTGTTGTGGCAGTTCATGAGCGGAGCTGCCACGCCGGCGCCGGCGCTCTCGCACATGAGCGGCACCTGAACGTCGCCGGGGGAGTCAAGATACGACAAGTAAGGAAGGCGAGCGAAGGAAGAACTCAGCAAGCATGTAACAAAGTGCAGAAGTTCAGACTAAGGATGCGGGGAAAGGTGAGGAAAAAGGAGACAGGAAATCAGGAAGCACTGAGGAAGGAAACCACAAAGTCGTGAGACAAGACATCAGAAGGCAGGACGTGAAGAGGAACTCGGAAGTGAGGGAACAAGAACTGGACAAACGGGAAATGAAGACAAAAAATTGAAGCGGGAAAAATATGAGGGAACAGGAAAGAGGAAAATGGAAGTGAAATCCGGAAGCGCGAAAGCTGGAAACTAGGAAACAGGAAGTGAAATGAGTCCTCACCCCGTCTCCTTCCTTGATGAAGTCCTTCCTGCAAATGTGCGCCATGATTCCGGTGGCGAGGGCGTCGCCCATGACGTTGACCATCGTGCGGAATCGGTCTCTGCGCGGTAGGATGCCAAAATGTGACGTCGATCACGCACGCGTTCCGCACACGAGTGACTTACAGCGCCCAATCCACGGCGATGATGAGGCTGATGTCGTCGGTCGGCAGGCCGACGGAAGTGAGCACGATCACCATGGTGACCAGGCCCGCTTGGGGAATGCCCGCGGCGCCGATGCTGGCGGCCGTGGCCGTGATGCTGAGAAGGAAGGAAGGAAGGTCAGCGGGTGACGCTGTAACCGTTAAAAGCCAAAAACAACTCAAAACGGCAAAGATGACAAATTATGATCCCATATCATTTTAAAAACAGTGCAGAAACTGCAGCTCCGCTTACCTTAACTTAATTGAACTACACACGCAATTACCTTGACAATTAAGCTAGAGGAAGGGAGGGAAACAAAAAGAGCACATGAGGAAGTGGGAGGTGCGTAAACAGAAAGTCAGGAGGAAGGAAGAAAATAAAGGAAAGAAGGGAACGAGGAGAACCCGGGGCAAAAGGATCCACCGAGTGAAGTGAAGGGGCAGGAGCAGGAATGATGGGAGGAGTCTTTGAGAGGTTCCAGGAAGTGACGTGAACGGGACTGATTTGAGACATCCACCGACCTGATGGTGATGATCTGTCCGAAGTCCAGCTCGTAGTTGTTGACCTGCGCGATGAAGATGGCGGCCACGGCCTCGTAGAGCGCCGTGCCGTCCATGTTGATGGTGGCGCCCACGGGCAACACGAAGCGGATGATGCGCCGGTCGATGTGGTTGTTCTCCAGGAGGCACTTGAAAGTGATAGGCAGCGTGGCCGAGCTAAACGCAAAGACCAGCGGGACCGCCGCCCGGTCAGCGAGCGGACTGCCGCGCCACCGGTTCTTTCCCGTGCCGACGCTTACCTGGACGAGGTGGCCAGGGCGATGAGGAGCGCCTGGAGGATTCCGCGGATGTAGACGATGGGACTCTTCTTGGTGATGAAGAAGTACATGGCGGGCAGGATGAAGAGGCCGTGCAGCACCAGACCGAAGACCACCGTGACGGCGTAGAAGCCTAACTTCTTCCCCATGGCCGACGGGTCGCTCATCTCCAGGATCTTGCCCGCCACCAGGAATACGATTCCGAACGGGAAGTACCTGGGGCATTCCCCGAATGACTCATTTCAAGTCCACGACTGCACGAAGACTCGCATGCTAAGCCTCAATGTGAGATCGCAACCCCGTTTGGGTTCAAGTTGAAATGTTTTGACTATTCGGGCACGTTGTACTCACCAAATAACGATGGCGACTATTTTGAGCACGGCCTCGTTCAAACTCTGGCAGAAGTTGACCAAGGCGCTGCCGTTTGGACCCATCCTGCCCAGCATGATGCCTGCAACAACGCAACGCCACATGGCAGCCGCCCAAAATGGCAAATCTCAACGCCAAAGATTGACGCCTTACCCATGGTGGCGGAAAAGATGACGATGCCGAGGACGTTCATCCCGTCGCTGGTGCCCTCCTTGGTTTTGACCAGCACGTCGGGGGGCGGCGTCAGATCCAGCGAGAAGTTCTGGACGTCACTTCCGTTGTCGTCCTGGATGCCGTAGATGAGCGGTCGCCGCGTGACCGACTGGGATGGCGTCTGGGCCGACGTGGGCTTGGTCTGGACGGTGTATTGGCTGCTGGTTCGATACTGACGAAGGTCACAGAGCAACGTATCGTGGCAGAGGCCTTTCGGACAACAACATGACGGACAACAAGATGGTGGCAAGGATGGACAACACGTACGACGAGATGAAAGTCACAAAGTCGTGGAAGTCTGGTGACGAGATGAACGTGATCTTCCCATAGAGGGGCACGTTTGCGTTCACGGGCTTGATGGAGCAGCGCGAAGCCACACAAGAACCAACAAGTTGGCAAAAGATACGCCCCAAGTCCACTTCAAAGACCAAAAATTGTCAGAGGATAATGCCAGACAAGAGCAGGAAGAGAAACAAGATGGCGTCCATAATTCATGTGGCACGGATCCCAAAGAGTTCAACGAGTGTCCAGACTTTGTGGTTTTCAACATTGAAGATCCTCAGCAAGATCGGACAGATTGTAAACAAGATGGCGGACAAGATGGAAGGCAATGGAGCAGATAACTCCAAACATAGATGACACGATGAAAGACTTTAACGGTGGACAGTAAAGACCAGATGAGTACGAAAACGGATGGACGAGATGCTTGAGCAGCTGACAAGACGGACCACAAGACGAGCAAGATGGACGACTTGATGCTGGACGGGTTGGCTGACACGAACATGATTGCGCAGCCGATGGCAACCAAAATTAAATGGGGCTCAAAATGGAGCGCATGACCAACAAGACGGAAGACAAAAAGACGTCTCACCTGTTGGAAGGTTGCCTGCACCAGATTGGCCGGGAACATGTTTCTGCAGGAAAAATGGTATCAATTAAAAATCCTGATCCAAGCGCTCTCAAAGATGGACTTGGGCATGAGACCATGAAGAGACTTGACCTGTGCACGCATGTGGGAAGACGGCATATTAGCTAATGGAAGCACGTACCGACTGAACAAGAGTGGCCCTAGGCTTGTTCCCTGAGGAACTCCACAGGTCAGAGACATTTGATCTGAGACTGGATCTTGCCAATTTTTACAAATGTGCCTCCTGTCCTGAAGGTAGGTCTTGAACCAAATTCTCAGCCCATGTTCTAACCTCTGCAATAAGGTCACACGGTGCCCTCGGGTGCCCTCGAAATGCTGCCGGGGCGAGTGGACTGGCTAAAAATGGAGACGTGACTTGACGGATGAGCTCCACCTCACCGGATGAGGTCGAGCAGAGCGTCTGCCGAGCTCATGATGGGCTTGCCGCTGTCCTCGGAGTCTTCCTTCTGCGCGGCGCCGCCGGGGTGGATGATGGACACCATCACGATGCCCACGATGACGGCCACAAAGGTGGTCCACAGGTAGTAGGACACGGTAATCAGGCCTAGCCGACTGGAGCACTTGGCGTCCAGCGCTGCCAGGCCCGACATCAAACTGCAACGTGGAAGCAGCCGATAAGATGCGTGAAGGGAACATGAAGGCGGCATCGACGTAAAATGAAGGCAGCATGATGTCAAACTAAGTTTGAAGGCAACAATAAGCCATCTTGAAGGTAAAATGAGGGCCTGAAGGCAGCCTGAAGAGACCATGCATGAAGGCAACTTGAAGGCAGGATGAAGGTAAGATGAAGTCAATGTGAAGCCTTCCCAAAGACAAACTAAAGTTCAAACGAAGCAGGCTAAATTCCCTTCGTGTTTGTTCCATGTAGGCAACGTGAAGGCAGCAAGCAACATTTTGCCTTCATGTTGTCTGCATGGCGTGTGCGCTCACGGTTTAATTCCTTCTCCCGATCTACAAGGCACATGCGCGCACGCACGCAGAGTGTAATAGCACGACGCGAGCACCTGGACACCACCAGCGGCAGAATCAACATCTTCAGCATCCTCATCAGCAGCTCGCCAGGAAACTGGAAATATTTCACTTCCTGTGGGGGAGAGAGCACAAGAAAGGCGCTTTCGTGACTTCTTGAGTTTGACTGGCGAACTCGCTTTACAGTCGGCTACCATCTCGATTTTTGCCTCGTTGGCTTTTCGACTTTTGGCTGCCGGCTTCAACGGCAAAACATTCCTCCAGATGCCCTCTCCACTTAGAAAAGCCAAACGTGCTTTTCCTTTTCACATTGATCTCGGTTCCCAGAAGCAGCGATTCCCGTGGAGCGGCGACTATTGTTCAACGATGCTGAGTTTGGAATACATTCCCAAATGGGGACGTGTGTTGGTTCAAAGAGCAAGATTGGTGAAATCCAGGAAAGAACGGCTCCGTCCGTGCTTGATCTCCAATTGGATGACTTTTAGCGACGGCGGCCGAGAGGACGTTGAAAGACAACGTGGCGGCCATTTTCTCTCTACGATGACGGCAGCTGTTTTGGCCCGTGCCAGGATGGTCTTATCTTATCTTTTCTTATCATTGATGTGGCCTGACATGGGCTTTTGTTGACATGTTGTTGACGTCTGGCACCGTTTCAAACCAATGAAATGTGTGAGTTGCGGCCAACGTCAAGGAATTCAGGTGGCATGAGGAGAAACGAAGGCGGGCGAGCTGGCGGAGGAGGAGGAGGCGGCCTAATGGATGGCTGCTAAAGAGCTTTTCTGGCAGCCATTAAGCGCCGGCAGCTTAGTTTTGCTGTGTGACAGCAGGATCAACAGCCAGCAAAAACACACACACACACACACATACACACATTCTTGCTGATACACACTACACCAATTTATATACAAACACACACAACTCAATTTATTTATAGAGCCAACGCACAAACACACACCTATGAAGAGAAATACGCATCCACGTATGTTCACAAACAAACGGAAATGCACACACGTGCACACACAAATGAGAGCAAACACACCAAACGGTCCTCTGTCGAAAATGTTTGGTCCTCGTGGCTTCGGCCAATCAGCAGCCTGCCACATGTGCTTTGTAAACAAGCAACATGGCGGACTCGCCAACCAGGATGGCCGCATGACCTTGTGACACAACACACAACAGGCTTTATTGTTGGTGTTTAACTCACACAAAAACGATGACCTCCACCAACCAGGAAGTAAGCCGACGATGTGAAGCCGCACTGAAGGTTGTATTTTTGTCAACAACCCAAATCCATCCCAGCGCGGCGTAAACGTCAACAAACGCAGCCCCGAGAGAGGGGAGGTCTGCGCCGCTGCGGGCGGGGTCACGGCTGACTTCAATCACGGCCAAACGATGCGGCCACCTTCATTCTTTAAATGCGGCGCCGTAGTCACGCACTGACTCTCCCGGCATGGAGACGACCGCCCACCGCTGATTGTTCAGGTTTTTGTACGTGCTGCCACGGCGCGACAATTTGGTTGCGCCGCAAATGTTCTGCGCGACGGTACACGACGGTCGACGTCAAGTTGGGCAGTTTGCGATTTCAGAGTAACAAAAGCAAACGATTTTGGTGGGGCTGCACTCGCTTCTGGACAGAAGACAAATGGAAATCATAGTTTGATTTGAAACCAAATCAGAGTTTAATTTCCATTTCATGGAATTGAGTCCAATTAATTTCAATTCAATGAAATGCTTCAATAAAGAAATATTTCACCTGTTGGTGGTGACATTAAAAGTTTCTGGAAAGATTTTACAGATGTTACATTTTTTGGTGTTTAAAATGGATTTTGAAACTTCATTTGAATTTCAATCACTGCAATTGAATTTAATTCATTTAAATTGTCAAATATTTTTGTCCCAGTTGTAGATAATCCTACTATTAAATTTGATAACATTCATTTTATTTTTGATTTCAAATTCTTTTTAATTTGATGTCTGACATTAAGCGGTGCCGCAATGAAGTTGTTCAATTTAAAGGATTTTATAAGCTTGACTACAAGTGACATGTATTCAGTTTAATGCAATAAAGATATATACTGATTGGGCTTTAATTCAATGTATGAGAAAAGGTCAGGCCAGGCTGTGTGAAATGCATGGGTGGCAGGTGTTTTGTGCAGGATGAGCCGCACGTCGGAGAACTGAGTGTGCAGACGCGAAGGGTCCCGGACTCCGATCAAGGCCACCCGGCTGTTGTTGTGTGAGATGGTCACACGGTCGACCGTGAGAGCAGAATAACAGATCCAGTGGTTCACGGGCGGTGGAGCGCACAAACAACTGCCTTGGAGCGCACCGTGGGAAGAGCCGACACGTCACCTTGCGGGCAGAAGACGTCCACTAAGAGAAAGCTAAAGTTAACTGCAGATGACACATAGCCAATAGGAGAGTAGTAGGAAGTCTTTGTTTTGTCTGGTTGAAATGTATAAACGATCCTGGGCAACACGAGGGGGGGGTTCGTCTGCTGGGGGGTTACAGAGACGCGCAGAACTGTGCTGAGAGGGTTTTTTGTACTGGATATCTCCTGCTTGGAATAAATCCGCTCCCGTGTGAAGTTGCCGGCATCCTGGTCATCTTTCTCTCAAAACGAGCGCGCATAATTGTTGGATGAATGGAGGTTGTGTTTGGTTAACCATTAATGGAGTCAGATAATTAATTCAAACTATTTTGGTAAACTTTTGGTACATTTAAAGTTAAAAACTCCAACAAATTGAAACTTTGATTTGAGTTTTAAATTGAAATCGATTGAATAGAATTGTAATTGAATGACCTCAGCCAAGCTGTTTGGAAAATGAACGAATGAATGTTTGGAATGTGAAACGCTCAGGTGGCGTGCGATCAGGTGGCGCTGACCTGCTCGGAGAGTCGCCGGGTCCTGAGGAAGAATCCCAGAAGGCAGCCGATGACCACGGCCAGCACGGACATGATGAGGAGGCCATTTTGTTTGCAGACGTTCTTCACCCTCAGCCAAACGGCCTCCAGCGCCACCGCCATGGTCGCCCGCTCACCTGGCTGGCTCCTCCCCCCTCCTCCACCTCCGCTGCTGCCTCCCTCAGGCCGCCATACAGGTGCCAAGACGCGAGCGACGTGGTTCCCAAACGCAAACAGGAAGTGAAGAAAAGCAACTTCCTGCGGATACTCGGCCCTTCTACTGCTCTTGGTCCCACCTCGGCATCTCGCTCATCTTCCCGGGCTGCCGCGGCACTCTGCGCTAAGCCGACGCTTTCGGGGCGGGATACTAACCCTGTGCCGACCAATCCCCGACCGCCCTGCCCCGCCCCGCCCCGCCCCCGCCCGCCCTGGTGCCATGCATCCATCAACATCTGGCGGCCACGTCTGCGCGGGTTAACATGTCCAATCCTGTTACACGGCCGCTGTAGTCAACGGTCTGAGGATGGATTAACATTGCGTGGACAAAAAAAAAAAAGTAGTGGACAAACCGTGACACTCTAAATGCTCCATGTTGGATGTGCTTCTTTCGTCCGAAAACGTGCTTCCAACTCTTTCAGGACACCTCAGTTGGAATTGACTGTAAAATGAAACACACAACGAAAAGAAGGACACACATTGTCAATTTAAATAATTTACATCAGGGGTGCTCACACCTTTTCAGCATGCAAGCTACTTATAAAAAGACCAAGGCAAAATGATCTACCTACTATAAAAATGCAATTTTTACATATATATACACATATATATATATATATATATATATATATATATATATTCATATATATATTTATACACATATATATACATAATTTAGAGAGAGAGAGAGGATTTTTTGTACAATGTATGTAGATGTAGCCAAGTAAGTTGTCTGAAAAATGACTGCTGTCCTGACAACTGGCTTTTTAATTCCTTCACCTTTCTCTTCCTCAGCTCGCTTTTCGGCGGAAAGTCGTTATATGTATATATTTTCCATGAACAGTCCGAAAATGCCGCTCCACATTTCTCTTCTTTGGTAATTGCGATGGTCGACTGGCAAATGAGGGAAACGCACTTCGAATGTCATCGTGAAAAACAACTCCTCCTCCCATTCCGTATGAAGGTGATACGTTTTTGTCTTCTTACTTGGTCCGGCACTCCCACTCATGTTTATACCCCCTTGAGTTCAAGAGAATAAAACGAGGGCTTAAAATTAGAGGTAACCAACTCGCTAGCTTATTAGTTGTGCCGCACTTAGCACCGTTGTTTGCGCATGCGTGGTGACCTATGTGTCACAAAAAAAATCAGGTGTCGTCTGACTGGGTGCCCTGTATCAATCACATGACGGATAATGAAAGGCTGACGTCTATTTTGTAATGTCATGCGATCTACCCATACTACCTTTGCGATCGACTGGTCGATCGCGATTGACGTAATGAGCACCCCTGATTTACATGCTTCGTTTCAAAACGATCGTCAATGCTAATGCTAAAGTCAATCGCGTTGACATGCGGAAAATTAGCTTCGACTTCAGGGAGTCAAATTCCTTCATTCACTAACGAACTTTTTAGGATACTACGATAGCCAGAGCCATTTGGGTTGGAGGGGGGTGGGGCAAGTTGACGACACCTCGATCACGGCTCATGTAGCCATCGTCGCGTCACCAAAAACAGCAAGCATCGGGGTTGCCAATCTCCGACTCTCTCCCAGTCGACCAATCATCACATTTTCATCTCGTGGGCCGCATTGGTGACACGACAGTTGAAAGATCGACTTGGAAAACGACTGGCAGTGACTGAGTTGGGTCATGTGACCTCGCATTTGGCCCAGTGTGTCACAGTGTGTTCGCTGCCGTGTGTGTCCGTGCGCGCGCGCGTGCGACGTGCGTGCAGATTTAGCCTTCACGTGGCTTCCATTGCGTTAGGTATGGAGAATAAATGGCGGCCTCATGAGAATGGCGCTAGCGGATTAGCGCAAATCCATTTTTGCGAATCGACACCCTGCCACCGGGTCATGTGACTTCTGTTGTCATGGCACTTGTTTTTTTTGGCCATTCGTGTTTGCAAATGACGTGTCTCCTGTCGTTCATGCAACGCGACACCCAAGTCGTTTTCCCGTTGTGTGCCACGCCCCATTTTGGTGTGACACCACGTTCCACTTCGGCGAATGATGCCAGCAGCTCAACTTCTTCGTCTGCAAAAGAATAAATAAAAATCAATTCCAAAAATGTTATGACATTGACATCTTGAGGGGGGAGCAGATTATTTCTATTTGCGTTGTTTACCATCCAAAAGATTTACCAGACAGAACTTCAAACCGGGATAGGGTTTGAAATTGGGGTTTCAAGACAAAATTAGGGTTTCAAATAATGTGTTCTGAAGACACTGATATGGTTTCTAACTAGTATTAGGGTTTCAAATTAGGGGTTCAAGACAGGATTAAGGTTTGAAATTGGGGTTTCAAACTAGGAGCAGGGTTTTGAATTGAGGTTTCAAGAGAAGATTAATGTTTCAAGACAGGGTTTTGGTGTTCAAATGACAGATAGGATTAAGGTTTCAAATTAGCGTTTCAAATCATCTTTAGGGTTTTCAATTAGGGTTGAAAATGAGGCATCTAAAGGTTTCATATTGGGGTTCTAATTATGCGTTTGAAATTAGGGTTTCAAGCGAGGGTTTAGTTTTTAAAACTGGGTTTCGGACTTTGGTTTCAAGTGAGCGTTTAAAGCATAGGGTGGGGTTCCAAATGACAGTGTGTGTGTGTGTGCAAATGAGGTACTCTTTGTTGTAGGGTTTCACAAGTGGAGGTGGACTGACGTAGTGGGTTTTGAGACACGTGATCTTGTGTGCGCGTGTGCGTATTCTCGTGCAAACGGCACAAGTGTTATTTAGTCATCTTGTGCGTGTGTTTTTGTGTGCGCGTGTGTGCACGCGTGTGCGCGTGTGTTTCATTTGCTGCACGCAGACTCCCCGTTTGCTAATCCCGCCCCTTTTGCCAATATTTCCCCCGGCTCCGGTTTGATGGGGCCGGGATTACACGGGATTAGATTAGCGACAACATGACATGACAGCATGCGCTCATTCATTCCAAAACCACACGCGCCTCATTGACGACCAAGCGCGCGAATGAGGTGTGCCTAAATTTGCACAGATTTTTTTTCTTTCGGGGGGGGGGGGCTTTCTCCTTTCATGCGGTAAATATGGGTCCAGTGACGTCACCGCGATGTCATGTTGATCTCAGGAGGTGGAAGGCTAGAACCCCCTAAGTGATCTCCCTCTGAAGTTACAAAAGGTTTAAAAACAGGATTAAAATTTCAAAGTATGATTAGGAACGATGGTTCGGGTATTAATAAAATTTCAAATTGAGGTTTGAAGGAAATGGATGGGGTTTCAAAGCACATTTTCAAACCCGAGTAAGAGTTTTAGGCCTCGGACAGGGTTTTAAGAAGGTGGGGTTTCACCAACTTCATGGTTGCAAATTAATTTTGGAGGAGAGGGGAGGATTTTTACAATGAGCCATCTTGCAATTCGCTCTCCCGTGGCGATAACATGCCAACCAGCTAAAAAATCAACCTCAACACGTCTTCTTTTTGACAAAGAAGACAACTTCCATGGCGACGAAAGATTCAAACGATCCAACTATTGTTCCTTGAATTCTTTTTAAGAAAAAAAAGATACAAGAGTGTCACGGAATTGTAGAAATTATGAATGACGTGCTTAACGTGCTCCTTTAGTTTAGTTTGCGGGCTTAGCAGTAACGGACCATCACGAAAATCGCGTCATCAAGGAGCGACAAGAAGACGACAGTTAGCAGAAGTTAGCTTAGCCGAGACGGGATCCGACAAGATGTGGAGGCGAGGCGGCACAAGTGACGCTCTGGACCGGGCTCAAACGCTGCTGGCCGCCAAGAGCAACAAAAACAACGATCGACGAGGGGCCGCCAATGCGGTCAGTCAGGTCGTCTGTCGCCATCCTCCTCTACGTTTAGGCTTTCAACATTAGACAAGTGAAACACATTGGATTAAGGTTTCAAGTGAGGCTTTCCAGCCATGGTTAAGGCTTCAAGACAAAATTTGGGTTTTAAACGAGCATTCGGTTTTGAGATGGGGTTTTAATTCCGAATTAAAGTTGTAAATAAATTAAGGATTTCACATGTAGGTTTCAAGGCAGAGTTGGGGTTGCGGGGTTTGCCTTTAATGGCAGTTTACGTTTCTTGGCTGTGGGGTGAATGGAGGTCACGTGACACGAGACAAAGTTTAGTTTTGAATCCTGATTTGGGTTTGAACTGGGCGAGGGTTTTGGAGTCGAGTTTGAAGACGTCCGGATTTGTTGAAGGCCACCCTGCGTTGCGGTCTGTCAACAGGACGCCATAAACCGAGTGGCTCCTCCGAGCGGCAGCGGCAACGACGACTCCTCCGACGTCAGCGACCTGTCCCCCCTCGGCTCGTCTTTGGGAGAAGGACCCCAAGCCGCAGGAGAAGGCGGCGGCGCCGGACGCTTCCTGAAGAAGCCCCCAGCGGCGCGGTCGCAGGAGGACAGGTGTGTCAAGGTGGGCGGGGCTACCCGCACTACCGCTTCGTCTCAATGGCGAAATCAACTTTTGTTGTTTATAAAAAACGTTCTACTCCTCCTCTTCCTTCTTAGCAATTTTCCTCTTTAATTCTCCCCCTCTTCTTTTCCGTCTCCGTTCACCTGTTTACTTCTTTTCTTCCTCCTCCTCACTTCTTCGCATCCTCTATCACCTTCTCCTTGCTCGCTTCCTTTTACATTTTGTTCTTCCGCCCGTTTCCCCTCTATTGCTCTACTCCAGAGATTCTTAATCAATGTGCAATGGCACATTAGTGTGCCGTGAGATATCATCTAGTGTGCCGCGGGAAATTATCCAATGTTAATTAGTTTGACAAAAAAAACAACATTTATGTTAATTCATCGATGTCAACGATGTATAACAACAGGCAGAATAACCAAATGACCTTTTACTAGAAGGTCGTTGAGATGAAAGAAGCTAAATAAAACCTGCATATCCACGTTTTGTGAGTCGATTTGCTAAGCGGTGTCCATGACATTTTTCCAATTCAAAATATATGCCTTGACACAAAGGTTGACAGATATCAAAATGACCTTCCTTGCACTTCTTCAGACTGCCGTCGTGGTCCAAGCCGGGTTCGCAAGCGTCCGCTCTGAGGAGGCTGGCCCAGATTGAGAGTCGGGTCCACGGCCGACAGCGAGATCCGGAACCTCGGAACCGGACCAGAAGCTCGAGCTCGGACCCGTCGTCGGCCTCGCGGCCCCCCTCGCCGCCATTGGCCGGTCAGGGGACGATGCGCTTGGCCGGGAAGAAGACGACGGGGTCTCCTCGGGGGGATTGCGGCTCCCTCCTCAAATGGAGCCAAAGCGTGGACAGTGATGAGGAAGAGGTCATGAAGCTGGTGGGAGACGGAAACTTGAGCGGGTCGTCGTCCAGGAGCAGAGCTGGCCTGGTACCGCTTACTTCTTCTTTTGTTTGCCGTCAGACTTGAAATGGTAAAACCCGACATCACATGGTGAGTCGGGCGTTTTGTCGTGCCGTCGGAGTGTGTTGTGGGTCGAGATGCTCCCTCGGTGTCTTCCACGGTGCATGTTGCTTGCCATTATTTGATGACTGATTAGTGATCAATTAATCGTTGCACCTCACTCCATTGGCTGTTTTCTCAGACCAAAAAGTCCATCATACCAAAAGTTTAAGAATGATTCCTAGTGTAGAATCATTCCCGACTCACTAATTTCTACAAGCACATCGCACACAGACGACTTGTTCAGAACCATCAAGGTAATAAAGTTTTTTTTTTTTGTGCAGGTGTCCAGCCGAAGAAGTCAGAGGTCGGCCTCCCCTCCGCCCCGCCCCCCCACCGGAGAATCGCCATCCTCATCCTGTTCCGGCGTACGCTCCCCCAGCCGTGATCGCCCCCAACCAGTATCCCCCCAATTCTCCCCCCTGCGCGCCCCAAGTCCAGCACGCACCTCCAACTCGTCCAGGTCTGCCCCAGAAGAGATTCTCTCACTGGAAGAACTTTTCCCGCTTGGACGTGACACCAGCGACGCCAGTCTGGTGTCCTCACAATGTGAGGACGCCAGTCTGGTGTCCTCACAATGTGAGGCACGCACACACAAAATGAGAGACACTAGAAGTCAGTCACAAACATGTGCAGAGAGCGCCCCCTGTTGATGTGTTTTTTGTACTGTTGCGTTACAGTGGACTATTCTGTGAACATGAAGACGTTGGAAGATGTTGGTTGTGCCGACGACAGGACAGAAGCAGAAGAAGAAGAAAAAAAACAAACGCCGGTTAGGCCCATGACAAGAATTTTGTCCGTCTGCCGCTAAATTTCTGTTGAGTAGTGATCCCAAATTGGTCCCGTGTTCATGGCGTGTGCACAGGTGCCGGACGAGCAGGTCATCGTCTCGCTCCGGGAGGCCGACTACGAAAGTGACTTTGAGAGCACCGGACGGACGGAAGCGGGTTGCCATGGCAGCAGCGGACAGGTCGCACTCGTGCAATCAGATTGAGTCTTGTCGACCAGTCACACTCACTCAAAGGCGATCATTTAGTCAATTTCTCTCGTCACCTCAACACTCACTCTTAAACGCCAATTGTTGTGCACTGATGCCCTTTCTCAACCACTCTCTCACAATAACTCTCACATACGGTGACGCACTCCTTCTCACGCAGGTGTCGGAGCACCTACCGTGCAACAGCGAGGAAGAGGAAGCAGTCGGTTCGGCGGTGGCGTGCGAGCGTCGTTCATCTGAGGCAAGTTCAGAAGGCGAGGACGCAACATCGTCGCCGTCCCTCTGCCCCACGCCGTGTGCGAGATCTCTCGGCCGCGCGTCCTCGTCTTCCTCCTCCTCGCCGCCGCCGCCGCCGCCTGGCCTGCGTTTGAAAGACGCTGCGGCGCAGACGGACGCCGACACGTGGATTCCGGCGCCGCTGGCGCCATCGTTGGCGCTGACCGACCTGTTGAAGCAGCGGCTGGCCGTCACGCGCCGCTTGGCGAGAAGCAGCCGCAGGAAGCGTGATGGCATCGTCCACAGCCTCGGGCCGCCCGCCTACACCTACGCCGCGCTACACCTAACCATGGAGGTAAGCGATGCACGCGCTCGTCTGTCTCTCCAATTCACGTGCTCTCGCATAGAATCACGCTCTCACACCCTCTCGGTTTCACTCACTCTCACAGTCACTCTTCTTTTGCCCGCACAGCTCATCAGTAAAACAAAGGCGGCCAGAGTGTGCGAAACGCTCACGTGACTGGTCGTCGTGGAGCATCTTCACCTGGCAAGTGAGACGAAGCTATGATGCGTCGCCATCGTTTTCACATGTGACGATATTGCGTTGGCACCGTTTGGAAACAACTTGTCAAATGGAGGCCTGGCACAAAGTCATCAGTCCGTTATCCCATCGATTGGCGCTTCAATTACTGGAGCGCGGTGCGTTCAAAAATGCTCGGCAAAATTAGAACGTCATTCGCACAACCCACTTTGTTAAAATGCAATCAAACATCCAGCCACAACTTAAACGCGCTGCTGCGCTTCATTTTTCATTGACCTTTCACAAAATGCTCACTACAATTAAACTCATGGTGGCCACCTGTTTATTAAAAAAAAAAAAAAAGTCTCTCACTGGTTGGTTGTGGTGAGATGCGACTGGATGAAGGCACAAATCCGTCAGTAAGGGTCGCTAAAGGGGTAATGAGGATGCTCGGCGTCCCGAGGAACCAGCTTCCCATCCACCTGAGCAACAAAAGACCAACGTGATGTCATTGCCAAAAAGGAGTGCCCTCATAAAGCTACGCGCAAGCCTTATTGCATAAGTTTCGATGAAAATTTTTTAAAAAGGATTTTAAAAAAGGAGCCTTTTTAATTGTGTTTTTTTTTTTTTTTGGGGTGATTAACACAAATAGACTGCAACCCTCCGTTATTTGTGAGAGCCAAGAACTGGGCTGGTCCGCCAATAGTGAAAATCCTCATAGAAATCAAATCCATTGGGAGTTTTTTTTTTTTTAAACGAACCCAAAAATGCAGCTAAACATTCATTTTGCCATGGAAAATTAGGGGGAAATTGACAAAAAACAAAAATATAGATTTGTTTTAAATATTGGAAAAATAAATCTAATTTATTGATTTCACACACAAAAGACGACATAATAAATTATTAAAGTTGTTACAGACTTGACTGAACAATTTTCAACATCTTTTTTCCACAGGTTGGACTCGCAAGCGCGTTATTGCTTGGCGCGCCCCCTGGTGGCCGAGGTGCGCACTGCAGACAGCCATCCAATCATGAAATGGGTACGGTTGCCACCTTTTGAGCAAGGAGCCAAGCTTCTTTCAGGCTGGCAAGACCAGCAAATACTTGAGGCTTGCGTGCCCACGCACAGCAAGAAAAAAAAGAAAATAATTTCCGACTTACTTGAATAACCGGCAGGATGTAACGCCAGTTTTTATTGAGTGCCGTCAGGTCGCTCATCTCCTCGTCTGACAGCGTGAAGTCAAACACCTCCAGTCGGGAAAAAAATGGCCAGCATCATTATCAAAATCAGTCAAACACACGCACCTGAATGTTTTGTATATTTTTGTCTTTTGACATTTAATCTATTTCAGTAGTTTTCATTGTGGATGTGTATTTTTTTTATCCAAACTGTATTTTTTACTAATTGTATATTTTTTTTTTAATCTAAATTGGCCTATTTATCTCATAGTTGTGTCTCTAAATCACTCTTTCCAATCATATTTTGTTTTCTGGTATTTGTCTCATGTTTGTATTTTTCTAACGATAACTATTTGTGTATTTTTATATTTGTGCTCTCTAACATTTGTATATTTTTTCATATTCACTGGAGGTTTCTGTATTTGTATATTTTCAATTTATTTGTATAGTCTTTCTAATATGGTCATTAAAACTTCAAATATTATTGCTGTAGTGTTCATATGGTTTTTAAAAAAATGTTATCTTAAAACTTTTTCCTGAGATTTCCATTTTCAGAGACTTTATCAAATCCTATTTGCAGCATTTATTTTTGTTGGTGCTCTCAATATCACGATGCCCTTATTGTGCGGCGGGCGTGTCGAGTGAGGTCCGTACTTGCAGGTTTTCTCTGATGCGCGAGGGCGTGACACTCTTGGGAAGGGTGACGATGCCCCGCTGCGTCTGCCACCTGCACACACCAGAAGCGAACTTAAAAGAGCACAAGACCCACCAAGGCCCATTTTTCACGAACAAGCTCAGTTGGATCAGGAAACGCAAATTAGTTGTCATTATCTTGATTCATTTTGGAGAAATTAGGAAATAAGTGACCTTTTGGTACTGATGTCATTTTTACAAGCAACCGTATTCTATAAGTGCCAATGTTAATGTCAATAAAGCGTCCCACATTGCACAATGACGAGGTTTGGAAAAAGCAAATCTCCCCCAAAATATAAATGGAGGGGGGGGGGGGGAGCTTTTTGTGTGTGAGGGTCTGACCTGAGCAGGATCTGAGCGGGCGACTTTTGGTATTTCGCACCCAAGGCGGCGAGGACGGGCTCATCCAAAAGCGCGGTCTCGTCGGGACGCTTCCAGGCACGGTCGGGGGAGCCCAGCGGGCTGTAGGCCGTCATGACCACATCCAGCTGGTGGCAGTGCGCCAGCAGCTCCGTCTGTGCCAGGTACGGGTGGCTCTCCACCTACACACACACACAACCAACCAACCAACACAAATCTTTCTCCATCTAATTGGTTCATATAATTTTGCAGTTATTATTTTTATGTATCATTTAAAAACGTGTTTTTCAAATATTCTATTTTGGATTGTGTCGACGCTGATAAAGTGTAGCACGCTACCTGCAGGACGGCGGGCTTGACGCGGGCGGCGGCCATGACGTCATCCAGCTGGCGCTTGTTGAAGTTGGACAGGCCGATGGCGCGCACCAGTCCTTTGGCCACCAGCTGCTCCATGGCGTCCCACGTGGCCCGATAGTCCACCACGTCGTACAGCAGTGGGCCGTCGCCGCCGGTCCTCGGGAACGCCTCTTCCCCGCGCCTGACAAGCAACAACAAAAAAACGTAACCTCACTAATTCACTAACCTCCAGCCAATCATTTGCATCTCCAGCGGACCCCCGGCACACCAGCCATCCAAATATGCCTGCAATTGATTGCCCATCATTACAGACACAGAACTTTTTTTCCCCCTGTTTTGGATTTTGTTTTTTGTTTTCTTTCCAAAATGGTCCTAATTTTTCCTTCATATTTTTCCCAGTTTTTTTTAAATAACATTTTTTTATTTTTATAAATAATTTCGCCCTGTTTTTAGGAAAACTTTTTTCTTTTTCTTCCTGAAATAATATTTTTCCTGTTTTTTTGGAAGAATCTATTTTTCCTGTTTTTAGGAAGATCTTGGATCTGGATTTTTTTTTTTTTTAGTAATTTCATTTTTTTTCAGAATATTTTTTCCAAATAACTTCTGTTTTTCAATTTTTTTTGGTTCATTTTTTGGGGGAAAAATGATATTGATATTCTTTTTTCATTTTTTAAAAATGTGTCTCTTTTTTCAAGGATATTTTTTTCCCCGCCGCCGACGTTTTATGGATTTATTTTAGTTCCTCTGAATAAGTTTGGGAAGATGAATTAAATGAAACTGTTCTTGTTTGTATTGGCGCCATTTTTTTCTGATCTAATATTTTTTGGCTTTTTGTGTAATCGAGTGTTGAAATGTTTTGAGGATGGCGTGCCGCGTTGTCGTTTGAATGGTGGGGTTGCCGATTTGGTGCGTTTGTGTTTGCGTGGCGGCGACCGGAACGCGTAGGGCCAGTGGATAAGGTAGAGGTCGAGGTAGTCGAGCTGGAGGTCGCGCAGCGTTCGCAGGATGGCAGGCTCGACGTCCTCGGGGTGGTGGCGCGTGTTCCACAGCTTGGACGTGACGAACACATCCTCCCGCCGCACGCCCTGACAAATGGGACAAACTCACTCAATGTTTTTTTTTTCTTTTGGCCTCCGTGCATGTGTGCGTGTGCGACACGCTTGTGCGTCTCACATGAGGCTTGGCGAAGGCCTCGCCAAGCGCTTGTCCGATCTCAGCCTCGTTACCGTAGATGGCGGCGCAGTCGATGTGGCGGTAGCCCGCTTCTAGGGCGCACTTCACTGCCTCTTTCACCTCAAGAACACAACACAAACACACACACACACACACACACACACACACACACAACTGTCAGTGGTTCCCATGAAACGGCTCTTCAAACTCTCATTTGAAAGCCCAATCAAGGTGTGAGAGCCATCGTTTCCAAACTTCCCGTGTGTGCGTTTGCGTGGCGTCGGCCTCACCTGTCCCGGCGAGCTCTTCCATGTGCCGAGTCCGATGAGCGGCATCTTGCGGCCCGTGTGGAGGAGGGCAAACTCGCTCATCATCTTCCCGCCGCACACCAAAACGTCGTCACATCAAAATCAACGATAAGATTTATCATCATCATCATCATCATCATGCTAAATGGGCTGTCACTTGTATATCAACTTTTCTAGCTTCCGCACTCAAAGCTGCACTTCATTGACACCGATAGCTCCTCTACCTATCCTGATGACGCAGCAACTGCGGGTTCAGTATCTTGCTCAAGGACACTTTGACATGGTCACACAGGCCGGGGATCAATCCCGCAAGCTCTGAGTGGGGAGACGACCACTCCGCCCCTGATCCATGCTGCCCACATCAGCAGCGTCGTTCGGATTCCGGAACGTACAGCAGGGATTTGCTCGAGGGCCACAAGTGTATGGATTCTTCATGCATTTTTTTTAATGATTACTAACCCTAACTAACCAATTACTTAAAGAAAGAAAAAAATAACGACTGGTCCCCCTTCCACAAGCAGGAGAAAGGAAGAGAAAGTGATGCTGACTTGCATTTTTTTTTTAAACAGTCAGCAATACATTGAAGGTTTAAAAAAAAAAGGTCCACGGCGAACCGGAAGCAGATTTACTCACACACTGATTGCAAATCTTGTGCAGACACATACAAAAATGTTGTCGTCTAACAAATGCAAATTCAAATGAATGAAATGTGTAAAAAAAACTATATCAAAGGCGTTGGGCAGAAACCTCGAAGTCCAAAAGTGGTCATTTTCAAATTTGTTCCAAAAAAGATGACTGGCTGGTCCTCACAACTTCATGACGTACATTTGGCCAAAAGAATCGTCCACCAATCCAAAGTGTTGAAAAGGGCCACGCCATATTAACTAAACGGCAAGTTAGAGCTTTTTTTCTTTCCTCTCATTCATCTGAACTATCAACATTTTTCTGACGGCTGTTGCAAACCACAAAGTCTGAATAAGATTTTTTTAAAACAGGGATAGAAATTAAAATCGGTTTTGTTTTTTGTTTTTAATCCGATTCATTAACAGTTTGAGATTGAGAATCTCCACAATGCACCGACAAAAGGACATGTGGCATCGTTTTCGGCCTTAAATTCATTTTTGTTGGCAACAATGTTGTTGCACTGTACGTCACTTTGCAAAGCTACAAAATCACAAACAAAAAAGTCCTGAAAAATCAACTGGAATGTATCCAAACATGCGAGCAGAAGGAAAATAATGAAATCGGAAGAACAAGGAGGAGGACGGTGGTGAAAAATGACAAGTTTGAACTGGTGCGGTAATTGCGAAACTCACCTGAGCTCGATTTTCCTTGGCGGAGGTCTTGTCAGGTCTGTGTAGACGTTTGACGGCTTTTATCGCGTCCAGTTGCAAACGTGCGAAAGTGCAGAAGCAGACTCGCTTATTTGGCGATTGGGTGATTTCGCTTCCGGATGAAGTCGCGCTCATGTCCGGTTGGGTCCACCAAAATAAAAGTCTAAAAAAAAATGGAACCCATTCGATACGAAAACGCAAATTGAGTTTTGGAAGTAACCCAGTCTGAAAAGCCAAACTCGTTTGAAACTTTGGGTCCAGGTTTCAAGCTCAAACTTGTCTTTAAATTGTCATTTCAAACGCTAACTCAGGTTTGAAATCCAAATGTAGTTTAGAAAATATAATTGAAAAGTATTAGCAAAAACTACTTAGAAACCATCATTTGGAACTCAAAGACAGTCATTAAATCCTGATTTGAAATCCAAACAAAGGGTAGAAACCCAAATTGTCGACACTGTATTTTCAAACCATAATTTTGGAACATTTATCCAGGCTTGAAAGGCTAATTCTTTCAAAGTCTTTTAATTCTTAAATTTCAATAAAATCGTTTGAATGAGCTGAACATTTCAAATGGTCTGTTAGGGTGAATTGTAGTTAAAAAAAATAAATGTATTCTCATTCAACAAGCCAGAAACATTCAAGAGCCAAACATGTTTAGGCTCAAGTCACAAATGTGAAAAGCAATTGAAGGAAATCGTAAACTGATTCAAATTCAGAGGAAGGAGTTTATTGTTTCACAAATGGCCAAATGTCTTTCATGCCTTAAAGCAGGGCTCCTCCTGTTGTTGGAAATATTGACGGCTGTCGGCTCGCCCAACGGCAGCAACATGGAGCAGTCGGCGCAAGTCTTCCCCAGATACTCGACCTAATGTGTTTTTATTGATCCAATTTCGTATTATTTTCCATTTCATTATTTATTCTTTTATTTATCTAATTCATATACTTGATTAAATTATTGTTGTATTGCACTGGAGAGGGGAGCTCTCTAATCTCGTTGCACACTTGAGTTCAATGACAATAAAGGGATTTCTGATTCTGATTCTGAAATATGGTTTGCCAGACCTTCGAGAACATCCTTTACTGTTTTCAAGACAATATGTCATTTGCTTCAAGGACAACTCATTTCCAAACATGAGGGAGTCAGATTTGCTTGTTGCCCTTTTTGTCAACAAAAACAAGAGTCACACTCACTCACCGTGCAACCTTCTGTCAAGCTTATTATTGGCCAAATGGGAAGTGTCTGTTGTTTGGCCAGCAGATGGCGCTGTAAGACATGGATGGATTTGGAAAACGTCACTTAGGCGCAGTAGCCCACGGGAAGGTGTAGAGGGCGCTGTCCTTTGAAAAATCAGGTCTGTGAGGAAACGTTTCGCCCGCTCACTTTCATGTTGGGGAACATGTGCGTTTCATTTCAAGGTCATGGGCAAGCGAGAGTTTCACGTTGAACTCAATCGAGTATCATTTTGTTTATTTTGACTCATGCAACTTTCATGTTGTGCTTATGCAGGTTTCCAGTGGTGGATAACAGCCCGTCGCGGTCATCCAAGTTTCATGTTGGTAAAGCAGGTCTCATGTTGTGGTCACGTGGTCCAGGATCAACATGTGAAGCCCTTCGAGACGTTTCTGTGATTGAAAGCTAGAAATAAATTTGACTTGACTTGGATGGAAGCCAATCGGTCAGGCAAAAAAAAGCAGGAGGTGGTGTTGTCGTAATTCACGCGTAATAACCCCAGAGGAAGACGTTGATGGTGAGCAGCAGTAAGGCATTCACATTAAGAAAGTTCTTCCAAAGCGGCGCCTCCTTCAGCGAGGTGAACTTCGAGCCGCTAGCTGCGGGAACGGCGGAGGAGGCGCCGCTCAGGCCGCACAGATGCAGAAGGATCCGGCGCCACGCGGGGGACGGCGGGCCCTCCGGGGGGCGCTCCGGCGGCTCCGAGGGGTCCGAGTCGGAAACATCGCAGGTTAGCGGCTCAGCATTTAGATCCACACGCGGCAACGTGCTGTGTCTCGTCCACCACGTCAATCTGTGCAACTGACACACCCAAGCAAGAACTTGAAATCGCAAATGGACAGCTTGTCACATTGGCTGCAGAAATACGTTTCAATATATGTACACTATGTGAATATTTCAATAATTAGAATTAGAAATCCCTTTATTGTCATTGTACTCAAGTGTGCAACGAGATTAGAGGGCTCCCCTCTCCAGTGCAATACAACAATAATACAGACAAATATATAAATGAGATAAATAAGAGAGTGCAATGGAAAATAATACTGAATAGGGTATATAAAAACACATCACAATGCTGTTCTGCAAGGTAAGGGTGGTCTCGTGTGTGTGTGTGTGTGTGTGAGAGTTCAGAATGGAGATGGCTCTCGGGAAGAAACTCTTTCTCTCTCTCTAAGCAAGAAAAACGTTAATTCACGATGAGTAAAGTTGTTTTGTTCATCTGATTTCGTGACTTACTCTTTCTCTTGTTAAAAGTTTGACATGACCCAAAAAAAAAAAGGAAAAGTCAACCGATATGACCAAGCTGTGGAGTGACATTGCAGCGCCCCCTGCTGGCCAACATCACATCAGACAATTGTGGCTCAGTCTCGATGCATGACAACTTTCAATCTCAGCGCACTTGAGCAATTCCCATTTTTTCAAATATTGTTTGCTCGCTTTCGAGGCAAGTGTGTTTGCATGTGATTGCGCGTGCGTGTGCGTGGCTCACGTGGTGGGCGGGTATGGCGGGCGTGGCCAAGCTGACGACGATCATCACCAAGCAGCTGAGCGCCATCAGGAGGATGGCGAAGTAGAGGTAGTGCACCCGAGTCAGCACCGCGGGACGGAGGTCCGGCTGGCCGCACGCCGGAACCACGTGGGAAAATTCCAGAACCATCCGGATCAAGCCCACCACCAGGCCCACCATCAGGCCCCAGAACGCCCCCTGGCGCGCACACACACACAAATGCAAAAATAAGGCGGCGAGACAAAATGGCGCGCATCGAGAGACGGACGATTGTCTGACTTGCTCGTTGGTACGCGGCCAGAAGATGGCCAAGATGAAGACGGCGGTGATGGGCGGCGCCAGAAAGCTGACCACCGATTGGGCGTATTCAAACAGTTTGCCGCTGTTTGCCGACTGGATGACGGGAATCCACAAGATGCTGATGACCACCAGCGCCAGGATGAAAAGCCTGCGGGGGCGGCGTCATAAATGATCTTCGGCTTCGAGACACACGCGCGACTGCGGCGAGCGGCACCTGCCGACGATCATGAGCTCCATCTCGGAAGCGGCGGGTCGGGCTCGGTGGTAAAGGTCCAAAGTGAACAGAGTGGCGCTGCTGTTGAAAATGGACGTCAGCGACGACAGCAGGCTGGCGAACATCACGGCCATCATCAGGCCGCGGACACCTGCGAGCACACGCGTCATGTATGTGCACGTGCATGAGTGTGCGTGCGTGTGCGCGTGCGCACTGACCGACTGGCATGAGCTCCACCACCAGTTTGGGGTACGCAATGTTGGAGCAGCCCACCGGAGTTCCACACACACGCTGGCAAACAGCTGGATCCACGCAAGCCACATCATCTGCACGCACATACACGAGGTCATCACGTGCACATGTGTGTGCGTGTGTTGGAGTAGTGGGGGGTGGGGGGGGGGCGTCACCTGGGAAGAGCGCTCTGCTGATCATGCCTGGCATGACAATGAAGAACATTGGCAATATTTTGAGGTAGCCGCCCAACAAACTTCCTCCTTTTGCGTGACTCAACGAGCGCGCGGCCAACGATCTCTGAACCATCACCTGCACACGCACACACACGCACACACACGCACACACACACACACGCACACACACGCACACGCACGCAAAGGAGGAGGCCAGTTTGAATTGGACGAGATTACGCTGCCCCGGAACAAGACCAGATAAACTAGGTGACCCTTTCAAAGCTTAGGCTAGGCGAGAGCGGACTGGACTCGACCAGAACAGGACAGACCAGACTGTCTCAAAGTCCATCAGAATAGACCAAAGTTCACGAGGACGCAAGAGTTTGGGCGTGGGCAAAAAGTCGCCTTCAAGCCGACCAGAAAGAAAGCAAGCCAACGTCGCGGCAAGCCGAGACCAACTTCAGGAGGACGGCTTCATTTTTCATTTTTACCAATCTTCGTCCGTCTGCCCGACTCGCTGACTCGCTCATGTGCCGTGGTTTTGTGGACACCATCAACGCGAGCCTCTTGCGGCATTTTTCAAAAGTCATGAAATTGATCAGCCGGCACATTTGCGGCCGACGCCCGGCGGAAGCGGACGCTCGCGTGCCCGTTGATTATTTCCGTCCAGGACATTGAAGGAGTTTGCGTCTTTGAAGTTCTTCTGACGGCCATGAAACGGTTTGCGACAGGCAGTTTGTCGATCCGTCGCAAATTTGTCTGGCAGCCGTCTTGGCAATTGGCAAGCGCGCCGGCACGATCGAGGGAACGTCAGCCGACGCGCACCCTCGGCCGACGTGCGCGTTCCATCGCGGGCCGGATGTCGTTGCGCAACTTCTTCACAAATGTGGCCGTGCGCGACTTGCGACGCGACAAAACATTTCATTCATTGGCTTTGAGCGGCGGTCCGGCGCGGTCGAGCGCGTTTTGGCGACTTCTTACCTGGTCGGTGCACCACACCCAAGTGGCGATGACGGTGAGCCCGAAGATCAGCCCCGGCCAAGGCAGGTCCGAGGTCACGGGGTCGCGGAACATGTGGAAGGCGTCGGCGCGAGGGAGGTGACACGTGGCGTTGGCCACCGTCACCGCCGGAACGGACGACATGTAAACGTGCGTCAGGCCTTCGTACCAGCCCACTTTGGCGAACGCTGGAGAGGAAACAAGTGGCTCGCTCGTCGCGTTTGTGTGTGCGTGTCGTCACGGGAATCTCCGACGGTGTGTGTCGTACCGATGAACGTGAGCGTGAAGGCGCCCGCCACCATGATGACGGTCTGGAAAGCGTCCGTGTAGATGACCGCCGACAAACCTCCTGCACGCGGAAAACACCTCATGTTGACGTGTCACATGACAACGAGCCAAATTGGAGACGCCGAGTCTCGTCTCGTTCCCGTTCTAGTCCGGTCTGATCTGGTTGAGTGTTACTCATGTGTGTGTGTGTGCGTGTGTGTGTGTACCTGTCATGGTGTAAACACACGTGATGAGCAGCAGAATTGCAGTGGACATGTAAAGATTCCAGCCGAAGGAGACTTTGATGAACAAGGCACCGGAAAAAAGGTCCGTCTGCAACACACATGAACAAATATTGCGTGTGTGTGTGTGCGTGCGTGTGCGTGCGTGCGTGCGTGCCGTACAGAAAGTTTGGTGAAGATGTAGAGAATAAGCGAGAGGACGGACGTGTACATCTGGATCCTTCGTCCTCCGAAACGCTTGGCCAAATATTCGGGCATGGTCACCACCCCGGCCGCGACGTACACCGGGATGAAGATCCAACCCAGAGCCAGCAGGACCCACGCCGCCTGCACGCAAAGACGGAAAAGGCGGACGAAGGCCTGATTGGAGGAGGACGAGATCACAAGTGATGTTTTTTTTTTACGTTCAACTCGAAGCCGCCCACGGCGATGCCGCCTGCCGCTGCCGTTCCCGCCAACCCGATGAAGGCGCCGCTTCCGACGTTACTCGACATCAGAGAGGCTCCGATCTGAAAGGTGAATGCGCGAACGGACGCTGGCATTGGGCGAACGTGCGGATGTTCCGCGTTGTCATACTCACAGGCCACCACGTCATGGATCGCCCGGCCAGGAAGTATCCGCCCACCGTGCTGCCATTGGCCCTCGCGCTCGCCTGAGGACGCGATGGATGTGGACGTTTGGACACAACATTAGGTACAGCAAAATACTTGAGTGTCTGACCACCTCCAAAACTAAACCGGACCAAAGCAGGGCAGGTCGGATTTTAAGAGACTAGACTGGGCCAGAGTAGAATGCGCAAATAATTACTTTCAAATGAGTGAGTACACGTAAAAAGTCATCCTAAAAATAAAAGCTCATCAACAAATGAACAAAATGACTTTCGTATGGTCAGCAAATATTTGCATGAAAAAAAAAGAGCGCGTGCGTGTGCGTGTGTGGACCGACCCAGATTCCGACGACCATGACCAGGATCAGGTAGACCACCACCACGGCAATGTCGGCGGTCTCCATGACGACCTGGCTGGGAGGCGTTTCCGTGGCAACGGCGTCTGGGATGTTGTCTAGAAAAGCCAAGGCCAACTTCGAACATTTTCACGTCACTCAACGGACACTTCCTGCTCCGCTCAGTGACTTGGCTTTCTGGCCAATCAGTGAGCTGGAACAAGTTATGAATGTGGGAAGGGTGGAGGAATGCATGGGTGTTGAATACATGAATGAATTCATGTCCTAATGGATAAATGGATGAATATTTGGAAGATTCCTGCAGTCATCGCAAATCCAACCATCGATTTTCTAGAGTGCCTACCGTTGCTATGGTTACGGGTTCATCACAAATATATCAACATCATTAAAATATTCTGATGCCAACCCTCCAAAAAATAAATGTCAGATGAAAGGAAAAAGAAAGTAGTTTGTGAAGCTCGCCTGCGCCCGAGGCGATGTAGCAACATTCAAAAGATCTTTTGGCAGCCTCGATCGTGACAGGCGTCTGAACAAAAAGAAGAGGCGAAATGCCAAGAACTCGCCCGGCCGTCCTTGCTTGAAACAATCAACCGGTTCGGAATGTGGGAGGAGCACGAGCAGGCGTTGAAAACACGACTTCATTTATTATTTCAACTAACGTTGTCAAATGTTGCCCACTCGGCATCCATTGCGGGCCTGATCGTCCGCGAAGGGGCCGGGGGGGGGCGGTCCCCCCCCCCAACTGTGACCCCTGTCATCACATTTGCTTTCTTGTGGTCAAACCTTTTCCCCCCGATACAATTCATCTTCATTTACGTGCCGGTTGCCTCGCAGCAGCAGGTAGCATTCTTTACAACGTTCGATTGCGTCACTTTATGAGCAGCCCCACCCAGGAAAAAAAGCAAGGTCGCAAGGACATTTGCAATTGCAGAGTTGCTGAAAAGACGCGAACCACCAGAAAATGAGACGTGTGGTGCCGATAAAAGGCGGGCAAAAAAAAAAAAAGTGAAGGCAGGATTCGGCCAAATGCAAAAGCGCCAAATCTCGCGTGGTGTTGTGAGCAGCCAGCCCAGAAACGACAAAGGTCCGAGCAGCAACATTGTGACAGAACATCGACAAGTTCTGTCGGCCTCATGCAATCCAAAGCGGGACTTTTTCATTCAGCAATTTTTCATTCAAAGGCGATGCGACAAACGTCCTCGCAGGAGCCAACTTCACTTTTTTTTGGTTCAAGGCAGACAGAATATTTTACATTGCATGATGACGAAGTGACATGCGTTTCGAATATTTATTCTCTTGGTCAATTAAAAATAAAACGTATTATTATTCAGGATACTTTGAGGAGGAGCTGCATAATGACGAGGCGGCGCTGGATTTTGGCTTTTTTCTGGGGCATCCTCGCATGCCGTAACGCATCATCAAACAAAAGTCGTCCTTTTCTTTTTTTTATATTCTCAAGTTTATTTTTGGTCTTTTAAATCTTTGCTTTTTAAATTATTCATCAATCATGTTCCTCTTCCTCAAATATCCTTCATAAAAAAAGACTCATTTTCTGACTAAAGTGTTTTTTATTTTCATTTTATTGCCACGCCTGAAAAAACACTCATTAAAATGTAATGAAAAAAAAAAAAAGAAAAATCAACTCAAGAATCTTCAAACGCTTTGAGTTCCTGCATGTGCGTCTGGAGGCGTTTGCTGCAGAAATGTCGCGTCCCTTCCAAATTCCTGCCGAGGTTCTACTCGGACACCCCGAAAGCCAAAAAGAAAATCTCCACTGACCTGGTGTGACGGTAGACATGTTGCAGCAGTCCTCCTCTTCCTCTTCTTCTTCTTCTTGTTGGCGAGGTGTCAGATGAATGATTAGTCAAGAAGAGTTTGACCGCGCCGATGACATCTGACGTTGCACGTGCGCGCATGCTCACCAATCAGGTGTCGGCGCTGAAAGTTCAAACGAAGAAAAAAAAAAGTCCGCGACGGCAGTTCAACTTGCTTGTTTGGCAACAAATGGGAAGACGCGTCGAAGGTTGACTTTATCACAAGACCACTTTATTACTTTACGAGACGCGTTTATGAGAGGACACATTTACAAAAATTTCCATGCGGGTCACAGCTTCGGCGGTCCCATCAGTCGCCAGCCCTCCATCTTGGACACTTTGCCAAAGAAGGCCAGCACACCCAGACCCAAACATGCCGACGTGCCGGTTGCTGCGCTGTGGGCTGTGTGTGCGCGCACACACACACACACACACACACACCAAAAGAGGAGAAAACATGTCAGCAAGAATTCACAACAAGTTGAGACCAACTTCAGATTGAACCTGCAAATGAAAATGAAATTGAGATGCCAGCCCGTCACAATAAAGTCACGTCATCCCCGTTTGGAAATTCCAATTAGAGTCCGTTTTTTACATTTAATTTGGAGTTTTCTTTTGAGAAATTTACTCTTAATTCGTTTTCAAGACAGCTTTGTTAGTTTTTTCAAAAATCAGTTTTCATTTTCTTTCTGTGTGCAGGATTCGAAAAACGTGCAGAGCGAGACACTTGACTCTTTTTTTTTTTTTTGCCCGTCAGTCCCACGCCCTCCGGCCTCGATCGTATTCCTAAAAATTGTTGGCTTGAACGCACGCCGCCGCCTCATGTCTCTTCATGCACAAAGAGTTGGTAGCGCCTCAAAAACGCATCACACGCACCAGGGACGATTTGCGGGCTCGACGCAAATCCAACCTTTTTTTTTTTAAATTGTCGGCAAACTTCTCGCCGGCTCACAGACGCATCCTTGGCATACCAGTCTCGAGCCAGAGAGAAGTTTGGAGGTGCTGATACGGACGCCGGCGTCATAGCCGTTTTTCGTCCAGGGTAAAAGTTGCGATAAGAAATGTTTTTGGAGCAGGCTGGCAACCGCTGCCGGCAGCCTTGAAAGACGTTTCGCCACCGACGCGGTCGCTACTTACTGCGGGCGCCCAGGAAGATGCCGGAAGCGCAGCCGCCCACAAAGTAGTTGAGCGGATCATCCGGAGTCTCCCGGGCCTGAGCGCTGAGACACGTGGCCATGCCGAAGATGGCGCCCATGGCGGCTGGTGAGACACGCAAGGAAAAGCCACACGGCATCAATCGGTGCGCTCACACTTCACGCGTGTGGAGCAAAAGCAGACAACGCACAAATGCATTTGAGAACGGGCCAACGGTACTTCAAAGAGAAGCAAAAAAAAGTAGCGTTTGGAAATGCGAAGTCGCTGTTCAGGAGCGCTCGTGCGGCTGTTGCGCAATCAGCGAGTCAATGACACGCATGACCGACGAGCGTTGTCTGGCGGACGAGCATCCTTCTGCAGCATCTCAAACGTCTTGGTGTGCCGATCGGCGTCTTGCTACCGAAAGCAAACAAATTCTTGCCAACATTTTCAGACTTTCTGCACTCGCGCGTCGCGCATAAACGCATTTCGCACATGAAGCTTTCCGGTTGAATGCACAACTGGCAACAGGGTGGACGTCCAGTTCCTCGCTGGCATTAGAAGGAAGAAAAAGAATAAATGGACGACTTATTTGTACTACGCGTGAATATTCCGCGCTCTGCGGTTCAGTAAAAGACGACTGCACCGATGGCAAGAATGGCATTTCTGCGGCTGTGCTGTAACCATGGTAACGCGCAAGCACAAACGGTGAGCGAACCTACCCATGGTAACGGTGACGTTTCCGACCCGCTGCACAGCTTCCAACGGCGTGTCAGGCTGATAGGCGACCAGGTGATAGGCCGTGCCCACCAGACCTGAGAAAAGACAACAAAGTGTCGCTTAACCCTTCGCACGCAAAGGAAACGCATGACAATACGTTATTTCCCTCCTTTGAACGTGTTGAATGACTTTGTCTACTTTTTTTTTGTAATAATTGCAAAATATCGTTAGCTATTTCATCCATTGCATGTAATTTAACTCATTAATGAAGAATAGAAATAATAAAATATATATAAATATTCATGCCCACATAGGAATGAACAGTTAAGGATAACAAACATCTTATTCGTGAGATGAATTCCTTTCACACCACCGCCAACGAAAGAGAATTATTAATGACATGAAGTCCTATTTTTTTTAACCACGAAATATTCGGAATTTGCTCTGTGTGGGAAAGCAAAAAGGTTGGCAAAGACGGTTGGGATCCGTTTTGAGGGTGGCTACAAATGTCTAGTAATTGCACTGTAAATATATAGGGATGAATAATTGTTAGGGATGTTTCTATCAAAACAAGCCTGAACAAATGAATCAACCAGCCAAGTTTGTCTGTCATTTACGCGCGGGGCAGCCCTCGAACTCCGAGGCGAAGCCAGCGTGTTCGACTGCACACATGGTTTTTATTTGCATCAGCATAAGCAATTTGAATATGCGATACAGAATGGGAAACTTGACATTTGACTCCATCACACTCTTCCAGCCTATTCTAATGGTTTCAGATTACAAGACATCTTTTGGTGTATGGTGTATTTTCACAAGGCCTGACACATACAAGTTATCTCTCTGGCCATGACGATATTGTTGCTTTAGAGGTACCAAGCCTTGTGCTGATTACTGTTTTCAACCTCCACTGATAACCACGCGATGCAGAAAAAGAAAACGGGAGAGAAAGTCCGCCTCATTTGAGATCTTGACTGCTTGACTGAAATCTTTTGGACGTGTACGGCAAAAATCAAAGAGACAGCAGCAGCAACGTAATGGTAGAAGCAAGATGAACTTCTGCCGTTGAAAAAGTTGGTGAGTTAACGCAAACTAATTAAATAACTAAAACCAAAATTCATCAAATGTTTTCATTCGCAAAATAAAACAAAATCGACATCTTACATTTGTAAAACTTAACTGTAATAAAAGTTTTAAAAAAAGAAACAATTATCATGTTTGCAGATTAATACTATACTTGAGTTTTCGGGGTTGATTTTAATTAAAAAATTATTTTTTTTCTCTATTTATCTATTTCTATACATGCATAGAAGGCCAGTCATGTATTACTTTATTACACAATTCCTGATCATTTTATTCATAGTCATTCAAGTACTCCATATACAAAAAGGAAAATAAAACTATGAATTCCAATTAAATCGAAACTAAAACGAATAATTATTTTATTATAAAAAAAATTGCAGTTTTAAACAAATTAAACAACAAAAGTCAAAACGAAATAAAAAGTAGAATGAAAAATAAATGTTAACTCTGATCACTTTTATTTTAGTAACATATTTTTTTACCTGTACTTTATTCTTCATAATTACATTGAGTGCTTTTATAGCTACTTTGAGTTCCATTAATCAATTACGCCAATAAACATTTCGCTGTTTTTTAGCGACGTGCCAAGATCATTCAGTGCTTAGCATTAGCTCCAAGAACGGAACGAAACTTGGCGGCGTTGGCTTCGCAGCAACTTTTAACATGTGGAGCGTTGAACGCAAACTGTTAGCACTGTCCAATAATCACCCAAAGTGGTGGCCAGCTTGGTTGTTATCCATGTTTTCTGCACGCAGTCGGTGCCGTCCGGAACGTCCCAGTAGCCCATCGCTCCACTCCGAAGATTGCTAGCAAGGACAAGCTCGCCAAATATCGCGAGACTTCGTAGAAAAACGGAAACGGCGTGCAGAGCATTACCGCCACCTACTGGCTATTGCGCGGAAAAATTCACTTTTTTTTCCCCAGACGATCCACGGCCGTGAAAAAGTTCAAGTGAAACATAGGCTGTGCCATACACCCACACCGTATACTGGACTAAATACATAGATAAAACCTATAGCTATAAATCACCACCCAAAAAAACAAAACAGGAAAACTGAAATGGTAAAAAACAGTTAAACGCCTCAGCGGCATAAGTGAGTACTCGAATACCCAGACATTTTCATTCGCCACATCTTTAAATGTTTGATTAGAAACAAAACTCGGCATTTACTTTAATGTATCTTTAAATTGTTCAGATTCAGTACCTAAGCCATTTTGATTGTGTTTTATATATATATATATATATAATCCAATCATTTTACTACCAATGACCAAATGTACGCGTATTTCGTTTTTGAGCTGCTTCTCACCGGGATGTGGGCATTCTGGAGCCTATCCCTGCCATCTTTGGGCAGTAGGCGGGGTACACCCTGAATTGGTTGCCAGCCAATCACAGGGCACACAGACAACCAACCGTTCACACCTTGGGACAATTTAGTGTTCTATTTAGCTACTGTGCATGGTTTTGAATGTGGGAGGAAACCGAGTACATGGGGAAAACAGGAAGGCCGGAGCACCGAAACAAATCCTCAACCTCTATACTGTACCGAGCTAACCAGTTGGTGCCGTCATGTTTATTTCAATAAATCGGGTAAGAAAAAAAATGAGGTGAAGTCAGGAAACACAATGACAGAATTGTTTTTTTTTTCTTTCTTTTTTTAAGTGTACTTAAATGGGCACATGCACGCACATAAAATACACAAGAAGTCAGAAAGCAAGGTCCACAAAGAGAACTGGTGATATAAAATGCACACGTTTCAAACAATTTCTAATCTGAACAATCTCTTTATTTCTTCTTGTTCCAGAATTGGCTGTACTTGTCCACCTTGAAGTCGTCCTCAAAGTGGACTGTGGTTTCTTTTACTGTCTTCTTGACTTCGCGCTTCTTCTGACGACTCCGGCGCTGCTCCTCTGACAACGTTGACAGATCTACTGGCATCTGGCAGACAGACAAAAATAAAGACGCATTCAATGAGAAGACTAACATGTGGACGCAAGATAAACTGGTCTATGTCACCATGAGGATGCGTCTTGGTTCTTTGTATCGAATGTTGACGGTGGAGCCATCCGGCCGCACCAGCATCACAGGGTACATGCGTTCGTATTTCTGTCGACTGCAGCGCACCACCGACGTCCTGTTGGAGTTGAGGCGAGCGGGCAAAGTGTGCGCGACGGACGTCGGCCTCAAAATACACCTGAAAATGACGTCACAATCAGAACAACACAGTCAGTCATTCAATCACATGGAAATCGAATTAACACAATTCAGAATCAGAAATCCCTTTATTGTCATTGTACTCAAGTGTGCAACGAGATTAGAAAAAACAATAGCAGGGACCCTGTAAAGTGATTGTCAATATTAAAAAATATCTTAGAGGAAAAAAAGGTAAATAGTTTCTTCGTTTTTAAGCCATTTTCCGTAGTGTATATCGATGAAACGTCAAATTATGTACGGTAATTAAACTAAATGTGTTTCAGCAAGTGGATGTGTTTAATTGTTAAAGAAAAGTTTGATAATAATTATGTGTCGCAGGGAGGTCAACATGAAATCCAAACAAACAGAATAATTAACATGAGTGCTCCACAATAGTTAATGCAAAGCCTCACAAGAAAAGAAAAGTGCGTTGACATTATGCAGGCTGGTTTGTGTGCTTCAAACCGGAGTGAAGAAATAAATGAATACAATTTTAGACAAAGTCCCTTCGTCTTGCTGACTTTGAAGTGAACCTTGCTATCCAACCATTTAAAAAATTAAACAGAATATAAAAGTCATCTTACCAGGAGAACAAGCGATGTGTGTTGTTTATCAATGACATGCTTGTGACCGTCTCAAACGCGGATTTAGAAGGACGCGAAGAAAACCCGGAAGTCAAGCCGCTAACCCGGAAGTCAAGTCCATATAAACAATGCCGTTTACTCCCCGTCGGGAGGAGTGAAATCACCGGCGGCCATTTTACGTTGCCAATCTCTAAATTTGCTTTACTTGAATACAGTAATCCGTCGTTTTCGCGGTTAATGGGGACTGGAAAACCGTGAAGCATGGGTTGCCTTTTTTCATTCTTATTTTTTAAGCTAAGTTGTTTGGATAATGGATGCATTTTTTATTTTTATTTTGGGAGGGATCTACACCTCTATTACGTCGTTGCGCTGCGTTTTGAATTTATTTTCTGTTTCTACGAGCAACAGGTCACCAACGTAGTTGACCGACTACACGGGAAAAAAAGAAAGAAAAAACTAAACAACATCAATAACGACGAAAAAGATAGATTAAAGCCCTGATAACCGCCATGCTTACATGGCTGCCATGTTGACAGGGGCGAGTTTCGCATTTTACGCAAAGCATGCACATCGTAAATTGGTGCTAGATTGTTAAATTCAATTGATTTTTAATTAAGATTACCTTTTTGACTATGCCAAGACGTGTGTTATAAACCGAGAAGATTTGAACAAAGGAAATAAATATTTCTGACAGTCAAAGTTATTCCCGGTTCTTTTGCAGTCATTGAACGAGCACGAGCGTATGCGGCACAAAGAACCGGTATCTTTATTCTTTCGGTTTTCTTGTCCATTTAAAATGCATGCAGCCAATTGGCGACCTCGCCCCTACCTTCGGAGCGTCGCCCTACACACGCACACACACAGCTCGAAACTGACTGTCGTATCTACGGGTTCCTATTGGCCTTTTTCTTTTTTTTTTTTTTACATCCGTCATGTGACCGGCAAATCTTCTGGGAACGTCTTCCTTGTGGTGAGTTCAAGCGTGTCTCTCGTTTAGAAACGCCAATAAACTACAAATTAATGCTTACGGATACGACTTTGTATGATATGATTTGTTTATTGACCCGAATTTTTGTGTGACTACGGTGGTTTCTATCTGATGCGTTTACGGACCCGAGCCGCGTCCGCCAAAATTGACGTTGTGTCACCTCAAGTATTTATATTTGTTTTCCTTTGTACGAGTTTGTTTTCTAGATAGACTTGACTTGTTTTAAGTGTTAGATATTCAAATGTATTAATGCTTTGTCTTGAATGTGTTTGTTCCTATGCGCGCGCGTGTGCGTGTGCGCGCGTGTAGTATGTTGTAGTGCAGGTATGTGGCTCCCGCAGCTGCTGTTGCTGCTGCTGCTGCTGGCTGACATCTCAGGTGAATGATTTTCCCATTGGAAAGTTTGCGTAGAAACTAGTTTGTGACAGGCCGGCATCTCTCTGTGACGCAGAGTCTCAAGTGTTGCTGTCTGTCCCGGAGGAGGTGACGCTGCAAGAACGCACCAGTGGCAACCTGAGCATCACTTCCAGGTCAGCACCTCATTCACGCAAGTGGACACAAACCTGAAAGTACAGGACTGTATATATATATGTAGATTGCCACTTATCCGTCTCTTGTTTGTTGAAAGCGTTTCACGGTTTCCTCAGCTTTTTGGATTCAAGGTGAGGCATCTTCGACAAACAAGTCAAGTCTAAGTTTACCGACATAATCATTTTGTCATTCCTGATGTAATGGTCTACGTAGTTCACTAACAAGTCCACAAAAAATAAACGTCGTATTGTGATTAGAGAGGAGGGAATGAGTGACTGGAAACCCAACGAGCCTGCCCAGGGTCCAAGCAGGCTCGTGGGAAGAGAGAGCATAATAATAATAAAAAAAAACTAACGGTTGTGACAATCACGTGAATGCCAATTTGGAGTGATTGCCACGTACCGGTTTCCAGCGTGGCGCCGCAGCGGCCGCTGGTCATCCATCTGAACGTCACCAGCAGCTCCAAAAGCAACTCGTCACAGATCATCAGCATGCCCGAACAGGTAAGGCCTCGACCCGCACGCTCCCAAAAGTCCGCTAGCCACAATCCCACACCGCCACTGTGGTTTAGGTGACGCTGCGCGCCGCCGCCACGTCGGTCACGTTCTCCGTGACGGCGCACACGGCCGGGCAGGTGACCACGTACGTGCTGTGCAACGCCACAGACGGCTGCGGGTGAGTGACGGACGTCGCCGCGGTCGTGGCGTCGTCTCACGCCATGTCGTGCGTCTCTGCAGCCCGGCGCCACGTCTGCACTTCATGGTGGTCCACAGTAACGCGGTGGCGGTGCTCAGCGAGCTCATCGGCTGGCTCTACTTCCTGGCGTGGTCCGTGTCCTTCTACCTGCAAGCCTGGGAGAACTGCCGCCGCAAAAGGTGCCTCGGACTGCAAGCGCTGTGGCTCGCCGTGTCACGTGGCGAGTCTCGCGTGCCACATTACCTGCTGAGTGCGACACATGACACGCCCACTTACATGACGTGAGACTCACAATGACGCATGATGTGACAACCAATCGGTACGACGCGCCATGTGACATGATGCGACCGCGTGACACGCCAGCCTCTCGTCGCGTGGCGTTGAGACGCCGTGACGCGACAACTCTCATATCATGACACGCCATGTGAGACGCAACTCGTCACATGACTTGCAGCATTTCACATGCTACGCGGCATACCATGTCACACGCCTCATGGCACCCCACGTGTCACGTGTCACATGGCACAAAAGCTTGTCAAGTGCCTGGTCTCGTGTGATTCAGCACACCTTGTGAAACGTGACGTGAGGCGCCGCGTGACACATGTTGCGACACATGTTGCGACACATGTTGCGACACATGATGGGCCACGCCACGTGTGGCGCCGCGCCAACTTTGACCTGCTGTCCTTCCAGCGTGGTGGGCCTGAACTTTGACTTCCTGGCACTCAACCTGACCGGCTTCTTCGCGTACAGCGTCTTCAACATCGGCCTCTTCTGGGTGACGCCCATCAAGGTGACGCCTTTGCCCGCCTGTCGCGCGTCACGTGACCTAGGGTGCTCCGTCACACGCCACTTCCTTTTCCCCCAGGAGGAGTTCTTGAAGAAGAATCCGAACGGCATCAACCCCGTCAAGGCCAACGACGTCTTCTTCAGCCTGCACGCCTTCCTGCTGTGTCTCGTCCACATCGGCCAGGCGGCCGTCTACGAGGTCGCCGCTCGCCTTTTCGCCAGCTTTATTCTAGTTTGGGATTTGGAATTCCAGTTGGTTTTAGTTTTGCGGTTCTTGACTGGATGCTGCGTCAAATGCAAAGTTGGATAAGATGCCGAGACTGACGTTACGGTTGCAGTGTTGTTGTGCGAACGCGCGTCTGTTTTTTTGTCCGGGTTCAGCACAGGTACTTATTTTGTGTGAACTGGTTTCCGTGTAAAAGACAAACCCGACAAGATGGCTCTGATGCGTCTGTCGTGAAAGATTTTTTTCGTCGTGTAGCGAGGAGGCCAGAAGGTGTCGTGGACGGCGCGCGTCTTGTTGCTGATTGGTTGGTCGTTCGCGGGCGTCACCTTGTTCCTGGCCATCTTCCGCCGCCTCAGCTGGTTGGACTACTTCTACTACTTCTCCTACATCAAGCTGGCCGTCACGCTGGTCAAGTATGTGCCGCAGGTCCGTCCGTCTTCCTCATCAGCGTTTCATGAGACAAATTGCGCTCGTAAATGCCAGTCAGTGCTTGCTGAGCCGCCACGTTTTTTATTGTGGTCGTGACTCGCCGTTCCCTCAGGCCTTCATGAACTACCAGCGAAAGAGCACGGACGGCTGGAGCATCGGCATGGTGCTGCTCGACTTCAGCGGCGGCCTGCTCAGCATCTCGCAGATGCTTTTGGATTCCTACAACAACGGTAACGCGCCTTCGCCTTGGCGACGATTTGTTGAATGGCTCGTGTGTCGGGCACGTCTTGTGAAAATGCCCGAACGGTGACCCGGGTTCGATCATCCCGACTTGCGTTTCTTGTGTCCAGACGAGTGGCGCCTGATCTTTGGAGACCCCACCAAGTTCGGCCTGGGTCTCTTCTCGGTGGTCTTCGACGTGCTCTTCATCTTTCAACATTACTGCTTGTACCGCTCGAACTACCGCATGATGGACTGAAGCGCTACCTCATCACGTCGGTGCACTGCAACGCCCAAAGGCGTTTAAAAAAAAAAAAACCGTGTTCGCACGTTGAGAGTTCACTGTTCCAGCTCCGGTGTGACTGAGCGACATTTGTGGCCAAGGACATTCTGAAACGAAAATCATTCATGAAGATTGATGGATTGTTAAACATTTTAAATAATATTATTAAAACTCTTTAATCTACATTTTTTTTTCTCTAAAAATAATTTGAGCATTTTCTCCCCCAATTAAATGGTTTCTTGTCTCCCCAAAAAATTTTCAGCCTTCAAATAATTCCAATATTTTTTCGAAAAATAAGTCTTTTCTTGTCTTTTTTTTTTAAATCTAGAAAGAAGTTCATTTTTTTCTATAAATAATACATACTTTAAAAATGACTTTTTTCTATCAAATGTTTTTACTTGACAACTATTCACTTGGAAAATATTACTTGTTCCTGGAATAAATAGGCTTTTTTTTCTGAAAAAAAAATGCTACTTTTACGAAGAAGAAAAAAAGTGTTATTTTTGTCTTTAAAAATAAAAAAGCATCAACACTGCCCTTTCTTTAAAAGAGTCTTAACGACAGAAGTTAAGGCCTCACATCCGAAATGTAGACGATCACTTTTCAAGCTTTTTTTTTTTTGTAAGGCCTCACATCTGAAATGTAGACGATCACTTTTCAAGCTTTTTTTTTTTGGTGCCAGGTGTGAAATGTGGAAACGTGGCTGCTCTAGCCGCTCGCAGAGGATATTTAGGAGATGGGAATTGTTTCATTTTGTGATGCCTTGAAATGCAAACAAGTTCGTCCTGGGCCGGTAAAATTGGATGGATGATTTTTTTTTTTTTCATTTCCTGACTGCCAAACAGGACGCGGCGGTTTGTGATGATTTCAGAAAGACAATTCTCTCTGGTTGTAAACACAAGTCTGCACTCTAAAAGCAGTTTGGGTCAAACATCATCCAAAGTGGCTCAAAAAGAGACAAAATTTGTTTTATCAGAAAGTTGCGAGTTTGACGCAAATAAAGTTTGGTTTGGTTCAACATGCGGACCTTTTCTTTGTCAATTCCACAATGTAAAGTGCGCCATTTCCCTTCGTCTTTTCCATGTCCTAAGCATGCCTTCTTTCCGCCGTGCTGACTTTTGTTTCATTTGAACCATCCTGACCTCGACATAAGCGACGCGTTGCAAAATATTGCCAAACATCAAATGGACTGTTGAACAGATCATGACAATCCGAAGAGTTCCTAAGCACGTTCAAACGGAATCATGTCTTGCTCCTCGAAGAACATTCCGCTGTGGGCGCTTTCGAGACGACGAAGACGCAACCTTTCAAGGACGGCCCAAAAATCCTTTCGAGTTTCTGTCATTGGTGAGCTTCAAACTGCGACAGCTCATTGAATGGTCAATTTGTGGATGTGTTGCGATGATTGGTTTATATTTGCAAAAGGAGCTTTTATTGGAACACATTTTTATAATCAAGCAAATGATTAAAAAAGTCTGAAAACGAACCCATTTCTCATAGAAAATAAATCACTTTGCTCTTAAAACAGAAAACAAGTCTTAACAATCAACCCCTTTAGTGTCCTCTTCAAGATTCCTTTTTTTTTTTTTTTTTAACTATTTCAACCTGCCACCTGCAACTAATGAGCCCGCAGGTGTCAGGCGTTTGTCCTCCTCCGTGATTGGTCGTCACCGCTCCTCAGCGCGCTTCAAGTGCGCGTGCGAGCGCGTTTGTCACCGCGCAGTTCTTTGACGCTTGTCACGATGACGACGCACCTTTTTGCCCTTCTGCTGTGGTGCACTTTGGCTCTTCCTGGCTTGGCGGCGACGAAACCGTTGCCGTCGGTCACGTGCCATGAGGACAGCGTGAAGGCGGCGGCCCACATGGCCGTCCAGCACATCAATGGAAGGCACAAGCACGGCTTCAAATTCCGGCTGCAGGCGGTCCAGAGCAGCAAATACCAACAGGTGAGCGCTCGGCACTTCCTTCGCACGACAAGCGTTGGTTTGCGTCATGTCTCCTTGCAGTTTTCCGGAGGTTGCCACATTGACGTCAACGTGAAGCTGCTGCAGACCAAATGTCACTTCACCGACCCCAAACCGGTGGACCAATGCCAGCTGTGGCAACACGACGAGCGGGTAGAATTTCTTTTGTTCCTCTTGCTGTGCTCCCAGCAAGTATACACTTTTTTTTTTTTTCCTCCCTTTTCAGGGTGCAAAGGCCACCTGCAGCGTTGAGTTTTGGGTCATGTGGGCCATCGCCAAAATCACCAAATACGACTGCGTCACCCGACCAGGTTGTGAGCTGTCAAACTGCAAATGAACACGGAAGCGTCATTTTGACGCGTTCTCTTTTCTGTCTCCAGACCACACCGAAGATGAGATGGCGACGCTTTGTCCTTCCTGCCCCAAGTTGTTGTCTCTCGATGACCAGACGGGTGTCGGCGCCGTGCAGGCGGCCGTGTCAAAGTTCAATCAGGAGAGCAAACATGAAAATTACTTCAACGTGCTGGAAGTGGCTCAGCTGACGCAAGAGGTGACCTTTCCCGCTTTTGTGCGTTGCACGCCAGACTTTTATTGATTTGCCGCTTGGTCCTTCCCGTCGCAGTACGTCGCCACGATCGGCACCGTCACCTGGCTCAAGTTGGCCCTGGTGGAGACCACGTGCCCCCGAGAGGCCACGTACACCTCGCTGACCTGCACGCCTCGCTGCCCACACAGAGCGGTGACTTACTCGGACCTTTTTGGACGAGATTCTTGACTTGAAAATGCTTTTGGAGTTTCTTCTCATAGTTGGCACTTGAACCGCTCAAAGGCTTTTGTTTTTCTTTTCTCTCTTGAAGCATCACATCTTTTGCCAAGCTGCCTATTACAACGCCCACCGACAATTGGGCAAACTTGAGTGTGACACGTACCCGCCAAAAGTAAGTCCGGCGCATCGACTTTCCCGCAGAGTGCCTCCTCCTTGTTTCTCTTTTCCGCAGAATTCCGCTTCCCTCCCGGATGGCGAGCCGGAGCCCGTTTGCAAGCCGCCGTTCCACCAAAGTGCCGACGCTTGCACGTGCAAAGCCAAGATCGGCAACCCCGAGCCGGCCCTCCACCACATTTGTCCCTTCCCGCTGACGTGATGTTCTGACGAGTCAAAGCTAATAAAAGATCAAATGAAGTTGCTTGCTCTGAGATGACTAAAAACTTTTTGCCTTCATTTTGGCTTTCATGCCGGAGTCGCCAAATTGGGGGGGGGGGCGTGGTTGCGGTTTCGTTCCGCAGCCATTCGGACGGGGTCAAAGTATCCCTGAGCAAGATGCGGTCGGTGTGAACAAGTGGAAATGTGCTTTACAAGTGAAAGACGTCTTTGGTTTATTCAAACATTTGTGGCATGTTTTCGAACAAAAGAGAGCGACTTGTTCTCCCGGCAGCTTTTATGGACCATTAGGCCAAACATTTCAATGTCCTCCAAGTTTGAAATGAACATTTGCACGGACGGCAACGTGAGAGGAGCTTAAGCGCAAGCCAAACGTGTCGAGGTGAGTCGGACTCGCGCGCAAACTTTTTCACCCGCCAGAAGGCCAACGTTGCCGAGTTGCGGCGTGCCGCTCACGGGGCATCGCCATTTCGGGCCCGCCTGGCGCGGTCGCTGCCGTTGGGCCACCAGCGGCACGCCGTGGAGTCTCACCTCCGGGCCCGACTTGAGAAGCGACGGGCGTGCCCGAAGGAAACCACGTGACGCTTCTTGTGTGGCTCCGTCTTTTCGCCCTCGCTGACGCGGCGAGGGACACAAAAGCCCGGACGCGGGGCCCTTCGGACAATTTCCTGCATTGCTGGAAGTTTTATTTCCCGCTCTCTAAAAGCTGCATTTTGTTTCTAGAGCTTACACCAACACGACTTTGTCCCACCCCATCGTGGACTCGCATCTAATCAGACTCATGAGGATGGCAACCACTTGTCATTTTTTTCCATAAGCTTTCTGTGTCATGTGGGGTTGAGTGAACTTGGGATCCAATCAGAAATCGACAAGCCAAGAAAAAAACGCTGCCGGTCTCCTGTGCGCAGCAAGAGGGGAGCCACCATCACGGCCACCGATGACAAAGTGGATCGTGCTCACGTCCCACCAGCAGAGACGGAGACGGAGACCGCGACTGACAGCGACCGGACCGGCACGGACCAGCGGACCCACTTCATGTCGACTTTGGGACAGCTGAGGAGCTCTCGCGACCAATCGCAGGGAAGGACGAACAACCGTCACCTGTGGCCCTCATTAGTGACGCCAATCAATCGCATTCTAACAGCTGGCATCAATCGTACAAGTCCACCAAAGCGAACGCATGAACAACATTCACTTGGAAAACGTTCGGAAACGAGACAATTCAAGTCTACAAAATCGGTCCAGACATTTGTTGCATAAATAACTTTGTCTTGAACAAAACCAACTCAGAAGCAAAAGAAATTCATTTGAAAATATACACCAAGTATTGATAGCGTTTATTTGACCTAAAAAAAGATCACAACAAACAATCCAAAGCGTTCTAAACTCTTTTTCAGCTGCCTTTTTTCTTGTTCTCTAAACATTTTGGCCTTCCTAACATTTGAGTCCCCCCCCTTAAAAAAAAAATAAAACAACTCGTTTGTGAGTTGCTGTTCTTGGATCGTTTCCTGATGATTTCTGCAAGCGCAGCGAAAGGTTGCGACCCGAAACCACACGACCCATTCCCTTGTTTGTGATTGGTCATCAGAGCCCCTTGCCCTCGCCGGGAAAGTCTATGTTTGCTTATCCGCTTTTGACCTTCCGGTCAACGTCTGCCTCCACGCCGGCGGCCATAAAAGCGCGGCGGCCGTGACGGCTTGTCAGTTCTTGGCATCTTCATCGTCATCATGGTGGCTCGCCTGCTCGCTGTTATGCTGTGCTGCGCCATGGCGCCTCCAGGGCTCTTGGGGGCGCCATCGCCATCTTCGTCGTCACAAGCGGTCACGTGCGACGAGGACGGCAAGACGGCGGCGGCGAATTTCGCTGTCCAAGTCATCAACGAGCAGCACAAGCACGGCTTCAAGTTCAAGTTGGAAAATGTCGACAGCAGCAATTACGAACAGGTGAGCCAGCAGCGGTTCAAAAATGCAATTTATAGTCGTACATTTGTTTGGGGGAAACGTCATTCTCAAACCAAAAATTGGACTTTATAATAAGGAAAAAAAACCTCAAATTTTCCTCTTGAAAATGATACTTTTCCTTGCAAAACTACAACCTCGAACCAGCCATTAAAATGATGCAATCAATTTATTGAAAAAAACCCAACTGTTTTCTTATCTTGAATAATTACAATATTTTTAACATGTTTAAAAATACTCTTTACTTTTTAAAGGCTACACAAATACAATAATACAATAATTTTCTTTCGTTTTAAAATCTTGTATCATGTTTCAAAATGAGTATCATTTTTGTCTTTAAAAAATCACGTGTTTTCAAAAAAGCAGAAAGAAATGTTTCCATTCAATAATTTGGGGAAATATCACAAAAATACATTATTGTCTTGTTTTTGTTTGTCCACACACGCAGGGAGCGGGAGGTTGTCACATTGACATCGATATGAAGCTGATGCAGACCAAATGTCACGTCACCAACCCCAAACCTGGAAACCAATGTGAAGTCATGACGGCGGATGAACGAGTAAATGGCACTCAAATATCATATCATCATATTGCTCGTCACAAACTAAGTGTGTGTGTGTTTTAGGGCGCAGTCGCCACCTGTAACAGCAAGTTGAACGTGATGGGAGGCGTGGCCACAGTCACCAGTTACAATTGTGTCACCAGACCAGGTCAACACTTTTTTTTTTTTTTTTATCCAGTGTCTTATTACATATCCGATTGGAGTCGCGATCTTTTGAGAGGACAGTTTCCGAAATTGTCCTACACGTCGTCGCAAATGAACGTTCCGGTAATATTGAACAACCAAAAGCTGTGGCGCTTGAGTGGACACTGAACACGCCATTTGCCATTTTGTCTGTGACGTAACGCCATTTGCCACTTTTGACGCGCTCGCTGCCTTTTTGGTTCTCGACTCCTTCCCGGCTTGGTTCGGAACCGTTCGACCGTGTGCAGAACTCACCAACGCGGAGATGGTGATGTCTTGTCCCGACTGCCCTGCCTTGTTGCCTCTCAATGACGAGGTTGGCGTCAAGGCGGTCGAGGAGGCCGTGAAGAAGTTCAACCGGGAGAGCAACCACCGGCATTACTTCGCCCTCATGGAACTTTCTCTGCTCAGGACCGGGGTGACGACCGTCTTTTTGTGACTTTTGTCTCCCTTTGGACTGCGCGCCGATGCCGATGTCCATCTCATCATCTCTTGTGTCCTTCCTTCCTTCTGGTGGCAGTACATCCCCAGCCTCGGCATGAGAACCTGGCCCAAGTTCGCCCTGGTTGAGACCAGCTGCCCCAAAGATTCCAAGATTGCGCTGGAGAACTGCACGCCTCGCTGCCCGGACAGAGCTGTGAGTTAGATTTCACGCTAACGCGAACGGATGCCAAACGATTGAAACGCGTTCAAAGAGCGAAACGTGTGCCTCGTGGTTCAACATACAAAAGGACAACCGTCTTTTTGGCGAAACATTTTTGAAATGCCACAAACGAAAATTCCCACGCCGTAGTGGAAATAAAAATGCACGAGCATTGTAGGCCTAAAAATTTCTAAAAAAAATAAAAATAGAAAGCTTGTATTACTGTCGTTGTGACATTACATTGTTTTTTTTTACCAATGATGTTGGTTGACACGGTGGCCATTTTGCAACCAGTTCCAAAGTAAGACTTGTCTTGTTTGGTTGTCTGATTGTTTTCCTTGTTTTTGGAAGCATCACGCCTTTTGCTCAACCTCCTACTCACACAACGACGCACAAGTGGGAGAACTGAAGTGTGAATTGTATCTTCCAACAGTAAGTCCGCAACAAAAGCAAAAGCGCAACGTGTACTTGTGCACGCGCAGCGCTTCATTGTTGCTCTTTGGTTTCGTCCTCAGAATACGGAGCCTCTCCCAGCTGACGCGCAGGAACCCTCGTGCGGCCCGTTGTTCCACCACAGTCCGGAAGAACGCGCGTGCGCGGCGCAGCTGAGCACGCGCGAGCCGGCCATTCACCAGATTTGTCCTTTCCCGCTTGCCGTCGAATTGCTGCAAGTGCCGCAGCAAGTCTGAGGCTCAGCGTCACGTCTGTGCGCTTCAACTCCGTCAGAATAAAGAAAAAAAAAAACTTGTTTGCGTCATCTCATCGCTCACGTAATCATTTCGCTTCTCGTCTTTTTTTTTTCGAGTTGACTTTCACGAAAGTCACGCCGTGTGCTTATTCAGGAGTGGTGAAGCTTTGACTGATCAGACCAGCAAATACTTTGCCATGAGTTGAGTACCAGTAATCTGATTACCGAGGGCAGACGTGAGGTGAGGACGGCGCGTTGGCGGCGAGCTTCGTCGTCCGACACGTCAACGAACTTCACAAGCACGACGTCAAGTTGACTCTTGACTGGGTCGTGGCTTGTTGTTTTGCAAAAAGAAAAATTGTTGAAAGTGCTCTTGTTTGTGTTCTGAAATTTCAAACAGTTGCAACAAGACAATATTGAATGTGAATATTTTGCCCCAAAACACGAGGTCAACATTTTAGCCACGTAGGAGCAAATTGCCACTTCAACTAAAACGTTTTTAATGTTTTGAAGTTCGTCACATCCCCCACACAAATGCGCCGCGCGCCATTGATAAGAATCCTCCAAATGTGATATAGCTTCTTTATTTTTGCATAGGCAATCATACTTAAAGTAAAGACTCCATCAGCATGGACTGAATGTGAGAACTGAACATGTTCGGATGACATCATCGTCATCATCATCATCGTCGCCACATGTGTGATGAAGACAGCAAGTACAAACATGTCACTTCTTCTTACAAGGAATACATCATGCAAATAAAGGTCCATATTAAAGTTTTTGCATTTGTTTTTTTTTAGGAAAAAAGTGTCTAAGCTGCAGCCCTTTTCTATGGAAGCATATGTCTGCCACGCCACAAAAACAAATTTATACCAATTTAGAACGTGATGAATTTCAAGTGCTAATGTGATCATTTATCACGTCAAAACGTGAACTTTATTGCATGATAACGTGGTCGGCATTTACTTATTTATTTGTTGTTGTTGTTGTGGTGTGACAGCAATAAACTTGCGTACGTGAGTGTTTCCTTACGCTCACGTTTGCGCGGCGGGAAAAGTGGCCTCATGCACACAAAAGATGATCCACGTTTGGAACGCAAGCAAGCGCGGCCTTGCGTTTCTGCGCTAAAAGAAGCCGTCAAAACAGAATCCAAATCAATACATGAACATGGGAAACACATTGAGAGACAAAGTGGAATTTTGGTTTGCGTGCAAAACAGCTCTCAGGCTGACAATCATTATTAGCAACACGTCCCCCTTCCGCTTTTTTTAAATGTATTTATTCAGCACGCCAATGTAAAGCTAAGCGCAAAAATCGTTCGTTCACACGGACGTAGCATGGAAACAATGCCAAATGCTACCATCTACAATCGTTATCAAATTGTCAGCTTTTATTTCTGTTGCCAGGGAGAAAAGAATTGATCATTTCAATTTATCAATAATTAATTCATTAAATGTTAGCGATTGAGGACAAAATTGATATCCTCCACTACGGCCAACATGATCATGATCAATATGTGACAAATATTAAGGAAGTAATTGAACAACAACAAAAAAAGAACAACTAATATTAGTGTAAAATGCATTTTGGGTAAAAATTAGGTTACGAATCATTTTCACAATTCATGGAGCCGACATTTTCACACTTAATTATTCATCCATCAAAAATATGTCTTCCATTAAAAAAACATTGTCATAGAATCTCAATTAATTTAACTCATCATTATATCATCGATCATTAATTGACCTCATGAATACATTTTGACTCAGCCATTTGATTCTTAAAATGTCAATAAAGAAAACAAAGCAATCATATAAATGAATATAATAAATAAAATATAATATAAAGTGTGTCGTCGGGACCACACAGGACCACAAATGGCAAAAATCGATTATAATTGCATTGGAATAAAAGCAAACTTTTTATTTCAACACCAAAAATGACCGTAAGTGGGGACGTTTCACCAATAACAACGTATCCCCCCCCCCCCCAAATTGAGGTTGGTTTCCCCTCCCAAAAAAAAAAAATTCAGATTTGGTGAAGCGCAAATATGTGTGAATTTTTGTTCTCAACTTTGTTGCGACTTGATACCATCGGCATTGTTTCCATGCGACGAGCACGCGCTTCGCTTTGCCAAAAAATGCTGACAAATTACAAAGGAAAGAAAATGGTGAAGTCACTTAAAGAAAAATAGGACAAAGCGATGAACGCTAAATGCTCAAGATTTTCATTCAACAAAGAAAACGCACAATCATGGCGGCTTCTTTTTGCTCCAAACTTTCCCAATGGTGCTTTTGAAGCGCCACGTCAAGTTGGAGAAAGCAACTAAAGAGCATTCCGCGAAACCAACACGACGCTTGCCGTTGGTTGGCGGGGGACAGAAAGCCCTTTGAGGGAACGGAAAATGTCCTCACGACACCGTTTACATGGCTTTGGTCTTTTTTGCGCTCGCTGTCGCTGTGCTCTTCCTCGCTTGGACTTCTTCCAGCTCACTTTGTCCCTTTTCTGCCGTGCAAGCAAAAAGTTTATCCTCCTGGCAGAGGTTAGCTTTAGCATCATTAGCATCACGATTGCGCTCGTGCGGCTTGGCCACCCGTCAAACGTTTCATATACATTCAAAGTATTTAGACACACTTGTGTGTTTCCTTTACAAGCTGAACTTCGTAAACGTGCATGCAAAATGTTGAAAGAAAACAAAACAAAAAACAAGTTTGGCTTTGGAAATCAAGCTGCATGAGTGGAGTGGACGAGCGTTTTGCATACTAAGTGGACCGGTACCGAGTTTCAATAGGAAATGTTCTTTCGCTTGATTTGGACTTATTACAGTCCATATCACGAGGCGGTCACAAATCAAACGCTTGCCGTACGTACGCGTGGCCTCTTATTTGGAGAACGGTACTCGCCGGAGTCTTCTTTCCTCAAAGTGATGTTATACAATCGACTTTCATTTCTTGAATCCTTTCAGAAAGTGGATTTCACTGAGCTCACCAGCCTTTTCTTTGAGTTCCGAAGGGTCCAAGCGTGTGATCATTCAAAGTATTTTTAAAAAACAATTTCATATCGCACATTTTCACTTACGATGTGGAACGTCAACGGACAGTTTATAGATTTGCTTTCGTACGTTAAAACGCAAACGTGTGCACCTGCGAGGCGACTTTGCGTCAAGCGATCTGGCATGCAACTTGTTTCTTTTCTTTTCTGGAAGTTTAGTTGTGTCATTATTATTTGTTTTCTTCTTTTCGTTGAAGCGAAGGCAAGGCACAGACTGTGGTCGAGGACATATCGTGCAAAAAAGCTCCGGCGAGCGGGGCGGGAGGGATGGGATGGATTCCAAGCAGAATTCTTTTTTTTTTTTTTTTTGGGACTCATTCCAGATTCCTTGAGTAGGCCATCGCTCCGAATGCCTTCCCACGTTGGCCCCTTTCACGCCGAATGCGTGCCATCACGCGAGCCCAAAAACATATTCGATGACGTGAGCACGTTCGCCTTCCCGCGTGACAACAGGAAGGAGTGGCCTCTGCACTCGCGTAAGCGTCCTCGAGGGCCACTTCAAGCTTTCGCACCGACGGCGATTGTCAATCCAAGTCTTTTTCTCTTCTTTTTTTTCACTCTTTGGTGGGGCCGATGGAGAGAGAGGGAGAGAAGAAAAAAGTGACCCCCCCCCCAAAAAGAAAAAATCACCGTTGAATGACAAGATGCCGTCTTTCTCTCATTGGAGTCTTTCGGGTAACACAGAAAAAAAAGAGCAAGGCTTATTTGCATATATGATAAGCAGCACCTGCAGGGAGGGGCGGGGTTAAAGGCTTGATTGACGTCCTTTCCCGGCGACGGGTCTTGAGAGCCGTTCGGAGTCCACGCGGCTCACGGCCCTCCGTGCGCCCACACCCACGTCCAACGAGACCCTCGAAAGCCGAAATATTTTGCAGAGACGAGACGCAGACGTTATGCGAACGCTTCTCCAAATGCCGCCGATATTTTCGGGTGCAGTTGAGTTTGGGTGTGAGCGCACATGGATGAGATCATGTCGTGTTTCAGTTGCCCAGATACCAAGACTGAAACACACACACACACACACACACACACACACACGTCACTCGGCATTCTAGTCGCTCCGATGAATTGTCCACAATAAAGTACGACAGATCTGGAATAGAGTGGCGACTTGAGATAAGAGGCAAATTTGTTGCACGAATACACTCGTAACTCAAAACATTCCAATCCTCTGAATGCAAATGCCATTCATCGGTTGCAACCTTCCCCCGCGGCCCCAAAAATAAATGCTCGTGTTTTTCATGCGGAAAAAAAGCAGTCGATGAGAAAGCACTTGATGAAAACAAACGGCAACGACGATTCAAAAGAATCTTTGCCAACCGGTATGGACAGGACTGCCTGTCTAATCGCCGCAACGTGTATTTGTCTTTGTATGAAGTTGACTTTGGCATTCGAGCGCATGACTCCGTCTTTACTTTGAGAAACTGAAGTTCGGCCTTTTGTCAAACGGGTTGAGTTCACTGCGCTCGTCTTCCAAGTTTGCGCTCTCAAGTTCAAGCGGAATGTCCGAAGTTGTGTCGCTCGTACCTCAAGGCACAACACTTAAAAGTGTTCAACGTTTCACAATCCAGTGGCTGCATTCTGAGTGCGTGAACGTGCAGACTCAGCATTTTTTTTTTGGAGCAGATTTTTTTTTTCAATGAGATGGACGGCAATGCGGCAAACCGCTCACCGACCGACATCAAGTCCAGCAGAGCACACGTCACATTTCGGCCCTCGAGCTCCACGCGGCACGCCGCGCCGACGGCACACCGCTCCGAGTTCCGATCGGATGTTTTGCGCGGCGACGGCTTTACGCGCGTGCCGATACCGCAAACGAGATCTCTTTGAAGTGAACATCGGCAAAAAGCGAACGGCACACCCCGAATGTCGAGCGTCGTGCGGAAACCGAGATCGGAACCAACCTGGGCTTGGTAGAGTCCACCGGGGTCTCGAGGCGCGACGCCAACAAAGGAGGAACGACTGGCAGGGGGCGTCCCTGGCGTTCCGGGGGCCGAGTAAGCTGTGGCGATGACATCATCGGTCACATTTTTTACAAGTCGGCGTGCTCATGAAAAAAGTGGGAGCTTGATGAGCTCGAGTTGTTGAAGTCGAAAAGGTTGAAATCGGTCGAGAAATGTTGAAGGTGGAGAATTTGGGGTTGGGGGGGGGGACAAAAGTCCAAATGTTGGTGAAAAAAATGTCAATGCGTGCTCGTTTCTGAAGTGCCGCAAATCATACCCGAGGTGACCCGAAAGAGCCAAATGAAGGAACCAAAAAACGAGCGAACGGGATGGCGTGTGTTCAACAACAAAGGACGAAGAATTTGGATGGAAAGTGAGAAAAGCAAAATGAAAGTAATCCCCGAAAAGGATTTTTGGGGGCGTCTCACTTACTGGGCGACGTCGGCGAGTTGGCGGCGCCGTCGGAGGAGGTGCTGGGGGGCTTGACGTCGGCGGGCAAGGTAGGCCGGGGGAGGGGCGAGGGGGGCGGCCCCAGCATCTGAGAGGAGAGGTAATGGCTGCTCACTTTGAGCGGGTTGCTGCCGTTGAGCTGGAAAAGTCAGAAAAAAAGTTTCTCAGGATGCCGCAGAAGGAAGACGACCAAGCGGCCGTGCGGACAAACGCTCACCGAGCTTTGATTGGCGGGATCGCAGGCCAAGGAGACCAGATCCTTGAGGGGGTCCTGGCCGAGGTGGGGAGGGTAACGGATGGCTCCGTGAGGGAAGTAGGACGACGACGCAAAGTGCAAAGACGGGGACGGGTGAGGACGGGACAGACCTGAACCAACACACACACACACACGCGCGCGAGGCTCATCAAGCACACGTGCGTGCGTGCGTGCGACTGAGTCACTTTCTTTGCTACTTCGACGAAAGCTCCAACTCAAAATGACGCGTTACCACAATTGATTCATTTAGAACTTTTTTTTTGGAACGCATGCTCCTGAATTGTCTCTTGACTGCCGCTGTTGTTTTTCTGGACTGTCCCTGCCGCACAAACCTTGGCCTTGTCGTTGCAATGCGCAAAAAACACACTCGCCTCCTACATTGGCCAAAAGACCCCAAGAAGAAATTGGTTGATAAAATTTGCATACGTCGTTGTTGCTCGACGGTCTGCATTGAATTGGACCAAAATGAACAAAATCATTTGAAGTCAAATTGAAAGATGTTTTTTGTTCGTTCAGATTGACGTGATTTCTGTGGACTTTTTATTTGCCTTCTCAACTTGAAACACCAACGATCGTCAAACTGACCGCTGTGCACTGCGATGACGGGTCGATGATGCTGAGTGAACGATCCCAGTCCGGGCGAGTCCTCCCGGGCTGAAGGACTGTCCAGCTCGGCCTTTTTCACCGGGGGAGACGCACCTGACACACACACACACACACAAACTGAGAGAGGAGCAGCCGACACACACGCATTCCTTTTGTTGTCGCGTTACCTCCTTCCATGTCATCCGTCCAGTTTCTGGAGCTGCTTGCCGGAGACGAAGGCGAGTGGTAATATTCTCCTCCTGGACTGCCCACCTCCTCTTCCATGGATCCCGACTTGTGCCGTTTACTCCTGCGCAGGCGCGTGCACACACACAAAATTTGGAGGCGTTCAAAGGAAAGAAAAGGACTAGACGGACACATCTCGTCCGTCGGTCGCTCGACATTTTTAGGGGAATTCATCCCTTTGAATTTTCAAAATGGTTGAAGCAGCTTGGAAAGTGGATGCTCCTTTTTTTTCTTTGATGGCAAAATCGTTTGTTTCAGCTCTTTCGGCCTTTTTTGCAATTTGTCTTCTGACTTTTTTGCGCGTGAGCGTGCTCACCCGCCGGACGAGGTGCTGGCCAGCGACCGCCGCATGTTGACGGGCTGCGGGAGAGTCTGGTTCAGATCGTAGGCCAGGTGGCCTTGAAGCTCCCCGACGGAGAAACTCCGTCCCGCCCCGGAGACGACGGGCGCTGCAAACACACAAGCGCACGTGCACGCAACGCACGTGATGACTTCAAATTTCTCGTGTTGCGTTCGGGCCCGTTTGATGTGATCGAAAAAAAATCACTTTTTTTTCACATTCCCCCCCCCCCCTCGAGCATTTGCCTATTTTTTCCTAAAGCTTAGAAACTCACTAAAAGGGAACTCAAGTGAAAAATGTCCCTGACAACATCACCCGAGTTTAGGCTCGGCAGCTTTATTGAAATATCAAATGGAAGGTTCAAGACATGAGCGTAATGAATCGGTTGAGATATTTGAAATTGAAAAGTTCACCGTGAGGTGGGAGCCAGTTAGACACTTGCAATTTTATAAAACTGCGTGGCGCAAAGTGAAATAGCCAGGAGACGATTTTTATTTTTATGAAGGCCGCAATATTGCGATATTTGAAACTATTGAGATGAGAGGCCGAAAGGTGCTCGGGTTGACTTACTTCTCGACACCTGCACCAGCTCGGTAACGCTGAAAACTCCCGAGGTCACGAAGGCGTCTTGGAACTCGGGCCCGTCTGCGACAGGCACGACAACATGCGGGTCAGTGAAGGCCACGCGCCGACAGCGCTCACGCGACACGCTAAGTTACCCATTGTGGCGGCGCGACTGTCCTCCCGATCGGACGCCGCTGCCGTCCGAGCGGGACTGCCGCCCTCCTCGGCCTCTGCACACGCACAAAAAGGAGGGAAAGATGTGACGATAGCCATAGAACAGGAAGTGGAGATCGCGTCTTGATACTCTGCAAAAATATCCCGCCGTCCATGTTCCGTACTGCTTGTGAGCTGGAGCTCTTGAAGGGTGAGAGATGCCCTGGACTGGTCGCCAGTAAAAAAAAAAAAATGACAAACCGGTTGCCACCACGTTAACCAAATCTGACCAAAATTCAAATAAAAAACGAACTGAGACTACATTTTACAAAACATTTTCGTCATTGTCAATGAAGTCAATAACGTTCATTTCGAATTTGCTGTCTGACCAAACAGACAAAGGAAAGTCAAACAGTCCTTTCAAATTTGAACTTTTTTTTTCCCTCCACCTTGAAATTGTCAAATGCTTCACATGTTGACAAAAAACTAAAACTCATGTTAAAACTAATAAAACCCTCAGAGCAATTTTCACTTAAAAGTGTGCCAAAGTGGGGAGAGAACGTTTTGGCGTTCCAACTTTAGGCCCCGCCTCCTCGCAAATAGTTTGGGAAAGGTGAGCGATCAGAAAGGAGACATGACTGGCCTCTCCGGTGGACGTAGTAGGCCAGGTAGAGGTCCAGCTCCTTGACAGAGACGGAGATGTGCCTGGGCTGCACGCACAGCAGCGGGTTGGCGCAATGGCCGCCCTTGACCAGACGCTCGCCGTCCGTGCTCTCCAGTGGGATGCCCTTGAACAGGATCACCATCACCAGGTCCAGCCGCCACACCTGCGGGACCACAAAAGGCACGCGCGCGTCAGCCCTGAGGAACTCCGTCCACCCGCCTCCACCCGCTCCACCTTGTCGGCCTGTCGGAGGCAGTCGATGCGGCGCATTTTGCCTTTCTGGTCGGGATTGGACAGGACGCAGCAGGCCGCCTTCTTGCCCGTGACGGACATTACAAAGTCCTCTCGGCATTCCGGTCGGATGTCCTTTCGCAGTTTGGCCAGAAGGCGACTGGCCCACTTCTGCTTCACCTGCCACCAAAACAACAACGACAGCATGCTGAAAAAAGATGGGACTTCAACGTGGATTTCGTGACCAAGGTGCCTGGCCAAAACTAGGAAAATAATACTTTGGACCACTTTGAAGTTTGCCACCTACAAATTGTATTCTTCCCAAAAATTAGAGCGGGGACATTTTTTTAGGGGAAATGCTTTTTTTGTGGATCTTTTTTTATTCAAAAATGTATTTTGTCTATAAAATATTTTTCCTCTCAATAATAGGTGGAAAATAATTGTTTGCAAGCAACAGAGCATCTTGCAGGATGGCTGAACAACATTGTCCGAGCGCCCTCTGTTGGACAGGATGAGCATGACGTGTCTAATTTGGACCCCGGCTGTTCCCTTCGGCTCCACGAGAGCTTTCTGTCCCCCCCTGAGCTCGCCTTTGGACACTTGCGTGACCGTTTGACTGTTGTACCGCCCCAGTCAAAGTCCCCACCTGCCACTGCACAACTGGAGCTGTAGCCAGCGTTCTTATCTTGACTAGAGGGTCAAAATATTGGAAACCCTGCTCAATCTAATCCAGAACATTTTGAGCACTTTGAAAACGTCAGTACGTGCACATAATGGATCCTATAGGAACAGAGGTTGCAAAAGGTTTTGCAACTTAACCAATTATTGAGTAAAAAAAAGTATTTAGTGAATCACAAAACCATTTGAACTAATCAACAGGAGTAAGAAATGTGCAAGGACTCGTGATCATGTCAATGTACAGCCCCTTTTGACGCACCTCCGCCTTCTCGCCGAGCAGCTCTTCCTTGACCGCCCTCTCTTCTTCCTTGCTCATCCTCTTCTCGTGTTTCTTGAAGTACTTCCTCTTCCTGGCCTGCAGGTTGAACCATGTGTAGGCGAAGGCACGCACCTGCGGCAGAAGCGCCTCGATGAACGGATGGAACTCATCCTGAAAACAAACACACGCGCAAAAGTGGACTTAGGAGGACAATCGGCCCACAAGGTCACTGAGTTAAGCCGACTTGTTTGCATCGGCCTGCAAATTGCTCTCACTGAGCCCAACGACGTCACTTCCCGCTGCTCAAGGCAAGAAAGCTTTTTTTTTTTAACTTACACAACATGAGGAGACTTCATTATTATGATCCACACACTTTGCGTCCCCGTATGACTCGGACGTGTCTCAAGATGGAAAAATCGCGATGGAAACGAAAGTTATCGCTCACCTGTCAAGATCAAGAGGAACGCGCTCGCTCGCATTTTATTTGATTTCAGAAAGTCTTGTTTTGGCTCCTCCAAGCAAAGAACAGTTATCGAATGCCCCAATGCACTCGTCAGAATATGATGATTATTTTGCTTTGTGTTGCAAGACAACATTGGCGTTTCAAGCCTCACATATGCTGAAATCAAATTAAAACGGAGCAATTAAGGTACGCTAATGGTCTGGCCGTGTCTTATTATGAGTCAAGAACACAAATACAAAATGATAAAACTCGCAAGGAGACGCTGAAGGCCGCAATTTGCAACCAGGCACTCATAAGCAGATCAGCCAACGACAGCTTCTGACATCGCACACTAGGCCACGCCCTTTAAAGGCACACGTCGAATAAGACAGTAAGTGAGCTCATTAATATTACACCTCATCGAACTTTACTTTTCATACAATTATGTTATTGTCTTTATTAAAAAAAAACATTAAGATCAATATTTGTTTCAAAACGTGACTCAATAAGTCAGCGTCGGCAGGATCGTGAAAGTCTAAAGTGATGCTTCAAATCAAATCAAGACTTTGACTTCATGCAAATCCTTCAATGTCACTTTGTTGCATCTCGTCCACCACTTGTCACCAGGAAGACTTTGTCGGCTCTCCTGTGCTACTTTTTTCCCTTCCTTTATTGACTGGCTCTTCGTGCAGCTCTTTGCCGGGACCGGAGGCCCTCTGCCGGCCACACTTTTGTCCCTCGGCCCGCTGTGTCCGACTGCGGCCATTTTCTGCTGAGTAACACGCAGGCAGACGCGCAACCCGCCGCCGGGAGGAAGTTGAACTTGGCCTTCCGCCGGCCGGTCAGGTTGCCGAGCCAGACAGCCCGTCCGGACGAGCCTTCGAGCGGTTTTTTCTCGTCGAGTCGCGTTGAGATGGAGCCCGCCGGGCGACACCGGAGGTCCGCTTTCGCACCAAACTCCTTTGCGAAAACCCACCAATCCAAGTGGAGAGACATTGGTGCCAGGATTACACGTCGTCCCGCATTAAACACTTATGGATCTCCTTTTGGATGACATTTGGATCAATTCGGCGTTAACGCGAGACGCTAAAAAAGCTTGTTAAGGGCAATATCACACATTTTTATCTTAGTTTCGAATGCTAACTTCCGCCCTGTGAAGGAAGCCGTTTACTGGCGACTCAACTCGAAAAGTTAAGATTTTAAAATAAAAAACGGTTGCGTGTGGCTTGCTATTACTAGACCGAATTGTAGCTTGGAACGTAAATGTCGAGAAAGCTCCATCAGTCATTTTGAAAAAGACGCGAATATCCGCCATTGTCCACATGTTCTATAATCCGTTTGATTTTGAATGAAGTTTGGCGAGGGACTCGTCAACGTCACAATGAGGCTGTTCAAGAACTAAACATGAGACATTTGGACCGAAGAAAGGAGAACAAACAGCACACGTTTTGTGCTAAATGATTTGCCCCAACTCGGCTCCGTGGCCTTTTTTGGGCACGCCGCGTCTCGGGACACAAAACGATCGAGAATGGAAGCGCTCTTTATTTTGGGTTGTTGTTGTTGTTGTTGGGGTTGTTGTTGTCCTACCATGTCCGAACCGAGCCGCCAGCCGAGGAAGTTGCAGCGGATGTCAAGGCCAGCCCATCTCCAGCCGCCTTCCCTTCTCATTCCATATTCACGGCCGACACGAGCTCCGTGCCAGCGGGGGGAAATCCACGAGCGCAACCGTCCCGCGTCGAGTCCCGGCCAGCCCCCCCCCCAACCCCCCCACCGCCCCAGCTCGCCCCCTCCCTCTCCTGGCAGGCTGCGGCAGAGCACGATGGAGCCACGTTCACCTTTTAGCTTTACCTCCGCCAAGGAGCACCTTCTCCTCCTCTCGGTTATTAGCACGTAATAACAATGACTTCGGTTTAAGGGCATCGTCCCATTGCGTGAAGGTGCCCCCCCCGCTAGCATTTAGCATCATATATATATGTATATATTTATATTTACAGATGAGAAAAAAAGCCCAAACTCCTGACAATGATGTCATTACCTCACACTCAGCTCTTCTCTCTTTGGAACATTTTTTGTATCCAATACACACAAAGAAGCAAGAGACTGGTCGCCAGTCAGTGTCAGGTCACATATGGACAAACAATAAGCACAGAAGCTGGCATTGTTGCAACTCCCTAATTTCGCCCTCAACGTCAACTGAGTAACAGTTTGCCATCTTGGCGCCGAATGCAACAAGCCTCTTGTAACATCACAAAAGTGGACATTTCAAAGGGCTTCATTTATTTCAGAATAATAATAATACTCTAACCCTAATACAATAAGAAAACAGACCAAATCTCAATAACAACAATCGGCAGCAAGTTATATTTATTTTTAATCTGCTTTGGCAGGTCACTCAGAACATGCACAAAAACTTGCCACTTTTGCCCAAGGCGTGTATCCGGAAAAAAAATCAAATAAAAAACTATGTATATGTCAGGTATTGACTTCCTGAGACCCTGATTGGAAACGGTATGATAAAGAATGATGTCTTGCGTCACCCAAGTCACCACACAGAAAATTTGTCCCCCAAAGCTTCACTAGCAATCACCAAATATGGTTGACATGTCATCATAACACGATGCACAAAAAAGTCTCAGGGAGCCATGGCCGAAATTGCACAGAACGTCGGCCATTTTGGTTTGAAACGGTCCAAGGAAATTTAACCAAACCGGAAGTAGAAATCTGCAGCATCTTTTTTTTTTTCAAAGACATTTAACGTTGGCGCAAAGTTCAATTATTTTGAGCATTTGCCATGAAAAGGATGAAAACGGCAACGCTGCCGCTCTTTAATCGCTCATTATTTACTACGTCTCACAGATTATTGAAACCAATGTGGAGCACATATCATAGAATATTTTCCTTTTGGTCATCATTTTGTCTTTTTGTTGACGCTGCACTGGAGCTGGCGAGCTTTATGATCAGCACACAGCGTGAGCGTGTGTGTGCGTGTGCGCGCGCGTGAGCGTGCGAGCTGCTGATTCAGCCTCTTCCCAAAAGCGACTTTCTGGCTCCCCCTGCTGGTAGTCACGCGGAAGGATTTTAGCACGCCAGTGACAACAAAGCGCCTGGATGAAAAATGGCGGGAAGCAGACAGAAGAATAAGAGCAGCCGCAGCCAAGAAAATATCTATTGTTTTCTTTCTCCAGCCCAGAAGAACACTCAACTTAAGTTGCTAGTTAAAGAACTTCAAAGACTGCACCGGACTTGACTGATTTGTGGATGGAGCAGGAGGACAGATGTTGATGCAGGAATGATCTTTTTTAAGACGGCTCAGCTGCAGTGGCTTAGCGAGACGCTCGGCCTCTCCCTGCCAACTTGCTGCTCTGGCACCATGTTCACACTTTGACGGCTACCGACTGTTTTGTGGGAACGTGGTTTTTATTGATTGATTTTATGTTTCTATGCAAATTAGCTGTGGGTCTGCAATTTCCAGCAAGTGTGAAAGTAAACAACCAAGTCCATTTTTTGTTACCTGTCCATTTCCAGCCCACTGTGATGTAACAGTGGCACAAATGAACAATTATCGCAGAGTTCCCCTGCCAATGACTCGGCAGCTAGGCTCCACCCAGTTCCAGAGCCACTTCAAGTCAACTCAACTTTATTTTTGACGCCCTTTAAAAACAACCGTGGCGGCATCCAAAGTGCTGTTTATGCGCTTCCAAGCATAATCGTGTCAAAACCGAAAGCTAAGCAGAGCTGCAACGCTAGCGCAGATTAACATGAGCAAATTGTGAAAAAATACAAAGAATTTACAACCCTTCCTTCAAAATGCCTGACATCTTTCAAGATCTTGAAATAACGCACCAGAAGCAAAAGCACCTGCTGCAAAGACTCTCCTAATCGGTGCAAACAACACAAGCTAAACTCCACCCCAACAGACGAACCTCGATTTCTTTTTGCGGCTCAATCATGTCGTCACGCGTCGGTGTGAGAAAGTTGCGAAACAAAGTAGCATCCATTTTCCTGATCAAAATGGTTTGATTGAAAGCGGAGTGGGGCGTGGTTTCAGCCGATTCAGTGGCCACGCCCACAGCATTTTAGACACCTAGTTATTATTTTTTTTTTTTAATCATCTGAATTTGGCAGGCGTTTTAACAACAGACATTTTAAGTTTCACTTCACTTACACACATCGACATTAAATATCGACTCATGACAAAAATGTCCTCACGAAGATGTGATTGCGTTTTTGTTTTTGTTGTTTTGCGTTTGTTTGTTTCCAGTCTGATGAATTGAAATGAGCACAAAAGCAACTTCAACACAAAAGCAAAACGAAAACAAAATCAATCTGACCATCCACCAGGTGTTGGCGCCGACGTCGTAGCGCAGTTGCCACCTCACTGAGCTGGATGCTGTTGCCATGACAACCGCGATGCGGTCAAGCTGTCAAAGACGCAGACGTGGACATTGACAGACGTTTGGAGCTCAAGGACAGAAAAGACGAGATCCTCGGCATCATCTTGTCAAACGTCAGCCAACGAAACGAGTCGTCCTGAGGGAGGTCCGGTGCGCTCGCTTCTTGTCACGCGTTTGAAGGGAGTGAGGAGTCCATCGAGCGGCTTGCCTTCGCTCGGATGTCCCTGCATCATCATCTTACACGTAAACACACACACACAAATTCTGGACTCCACCAAGGGGGCGTCGCTGAGAAGATTAGAACCCTCATCAAGTTCTCAGAGCTCACACACACACACACACACAGCGTCCTCTCATAGGTAGACAAGTTGTCAAACATCTTGCTGCCCCTCTAGCGCCCCCTAGCATCAAGATTTGTAAACAAACACACGCTCACTCAGGAAGTAGATCAACTGTGCTTCAAGGTGGTCTGGACCGCCTGGCGGCCGCGAGGAATTTGTCCCCCCCCGCAAAAGATTGACCCCTGACCTATTTGACTCGATTGACGACTTTTGAAGACGACTCGACATCTGTTAAATAAGAACGCGTGGTGCTTATGTAAGTGGTTAGTTGGAGTTGTACGACGTTACGTAAGTGTGGAGCGTCACTTAATTGGACAAAAATCATCATCCGGCACACGTGTGCCACATTTCCTCCATCGTCAGAATTTAATTGCTATCTATCTCGATGTATATCCCTTTTTGTGGTTGAGCGGTTCCTTGGTCACGTTCCTACCGCCATCTCTTTTGAACTGGTCAACTATTTTGACTCCTTCTTGTCCAGAAAATATCCAGACTTCCAATCTTGAAGCCACGTAACGGCACACGGCTCCCGCCGAGCGAGGCGGCGACGGTGTTTTATGTCATGAAATTTCTTCTTAAGACTTTAAGTTCCATGATGAAATAACGCCGCACGTGACTGCAGACCAATCGAATCGTTTGATCAAAAAATACCAATGGAGACATTGAGCATATTTGGACACAGGATTTCCACCCAACAGTGGCGATATGTCAACATGGATTTTATGTCTCGATGTGATCGCGAGATGGACATTTGAGGCATAAAAGTTTCACCGGAGGCAAAACGAAACTTGTGAAATCATCCGGCTCAACTTTTGTCCTACAAACGCGTTCGTGTCACTTCATCTTGGAGGATTTCCACAACCTTGTTCTCGTCTTCTTCCGCCATCTCCTCCTCCCTGTTACACAAAACGACAAGACGCGTTCATCACGGTCGGCACGAGATAACAACGCACACGCAATTGTGATTGCATTTGGGGCGTGAAGTTCCATTCTTTTGGAATGGCCGATTGGCCGCGCCGCTTCCAAACTTTTGTCCAATCCGATTTCAGACGATTCACGAGATCTGTTTGCGATGGGCCAAAAACTCTTCAATGTCGTCTCGGAGTGGGCGGAAGGAAATCATTGTCATAAGAAAACTACAATTTGTGCTGGTAAAAAGGCAGAGCTCAAGGTCGCACAGAATGTTCCTGATTTACTGATGACGGAGTGTTTGCGTGAGCGTGAGCGTGACCTGTCCTTGCCGAACAGCCTGCTGAGGAGGAGGAAGACAAAGACGACAAAGAGGAAGACCACCACGGCCGTGAGGCCTGTCAGCCACGGCTGAAACGTCACTGAGCCAGAGGCGGACGCATGCGCACCTGAAGCACACAAATGCAACACAATTCATTCTTTGATTTTGTTTTGCTTTTTTCATACATTTAATATTTGGTACATTTGGGGCTGTCAAAGGCAAAGGTATTTATTTAAATATTTATACATTGTGGGAAAAAAAGATAATTGAAAGCTGTTTATTTTTTTAAAATGAAGCAATTCTTCAATGAGTTTTGATCTCAATTTTAATTATTAGAATTCATTATTTTGGTATGGAAATAAACTTGTGTGAATTTTACATGTATTCTTTTGTATATCTTTTACTATTTAAAAAAAAAATATTGTTAAAAACGGACTATTTTACATCACTACAAATGATTCTTATTATTATTATTATTTTTGTTGTTACTGTTATTACAATAATTTTGCCTTTTTTCCCCTCTAATGACTGGAAAGCGACGCAAAGGAAAGCAAACTTTACCAGATTTGTGAGTCGAGGCCCGGGCCGCACTCTGCAGCGCAGACAAGACGACGAAAGCCCAAAACATGATGAAAGTCTCCGAGTAGCTTGTGCAGCACACGCAAAGACTGCCGATGCACTCCACTCCTCAAGTTTTCCTTTTACTGCGGGGATCAAAGGTCGCGATAGGATGTGCTTTCCGTTGCAATCAGGGCGAGAATCTGAACGCTGCTTGCTATGTGACTCACGATCAGCGTGCAGCTCCTCACTTATCTCATTTTATTGAGAATTAGGACAAAGAAAAACGTAATCAACTGGAAGGAAGGTTATGATTTCAGACCAGCTGTCCCTAAAGGCAAAACCTGTTTTGAGATTAACATCATTTCACTTGTGAGGAAAGCCATAATCTCATCACAAATTGATGAGTTTGGTGATGAAAACATTTGATGACCAATTGTCCCTGAAGACAACATCTGATTTATAGACAGGGCGCTGATTAAATGCTAAGGATCGAACGATACGTTTTCATCGCCGGTTTTGGCCATAAATTAAATACTGCCAAAAGTCATGTGTCTCGAAATGCTCTTTTATTGTGACGGGACTTGAACAGAAGTGCCTCTTAATGTCTTGACGTCACAGTTGGCGGCCGGAAGTGAGTGGCATCTGGGCGTGGAAGAGGTAAACAAACGCCAGTGGAAGCGTCAAAAGCGTGAAGACTTTAAGCGTTCGGAACTGCCTTACGAGTGGGAAATGTCTCGCCTGAGAGGCGCGCGTCAAGTGGACTCACTGCGAGGATTCCGGGCGCCCGAGAGTGCGCCCAGCGTCCCGTACGGACTCCTCAAGGCGGCCCGGCAGAGCGGAACGCTCAACCTGACCAATCGGAGTCTCACCGAAGGTGCTTTCGCTCGTTTTCACGTTTTGCTCAATGCTGATTTCAAAGTCTGTCCTTTATTCTTCTTACTGAATCGACATCGACGTCTAATACAATAAAATCACGGGAAACCTGGAGATTCGAAACCCAATCCGGTCTCGAAAAGAGATCGATCGGCAGAGAGATGGTTGATCATTTGCGTGAAGAAAGGCGTGTTTTCAGATTGTTCCTGAAGGCAACACTTGCCCTTTGACAAAAGTTGCTGACTTGCTCAAATTGTATTGCGCTAGCGACGACATGCGGACCGCTACGATTTTTAATCTGCCCTTTTTTATGTTCTGTGTCGTGGTTTGCCAGCTCAAGTTGCCTTGTGTAGTGTCATTAAAAGTATAAACAAAAAGCAAAACACCGAGCCAAAGTCTTGACTTTTGTTGGACTACTTTTTTACGACCTGATCAATATAAACGTTCGTAAAAGCTGATTTTGATATTTGGCAGAAGAAAATTCTGTGAAACAATTAATCAGCCGTTTTTTAAGCATATTCAGTAACTTATTTTTGATGCCCATAAACATGAATTACGAGCAGACTATTTGACAGTTTTGCAATAGTTTCTTGTGGTTTTGTCCTTCAGTTTGTAACTTTGCAACAGAATGTTTGTTTGAAAGTCATTCTCTTTGGCTTATGTCGTAATGTGCTAATGAACAGCAAAATGATGAGCAAACCGACTTTGAAAGATCAGATTGGTCGATAATGTGTTTTTCGTTTTTTTTTTCCCTCGCCAGTCCCAGAGAGCGTTTACCGTCTGAATGTGGACACGCCCGAGGAAGCCCATCACAACGTGTCGTTCGGCGCGTCCGAGCGCTGGTGGGAGCAGACGGACCTCACCAAGCTGCTGCTGGCATCCAATCGGCTCACGTGCTTGTCCGAAGACATTCGACTGCTGCCGGCGCTCACCACGCTCGACGTACGTTCTTTCCTCCTTCTTCTTTGCGTCATTAACACGACCACCCGGCTGCAATTGAACATCAGCTGCTTTTTTTTTTTTCTTACATGTTCACTCCATGAATGGTGTTAACTTTTCTCACAATTGCGCCTCGAGCGTGCTTTCAACTAGTCTGTTGAAATTTCGTTTGCCCGAACGTGTCCAAAGTGTTGCCATTCGTCTCCCTCTTCATCGGCGTGTCCCGCCGAGATCTTTTTTGTTTCTGTTTTAGCTGCACGACAACCAGCTGCAGACGCTGCCGGCCGCCTTGGGAGAACTGCTGGAGCTTCAGCAGCTGCGACTCAGGTAAGGCGAGCGGCAGGCCGCGCCCGACCTCATGTGCCCTTTTACTATTTGAGAAGTCATATTTTGAACGGTTTGCTGCTGCTGAAGTCACAACCGTTTGAGGTCGCTGCCGACGGAAGTCTTCGCTCTGAAGAACCTGCGGAGCCTGACGCTGCAGCAGAACCTGCTGGACGCGCTTCCCGAGGAGCTGGGACAACTGGAGGCGCTCACGGAGCTGGTAGCTACCCGTCCATCGCTCCGTTCCGGACCAAAATCCAAGCTGCCCTGTGACAAAGTTGAAGCCCGATTGGTGCCCCAAACTTTAGAAACAAAACACACTTCAGCATCGTTTTCATTATCAATCAAAATGGCTCCCAAAAGATTTGATTTTGGCAAAATCCATGAAGGATTTTTTATTTTAGGCCGCTGCTGATGCTAATTTTAGTAGAAAAAAAAAACGTTCACTGCCGTGCGTTTCAACGGTCGTCAATCATACGCAGATTTTTGATATTTGCAGCCGGCCTGCTGGTCGCAAAGAGCGACAGTCAACTCTAAATCCATTCTTTAAAAAAAAAACAAAAAATGAAAATCATCATTTTCCTTCCGCTTCCCAGAATGCATTTTCATGTCTGAAGTCACAAGGACATTCATCTCTGTCTTTCCAGTCGTGGATTACAATTTTTTTAAAACAAACCGTGAATCGTGACATCCAGCCAAACATTTCTTGAAACATATTCTGGTTTTCAATGACCTTATCAATCTTTTCCTGATAAATATTTAAGAATCGGAGGTTCTGGTGGCGCGCATGTCGAATAATGAAAGCGGCCACTGTGACTTGCGTGCAACTTGAGTCGCTGGCGAGCGTCCGTCAAAGTCCAACTCATGGAAAACATGTCGTCTGACGGACGGCAGGACGTGTCCGACAACCGGCTGACGGAGCTCCCGTCCGGACTGGGTCGCTTGGGTCGCCTGCAGAAGCTCCACCTGTGCCGCAACAAGCTCAGCCAGCTGCCCGACAGCCTGCCGCTGCTCACCCGTAAGATTCGGCCGGCGTTGTGGGCGGAGCCATGTGAATTCCACAACAAGTTCCTTTTTTGAAAATCGGGCCCAATGTTTTTGCGCTTGCAGACGTGAAGCTGCTGGACTGCAGCAACAACCTGCTGAGCGACGTTCCCGCCGGCCTGCGGCAGATGGCGGCCCTGGAGCAGCTCTACCTGCGCCACAACAAGCTGCGCCGACTGCCGTCGCTTCACGCGCCCGCGCTCAAAGTAAAATCGGCACACGCACGCGACACCTTTTGGGACGGACGCTAAAGTAGCCGCGCGCTTTGCTGTGATTGGAAAAAATATTTGAAAGAAATAATTGCAAAAATGATCCGCTGTTATTATTTTGATATAAATGCAGCCGACCCGCAAAAAGTGAAAAGCGGCAAAAAATGTCGCTTTTTTTCTGGGAAATATTCCATCGCTGATAGCAAATGACATTTTCAAACTTTGAAGTCAAATATGAATCGTGCGGAAGATTTGCACAGAAAAACGTTTTCCCATTTTGTGGCACATTTTCACAAAGTCTGCAAATTGACGGCGGGCGCACCAAATTTGTTTCTTTGTGTGTTGTCGCGTTTGAGCAGGAGCTCTACTTGGGCAACAACCAAATTGCGAGCGTGAGCGGCGAGCACGTGTCCAGCTTCGGCGTCCTCTCCGTGCTGGAGCTGCGAGACAACCAGATCACGACGCTGCCCGAGCGAGTGGCGACGTTGGGCGCCCTCACGCGCCTCGACCTCTCCAACAACGACATCGGCATGTAAGTGGCGCCGCCGCCTTTCTGGTTGCGCTTCGGAACCGCCGGCGTGACTGACGCCGCCTCCCGTCCGCGTGTCAGACTTCCCGCGTCGCTCGGCCGGCTGCCCGAGCTGAAGATTCTGCTGCTGGAAGGAAATCCTCTGCGCGGCATCAGGAGGGACCTGCTGACCGTTTGTCTTTTCATTTTGTCGTCCGCCGATTGACGGTGGTGCCTTGGCATACGACTTTTAAGCGACAAGCCGTCACGACGGAACAAAGACGACCTTCCTCTTTTCTAGCAGGACTTGATTTTCTTGGAAGAGGCTGAAATTTGGAAGCTTTGAACCTCAAAGTTCAACAAGGTCGCTAAAAACTATACGATAATCGACTCTTTGTCCGAGAAAAAAGTGTTTGTCTGAATGGGGGAAAATAATTGGACTTGTGGTGACGGCCAAACAAATGGAACTCGCATCTCAAGGCACCACTGGATGGTAAAATTATTCTTCAGGCTCAAATTGGACAACTTGATCCTAAACGCTTCCCAAAAAAACAAAAGACCTCCGTTTGACTTGTTGCCTTTTTCATTGAAACGTTGAAATGTTCATTCAGGGTTCTTCATCTGTTTCTTAATGTTGAAATGTTTCCCCAGTTGGTGATAATTATGAGAGGATTTTTTTTTTTTTGCCCGAATCCAAATTGACTTCGCAAATCTTAAGTGGACGTGCAATCAGAACTTTTGCTCAACGCTCATCAAACGAATAAACTTTCCCTTGGCCACAGAAAGGAACCAATGAGCTTCTCAAATTCCTCCGAGGAAGAATTAAAGGTACGGTGGCGCTTTTTTTCTATTGGACGGGACTTCTTGTGGCTCCGAGCCAAGCGACGTGATTTGCGTGAACGCGCGTTTGCTCGGTTGACAAAAAACCTTTCCGAACTTTCAGAGGAGCCCGATAGTGCCGGCGACACGCCGACCGCCATGACGCTGCCCAGCCAGGCCGCCATCAACGTGCAAAACATCAAAGCGCTCAAGTCGCTGGCATACAGGTGAGCGACGCGAGTCGGAGGACAAACGACGTCCGACAGGCGCCCAATTTGGACGTAGCCGACCGGACGCAACTTTTGGAGAACTTTATTTGACTTTGCGGCTTGAAATTCAGTCGACGTGTCCAGTATGAGCAAACCCTCAAAAAAACAAAATGTGCGGGACCGTCCCAGAAAAGGAAGGGGACAGCAAGTCGGCCATTTTGGTTTGCCATCTTTGCCAAACTTGTCCAAGAGATTTTGCAAAAATGTATTTTGGTACTTTGGAGGAAATCGAGCGCCCAAAGCCAGTTTGACTTGGCGACATGACAATCGGCAGACACGCCGATCGTGAAAAGCACGCAGGAAGTCCGCCATTTTGTAGCTGAGGCCTTCTCACGTTCCCACCCAGTGACAAGAAGGCCGAGCACGTCCCGGACGAGCTGTTCCGGGCCGCCGCCGAGCACGCCGTAACCTCCGCCGACTTCAGCAAGAACCTTCTGAGCGACGTGCCGCCGAGGTGAGCGAGCAAACGCGCTCGGACGTGGCGGCGCGGTGACGTTTGTGCCTTTGTGTGCGCGCGCAGGCTGGCCGAAACGCGGGCGTCGCTGACGGAGCTCAACATGGCGTTCAACAGGCTGAGCGGCTGCCACGCGCTCTGCTCGCTGGTCAACCTGCTGCACCTCGACCTCCGGTAGGCCACGCCCGTCAGCCATTTTGATTCCAAGCGGCCTTTTTCGGATCCATCTTTCGTTTGCGCGCTTCAGGAACAACCGGCTGAGCGATTTGCCGGCCCAGCTGACGAACTTGACCAAACTTCGCTCCGTCGTCCTCAACTACAACAAGTAATCGTCCTCAAAGCTCACACGGTTCAAGTTTGGCTCGCATGCGTTGTGAAACGTTGTGCCGCAGGTTCAAGTCCTTCCCGGAGGTTTTGTACGACATGCCGACGCTGGAAACGGTCCTGCTGGGAAGCAACCAGGTGGGAGGCGTGGACGCCGCTCGTTTGCTGGGCCTGCGCCGGCTGTCCACGCTGGACCTGTCCAACAACGACCTTGTCAACGTGCCGCCTCAACTGGGCTTGTGCGCGGCACTCAGGTGGGCGTCTCTTGACGCTTGGCAATTTTGTGGCTTTGGTCCTTTTGATTCGTTTCAAACATTCGTAAGCTGCAACTGAGAGCGTACTGTGTTTGTGTCGTTCAGGTGTCTGAGCCTGGAGGGAAATCCTTTCCGGACGCCGCGGGCCGCCATTGTTGCCAAGGGAACGGACGCCATTTTGGAGTACCTGCGTAGTCGCATTCCCACATGAGCGGCGACCCTCATAAACCACCAAATTGTTTTATTTATTAAAAAGATCTTTACTTTGAATGAGCGTCTCCCATTGCTTGACATCATTTCCTTTAAGCCCCGCCTCTCCTATGACAAGCTCCCAATCAGTGAACAGGGCATTTCTTTTTTTCCTTTTTCAACATGGCCCACTTATGAAAATATCCACTCATCTGGAGCATGCAGCCCACAAAAGCCCACGCCGTCGCTTGGGAATTTAGCTCAGAGCGACCGTCTCAAGTGTGATTCCAAATGATCCGATTTGACTCTTTTTGTCGGAAAAATGATGCATTCCCTACTAATATAATTTGTTTGTCCAAGAATGTTTCTTGGTGACGTACGGTGATGTTGAAGCTTTTTATTGCCACTCTCGAGCACATCGTCTCCGCAGCTTCGCTACCTCAATGCTAGCATGCAACGGGAAATCCGAGCCGGGCTAACAATTAGCATCTGAGCAAAGAAAAAAAACAAACTGCAAACGTGTTGTTTTGCACTTATGAAATGTACTTTTCAAACAAATGAAGCCTGCTTCAAAACCAAATATAGTTTCACACACACAAATATTTCTTCAAAAAACAAAAAAAATACTCAAGTACCATCTCAAATCTGTAAAGTAAAAAAGAAAAATGCTTCTGCAACACTCTGTGCTGTGAATGCCCAAGAGCGTTTTGACTGCTCGTCTTGTGTTCAAAAGTGTTTTTTTCAACACATTCAAACGTCAACCACATCATTCGTTCCACTTTTTGTGATTTTTTTTCCTTGACCAATTTTGCATTTTAAACTTCAAAAAGTTGCGCGTAATTCTTTCAACTGACCATGTAAATCATTCGTGAAGGCAAAAAGTGGCTTTCAGATGATTTGAGTTGGAGCCGTTGCAGCACCCTCTAGTGGCCAATTTTCGTCACGTCATTCTAAAAATTATTTTTAGCCAGGAAGCTAGATGACTACGTGACCCTGCGCAGCTTGAGTTATCGATGAGTGCAGGATTTGTATATGTTGAACTTCATGTGACAATGTGCGGACAATTTAAGACTGGGGTTTTTCATTCTTTTTCATTACATCCGCAGTCAGAGTTTCATGAAATTCAGAACAATGTCCATCGCGCACTTAATCGAGCCGCAACAAGTCAAAGTAATGAATTTAGCACATATTGCCATTTTCTTTTGCGTTGCTTTGATTTTGTGTATTCTCAGAATCAGAAATCCCTTTATTGTCATTGCACAGTGTGCAACGAGATGAGAGGGCTCCTCTCTTCCGTGATACAAACCCTGTTAATCACATTTGGATTCATTTCAGTGAGTCGAGATGGTTTGAGAAATAAGTGCTTTGAGTAACAAATGTGGTCAGGGAATGAATACAACTCTTATCCTAAGGCACCACAAGTGACAGCCAGAACAGTTCCATTCTCAGCCACTAGATGGCAGAAGATACAAAACGAACCGGTGCATGCAGCTTTTGTGACATTTGTGCGGTCGCTTTAAAAACTTTACGATCAGTGCAGTGCAAATTCAGCTCCAAGTGAGCTTATCATAAGAGCATTAGGTTCTTATGAACGACACTTACTTGATTTCTGCGCAAGGTGGGAGTCTGCAGGGGGTGCATGCTTGTTTGTTTGTCCGTGTGCCATGAAAACGTTTCACTTGTCCATTAATTTGCGTTCGGAAAAGAAAGAAGACGATGGCGTTAGATTGGGCTAAAAGGTTTTGTACTTGAAAATAAAAAGTGCAACAGAAAATTCACGTGTTGATAGGGAACTTTAAAATATATAACACTGTATTCTAAGTAAAAATGAGTGTATGGAACATTTTTTCAGATTAAATATTTTTTAATTCACTTATTTTGAACGAATTATTTATTTTCACCTTTCACTTGCACATATGGTTTGAAATTTGAGGGGTGTTTTTTTTCCAGTTTAATGTTTTACCTTTTCGGATTCCAATTATATTATCAGTTTATTTTTTTCACTTGAACAAATTCGCCCAGAGAAAAAAAAACGAGATCAAGATTTGCCAAAATTTCGTTATCATATCACACCTGTGTTTAAAGATGATTTTTTTCCGCCTTTGTATGAGATGCAAAGGTTCCCGGAAGTTGCCCTGACTGGCCGGACGCCATTTTTTGCAAGCCAAACGGGACGTTACGCTGCCTTCAAAGTACGATGTGGAAGAATGACCAGCGCTACAAATGTGGCTGCTGGATTGCAAAATATGTCCTAATCTATCGCTCTTATACTAACATTGGTGCTCAGTACTATCGGAAATTGTAAATTTTGTCAGTGGCATCAATTCTTACGCTGCCAACTAAGGTAGGTTTCAACTTCCGAGCATTTGAATTGAGCTGTCACTGATGATTCCACGCCCCACTCAGTTGATGCCCCGCCCCCCACGCCTCATCAGGGTCAAAAGTCTGAAACAAAAAAACACATTTGAAAGTAAAACAAAAAAAGATCTGAAAGTGAACAAAAACATTTGAATCCGAAATAAGATCTGCAACTCAAATTGTAAAATATCAACTGAAAAAAATTACACCTCAAAGGTAAAAATAAATATGGAAGTGAAAAGTGAAAATAAATAATTCATTCAAAATAATTACCAAAGTGAAACTAAATTATATTCAATCTGAAAAAACGTTTTTTGGACTCATTTTTATTTTGAATATAGTGTTATAGTTTTCAAAATCCTCAATATGTGACGTTTCTGTTTCATGTTTTAGTTTTTCAAGTACAAAACTTTGCCCCCATTCTAACTTCATGTAAGACTGACTAACCAGGTTGTCATGGTAACTAAAGCCAGGCTTGCTATTGGACTGGCAGTATTTGGGGGCGGATGGCAGAGTGTGTGAAACAGCCCCGCCAGGAAAACCTGAGCGAAAAATACGCCGTAAATATTGTCAGTGGGGCCTTAAGATGGCCGAGTGGTCTAAGGCGCCGCGTTCAGGACCCAGTCTCCCCAGGAGGCCTGGGTTCGAATCTCGAATTTCCCCATTGTGGGACTAATAAAGGCAATATAAACGCAATATATAAGATATGAGTGACCCAATTTTTATTATTTTTTTGCTTTGACTCAAGAGCAAAAAGTTGAGGTGCGAGCACTGGATGGTGGCAATGCATTCGCAACTATTGACTGATTCCTCCAAAAAAAAAAGGCTTCAAGCTGTTTAATGCCGGCTGAAGTTAACTTGAAAATTCAACACGAAACAAAGAAAATGACACTTGGTGTGTTTCAAACGAGCACATTGGGGAACGTCCGCTTAGCTGATGACAAACTATGCAAGACTTCATTGAATTCAGCTTACCGAGAAGACTTTCGGTCCTTCATTTGTGACAAACTGCCTCCTAGTGGCCGAGACGGGCACATCGCAAGGAGCAGCAGCATCAATTGGATTGCAACATTAAATCGTGATGCACAGTTCAGTGCTTTCCGTTCCATCCAATGACGTCATTAGTTGTTTTTTTTTTTAAGTACAAGACAATAAAGTGCATTTTTTTTCCATATTAAAAGAAGCCCAAGATTTTCGTTTCTCTTGTGAAGTCATTTCCATTCATTACAATTTGGAAAGAGGCACCGCTGTAGTTTAGATTTGAATGAAGTAAAAATGTCGACAAAAATCAGTATTGACGTGAACAAAATGAAAACGGTCTCCTTTAACGGCAACTTTGGCACACAACACTGAGTAAAGACGCGTCCGAATGGACAAAATCCAATGACTTTATTTTCCAACAACGTAATACGGACATGAAAACATTCTGACTAGGACATCACGCTACATCCTGCTCATCTATGACAAACTAGCACGAAAAACATACGTGGCAAAGTGCCGCGACACACCGGTGTACCTAAACGCATCCTTCGCCCTTCATGGGCGTGAGTGTGTTTCTGCGCAACGTGTGTGTGTGTGTGTGTATGACACGGGCCTGCGCCAGGATGCTCGTGTACGCTGACACTTTCCGGGTGTTAAAATGTCTTCGGAGCACCGCTTGATACTCGTCAAGATGGCCGACCTCCGTACAATATATACAAAAATATAAAATGTAAATAAAAATACAAACAAATTCTCTTTTGGACGTTTGGAAGGGAGGACTGAGGTTTGGACGTCACGGTGGTTGTTGTCTACTTGTCCGTCTTCTGCTTCTTACGCTCCACTTCATCCTGTTTGCGACAAAAACGACAACGCTTGACTTAGCCACGCGGGACGCCACGCGAGACGCCACGCGAGACGCCACGCGAGACGCCACGCGAGACGCCACGCGAGACGCGCCCCTCTGCTGAACGCCAGCAATCACATTCTGTTTCTTTTGGGCGATGTTAGCCCGCCAGCAGGTTTAGCTATTACGCATGAAATTAAAAGCACGTTGGCTCACAAGCGGTTCGCGTCACGTCATCAGCAATGTGAAACTTGGTAGCAAAGTCACTCAACTTACTTTCTTGCCAACTAAATTATTTGATCAATGCGTAACGTGAATTGAGTTGTATTTGTTTTCAAAGTTTTTATTTTGTACAAATGTGATCCATAATTGTTCCTCATTTATCTCGTTTTGTCATCCGCCGTTCCGGTCGCGACAATGTCGGTCGCGTCCCGCTCGGACGCAGCAGCCCATCGTATCGCAGCTGCGGTGTGTCCGACCGACAACCGCGGCGGGATTCGCAATATCGCTCGAGTCCAGTGACCGCTCGTCGTTAGCGCACGCAAAATACTTTTTTTTTTTAGTATTCGTCGCCAACTTGGTGTGCGTCTCTCGCTCACCTCGTCATCTTCATCATCGTCGTCGTCATCCTCAGCTGTTCTCTTTCCTGTAGGTGTGACGAGGTCGTATTCTTCGTTGTCCTCTTCCTCACCTGAACACACAAACGCGTTAGCTTTAGCATTAGCATGTGCGACGCTCCCTCGGGGTGACGGTCTGTGTGTTTGTGCGTGTATGTCGACATGTTTGTGAGTTTTTCTGCACGTTTGTATGTGTCTGTTTTTTGTGCGTCTTTGTTTTTGTGTGTGTGATTGTGCAACGTTGCGTTATGTACGAGTGTGTAGTGTGCCGTTTTGTGTGCGTGCATGCGACGCTGCGTACCTTCTCCATCCTCCTCTTCCTCGTCTCCCACATCGTCGTCGTCCTCCGCCTCGTTATCCTGCTCCCCGTTCTCCTCATCCTGATACACACACACACACACACATACATTGAGGTTCACGCTGACAGAGGAAGATGATGATGAAGAGGAGCTGATCTCTCACGGTTTTTCCGTTGGTGGTGTTGTCGTCGCCATTTTTCTCCTCCAATGTTTTCTTCTCCTTCAACTCCTGAAAGGCCACAAACACAAACACACACACACACAGTGAGGCTCAAATATTGACTTCTGTCACAAACGTATCATGAATTTCCACAAATACTTGAACAGAACTTGAAAATTCAGGACTACTTTCATGTGCACTTGAATGCAACAAGAAGTGATCACAGCATCTTGACGCCCACTTGAATGCATCATTCCATTTCAAAAACTTGACTCAAAGTCAGAAATACTGGTGTTTACATGGACTTAAACGCAACAGTGTATTCACCAGCTATATATATATATACATATATATATATATACATATATATACACACACACACATGTATATATACCCCCCCCGCCCGGCACACTCTAATATGTTCACACATATCACTTATGTATTTGTATATCATACGGAAGGTAAACAATGTGCTTCCTGGATTAGGAGTTGACTGGGAGTTTCCTTTTTAGGGGACAGGTTGGGCTCCCCAATTGCTGGGCTCCGATTGGCTTGCTGGTCCCAAGTCCCTCCCACTGGGCTCTGGCTGCTGAAAGCTGATACCAGACCAGACTGGAGCAGAGCAACAGACTGACTGGTGAGGAGGGGAAAAAACACATACACACACCAAAACACCACAGACACGCCCAGACTCCAACTCCCGGCAGCGCCCACAATGGATGTTGTCACCTGACACCGACCCTGAGCGCACTCCACACTTTTAACGTGAATGTGGAAATGGCATTTGTGACGTCACATGACACTGCTGTCAATCACACCAACTCCTCATTAAACATTGTTTTTTTTGTTTTGTTTGTTTTTAAATCAGGCTCACTAATGCCGCCTTTCTTTTGCTCATTTTCCGATCAGCGTCTGAGCGAACGGCGCCCTCGTGTGGACACTAATGTAAAATCTATTTTGGAGACCCCAATCAAATCTCTTACGACCCCCAAAACACCCCCGGCACATCTTTATCCTCCAGACAGGATGCTGCTTCCTGTTGTGAGCGCGCGCGCGCGCACGCACACACACATACACAGGCGCGCGCCCGCCCGCCTGCGCGGCTTAGTGAAGCTCCGCGGTGGCGCCGACGCGTCCTTCGCCCCCGGGCCGCTCGCTCCGGTCTCGGCGGCGGCGCTCCTGCCTGCCAGCCTGCCGCCGCCGCCGTGACGCGGGGGAGGGCGGAAGCACCACCAGCGCCACACCGCCCATACACGCCTTTGCTCATGCACGGAAGCGACATTTGGATGAGCTTTTGTTGTTGCTGTTTTAAATCATCTTTACGGTTGGATTCAAAAGGAAGCGAAAGCTTCGCGCGATTTCTTCTTACTCTTGTTCACTTTAAGAGGCTCTGAGCGCCAAATCTGCTCTCAATTCCCACGTAACACGCCACAGACACGCGCCTCACACGCGCGCGCACTTCATCATCATCATCTGTCGGATTATTATTTAGTTTACGACGCGACGACTGAAAATGCTGCACACATTTGCAAGATGCTGCAAGCGGTAAATGACACGCGCCAGTATGCGTGTGCGCGCACGCGCCTGTCCTGCAGCATGTTCAAGTCTTCATTATTCAAGCGTGCGCGTGCGCGTCTCACCTTGGCGCTCAGCTCGCCGCCGCTCTCCACTTTGCTGTCAGCCATCTTCGTATTATTGTTTTTCTAGTTGACAAATAAAAATGGCTTTCGTGCCGATTAAAATCAGGACGAGGACGAGGACGAAGATGAAGATGAAGATGAAGAAGAAGATTCCAATTTCCACTTGAGCGGCCGCGGTAGTTTCCAGCTGCGCGTGCACCCGCCTGCTCGCTCTGCCGCGCGCGGTTTTATAGGCCAGGTGGGCGGGGCGCGGTGAACGGCGGCTGACCTCCCATTGGTCGAGCGAGCTCCAGGCCAAACTCGGCCGCCGATTGGACGCCGCCAAACAATGGACGCGCCTCCCTTGTTGCCCAAAAAGTGTGCCACCCACGCACGCGCGCACGCACGCACGGGCCAGCGCGCAGCCGCCGCGCAAAAACGTTGACATGTGTGACAAAAAAAGGCACGTGCACGCGCTTGGCTGCACTAATCCCATAATAATCGCACAGACTGTAAACGTTTGTTCACACTATGATGACTTTTATCAATCGCCGTGGGCGCATTTTTGCATGCATGCAAAATCAAGTGTGTTTCTTGTTACGATGTTGCTGCTTGATTTGCGAAATAACGACTTTTTGGGTCACGTGACCTCACTGGCAATACGACACGAACGAAGCAAGAACACGTCTCAAGCCGCCCACGAAATACCGCTGCGCCTCCACTCGAAGCTTTACGACAACCGCCCCACTTTTACTAACGTCTTCGTTACTGTTACACTCATGTAACGTGTAGCAATTTAAACCTGACTGTTCCCGCCTCAAAGCCTACCACGAGCGTGTGCTCGACTGCAACAATTAACTTTATACTCTGTCGCTTAAACGTGCTCCTTCGATTTGTGTTTGGACGTATTTATCAATAAGCGTGTGTGCGTGCGTGTGTGTGTGTGTGTGCGCGCGCGCCCATGTGCGTGGCAAAGTAGGACAGACATGAGGGCGGAGTGTGTCGGAGGAGCCGTAGTCCAAAAAGGCTCAGAAGGAAAAGAAAACATCGCACCTAATGTAGCGTGGTTGTAATTCAGCGAGAATTTGTTTAATTTCAAACGACGAGAATTGACGGCTTGTTGCTTTTATGTCCCTCACCAAGATGGAGGCTGTGGCAATTTCTTGGTCCCTCACCAAGATGGCCTCGCGCCTCAGCCGTGTGGCGTTTGAAGCTTTATCTAGCCGCTCGTGATTGGTCCGTTTACTGAAGCGAACGTAAAGCTGACGCTTTGCGCGCGGCGAGTGGTCGACGCGGCTGTCAATCATCAACATGGATGATGGGGGGCGGGGACTGCGGGTGAAAGGAAATACTGTACCGGAGGCTGCGCGGATTCATCAACGACTTTCGAACTTTTCCTTGATTTTACGTGACAAACTCAAACATTGGAAGTTCGTTGTCATTGTTTCCACAAAGGTTAAGTCGTGACAAAAATCCACTTCGCTACGTAAGTCACATCAACGTAACGAGACGTGCTCGTGTGGTCAAAGCGGCTTCCAGACTTTTCCTGCATTCCAGCAGGGGGCAGCATACTTACGTCACGTCAAACTGCAGTACAAGATGACTACCAATCTAAAGTTTGGGAAAGGTTTTCTAGTTTATCATTTCCATAGCATAAAATGTGGTGGTCAAACTATTGACCTGTATACGCACGCACACAAACACACACATTAATATAGTGTTACCTCGACTTACGACTTGAATAAGGTGCATGATCAAACTTTAAAACTCAATTTACTCATTGCCAAACTATTTCCCAATTCAAATGCCATTCATCCTTTCTAGCACCACATTTTTTGCTACAATTCTCAAATCAAATCAGCAGAGAATTGTCAAATATCTAACTAAACTAGTGAGAAAGTAAAGAAATCAACTTTTAATTTCCCATTTACGTTAAAGAAGGCTTGGCTTTGACTGATGTCAGATGCCTCGAGCGAGGGTGGCAGTCTCCTCCATGCTCCTTGCGAGGGCTGTCATTTTGCAAGTGCAAAAGCGTCTCGTTATCCTTGCCCACATGCCAGGGCATCACATCCTCCCAACCGTTGTCATTTCACTTGAGCTTGCCATATCTGAAGCTTGGCCGTAATTTCAATTTGGGTTGATGACACAAAGCAACAACAACAAAAATAAACCAACTGAGCGAAGGCTCCCAACTGGAAAAACTTGTACGTTGGGGCACTTTGAGATCACGGTAGTAGTGCGACAAATATACTCGGCAAAATGATTTTTGAACGATTACTTTGTTCGAGAAGCAAAATCAGGGCAGCTGGGAAAGTGCTGCGATGCGATCGCTTCTTTACATTTAAATTGGTCTTGAATGGATGCGATTACGTCACAGGGGAGAGCGAGAGAAAGCGAGAGAGTGTGTGTGTGTCTTGTGTCTTTTTCCCCAAGCTGGAAAATGAAAAATGTAAAAAGTGGAGCAAAGTGAAGGCTGAAAAGGAGGAGGAGAAGAAAAGTACTGCAGAGAGACGAGGCCCAAAGCCCGGAGCGGATCTCAGGCGCCAAGTGGCTCTGGATTCGCCAGCAAATGAGAGCAACGTGACACCTTCTCAGGTTTGGACCATGACAACGATGGTCCAAATCGGGGCCCAAAGATGAATTTTGGTTTGAAACTCCGGGAAGTGACCGATCGGAATACTCGGAGAAATTAAATTGTAACCAAACCTTTGGCGTGTTTTGACTGAAGGCACGGCCGACCGTCTTCAGTTTTGGTACTGGTGAGAGGTCAAGAAACTTTTTGATTGGCGAAAACGACAAGTGGAAAGAAGTCGCCATTTCTGAAGCTAAGTGACGCCCGGACAAACGATTGCTGCAAACTAGACAAACTCAACTGGTCTGCCGAATGTCTACTAGGAAGTGGAAGAATTGCGAGGAGGAGCAGACAGCAAACTCCTGCCAGGCGCGTTGGGACATGTTGAGCCAAATTCCAGCGGGACCTGCCGTGGACCTGCCTCGGCCTGCGCCGCGCCACGCCACGCCACGCCGGGCGTGTTCTTGCAGCAGCGGCACCTTGAGGCGCGGCACTTGCTACCCGTCGTGCTTGAACAACCGGATCCAGCCTGGCCTGGCACCTACGCCAAGTTGAGTCAGCAAATGTTTACAAGACAAGACTTACATTTATTTACAGTCGGCTATTTTAATTTGATTGCATATTGAGGGAACTCTGCCAATCGATGAATGAGCAGAAGTCAACACTTTGGCAGGTCTCGAAGGCTGTCCCTAATAATGTGAACTTCCCATTTGACAATATGAGTGGCGCTTGAAATTTGGTTTTAGTGATTTGTTTAAATTTGATTTAAGAACAAAACATGTGAAACCATTATTCTTTGTTTTTCTATTTTAATATCTTTTTTAAGAAGCTTTTTATGAAATCATTTTCTACAAGTATGAAAATGACTGACTTGATTTCTTTTTTTTATTGATTGAAGCCTATAAACATTTATTTCTTATTATTATAAAGCCTTTATTTTGATTGTTTTTTTTTTCTTCAAAAACAAAGTGCATGAAGCTTTTAAAAAATATTTTTTTTCACCTTCACTAAATACGGGAACAAAACCTTTAGTTTTTTAATTTAAGAAGCATTTTTTGACAAGGGATATAATCTCTTAATTACTTTATCTGAACCGCTTTATCCTTCACAGCAATTATTTTCCAATATATATATTTTTTCTTTTACAAATCTGTGACTGACGTTTTTTAAACTGACCTGCATGCAAAACCAACTAAATTACCGAGAGATTATCACAAATACTGTAAAAAAACATCCACTTTTACTTTGTCGGAAAAGTATTTCTTCATTAAAACAATATTTTGTTCATCTTTCTATGGTGTTGGCCTATAGTGACAGGAAGCACAATTCAATGTTAGATGACCGAGTAGATTGAGATGAGATCATTTTCATTTGCTTTCATATTTGTGGCGACAAAGTTAGATTTGTCTCAAGTTCCCCAAAAAGTTGGGAAGCAACGCATTCACGGTTCAACACGATAATCGCACAATCAATAACTGCCATGGTGAAAATCATGAATGCTAATTGCTTGAAAATCACGAGCGCAGGCCGTGATGACCTCATCGCCTCTGCGTTGCTACGGAAACAAGCAGCTGACACATTGGAATGATCTTCCTCATCAAGATTTAATCAAGTTGCGCCGTCACCCTCGTAGCCGTACATGACGACTCTTGAACAAGGTTACTTTCCATTTATTAATCCATAAATTAGCACGTGAGCGACTGATTTGCTATACGATTCAACGACATCACCGGAATCTTTGTTATTTTATCGACAAAGGTCACAATAAAAAATGGGGAGAAAAAAAAAAAAAAAAAAAAAAAGACCGCTTCCTGACTTGTGTTTGTTGTCCACTGGTCCGTTGTGAAGACAAGCGTCTCGGTATCACTTCTTTTGGCCCAATGACAAACTGAAAGAAAAATTTCAAGAAAACTCAAACGAGGGAAAGCAGTTTCTTTAAGAATTGTGTGTGAACGAGCAAAAGCCAAAGCTCAAGAACATCGGACTGAAAAAAATGCATGAAATAACTCAAACAACAGATAAAATATGACAGAAATAAATAAAAGGACGTAAAATGCCATCAGGAAGAAGGATTCCACGCGAAATAACACGACCGACATCGCAAGCACAGTTGGCGTGATGGCAGCCACTTCTAATCACAATAACGCTCTACAATAGACTAATGTGAACCAACAGCTGTGGCCACGCTTGTTTGCTGACTCCCACGTCACTCACCAGACCACGCCCCCAGTGGTGGATGAGGTACTCACTCATATATCTATATCTATATATATATGCAGTGGCAAAAACAGGACTTAAAAGTATGTGAGGGAAAAAAATACAGTAAAAAAGTACTCAAGTTGAAAAGTACAAGTACTTGATTCTAATTCAAGTAAAAAACATAAGAAATGTTACAAGTGAAAGATATCCAACATAAAATCACTGCAAAAATTGTGAGCGCAGTTATCTCATCAAAAAGCAACACATGTACTACTGTGGAACAAGAGGCTGGCGACCCCTAGTGGACAAAGATAGAGCACACTTGCTTTGAATCGATCAACTTTTGGGTTTTAATACAATCACAAAATTTGTAAAAGGTTTCAACATTTGTGACATGTGTGCAACGTTCATATGTGAAGAATAGTTGCCAAGACCAACTAAACTAATACTTTGGAACGTTTGGACAAGGCATAAAATCTCTCACAGTTGTGATTTTTAGAGGGTGAAAAGTGTAGAATTAGGCCAACGTGAAAAATATTTGCCAAAATGTTGACTGGAACTTTTGGTGGGGAATGTTCAAAATAATTCTTCATCCTGATTGGATTTGCATAATCCTTTGACATTTGAACGGATGAAATTGCTGGAAAAAGACATTCTGTGCAAACACACTTCAGCCTTCTCCAACTAAAATCCATACCACTTAATTAAGTTGAAGTTCTCGGTTTGCATGAGAAGGGCCGAAACTCCGAGGGCCCGTGAACGCAGCGCGCGGGTGATAAAAGCAAAACTCGGAAACGAGCCGAAATCAACGAGTCTTGGAGTGCTCCTTTCTTTTTGTTGGTTGGACGTAGGTTTCGACCGACGGATGCGACAATCTTTCATATTCAAAGACAAGAATATTTCATATTTAATGTTTTGGTGGTCAGTGGCGTGCAGAAATGAACGAGCACTTTTTTGTCTGTACTTGCAGATTTCAAATGGCGCCATCTACAGGTACAAATAAAATACGAAAGAATGAAACGTTTAATGTTTTCCTAGTCTTGAGTCGGGTTGCTGTACATTTGGGTGAATGACGGACGCAGCATTTAAAGGAATCGCTAATTCCGATCCACGTGAGGCTCCGCTCAATGTTCACATTACAAAGTGTGTTACGCAACATTATTTGTAGGATTTCTTGGCATGAGCGGTTGTAAATAACGTCTTGTTTTGTGCACTCACTTGTCAAACAAGGCCTGGTTCTGCAGGTTGAGGATCAAACTGTCAGCATCCAGATAGACTTTGTTCTGGGACGTCGACACCTGCGGGAGCACATCAGCACGGGATTCAACAACATCCTCCTCCTCCTCGTTGCTGTTATCGGCAGAACCATCACGAGTGCCCGACGTATTCATTGGCAAGCCGTGTCCCTTTTCAAAATAATCCGAATCAACTGGAGTTTTGCAGATTTACTTTGTCATGAAAACCACGTCCATGTGCCCACTAGGTGGCGCTCTGACTCCATTCAATCCAATAAGCTTCTCTTGACGCTGGCCTTGGTACGGTCGGCCTCTTTGGCAGCAGAATCTTCGGCTTCTCACCAGCAGGTGTCTTCTTCAAGCAGCGCGCGTGTGGCAGGAGAAGGTTTTAATCACATTTCAGCTTCTGCGTGACTGTGGACAAATGTTTCTTGACGGGCAACTTTTTCAAAATGAAAGACGTTTGTTTCAAATGCAACGTTCCAAGATGAAGTTTTGACATCTCAGGTTTTGATTTTCAAGTTATCACATCATGACAAAGAAAATAACCAAACGTCACGTCACGTTAACGAGCATCGTGCATGAATCATGTTTTTCCAGTAACGGCCCACATCGTTCATATCAAGAAAGCAGGAATAGAAAGATCAATTCTTCAGTTTCAATCACTCCTTGCTGCAAAGGGAATTCAAATCTTCTAACCAGTCAAAGGTTCTGCTGTCATTTTCAACTTTGTTGTTTTGGCATTAAGGAACCACAACTTTGGTCATATTATTAGTTAGACACCAGAAAGTTTTTTTTTTGCCCCTTTTTTTCAGATAATAAATATTTTGGATGGATCAGCCAATTTGTCATCAGATTTTTTTTCTGCCAAATATCGGAAACACTCAGAAAATCCATCTTGGTTGGGCTCTAGATCTCATCGCTGTCGTGGTCGGTTATGGCCACCATCATCACCGCGTTACTAAACGTCAACGTGGTCACTCGTCGTGGTCGTCATGAGAACCTCAAAACCGCCATCACAATTCTGCTCGTCAAATGTTGGACAAAACGTGAGTGACCGACCGTTTTGGCGATGGTCTGAGCAGCTCGGATGCGTCTCAGCTTCAGGTAGCCGGGATTTTTGGTGACGGCTTGACCCAGCTAAAACACACACACACACACATTACTATGTGGCTACCAAAAAAAATGGATGTAACCTGAAGACACTTTTTGCGCAGCCCCATAGTGCCGCTTAGTACATTTTTCATTTTTCCTCAGACGCTTGTGTAAGACCCTCCCTCAATTTTGGATCTTTTTGTTTTTCCCTCCCAAAAACTAAAAGCCGCGTTTAGGTTGCGTCACCGCCGAGCTCGTTTTACCATCCTGGCAGCTTCGGCTTCTCCTTCCGCCTGGATGATCTTCTGCCGTTGGTCTTGTTTGGCCTTCTCCACGTAGAACTGAGCCCTCTGCGCCTCCTGTTGAGCTGCGCACAATCGACACCTTCAACTCACTTGAGGCCAAGGAAAGGCTCCACCATCGTAATGACGAGTCCGAAATCATAGACTGCAGACATTTCGACTGGTAATCATGGCTTGATCTGTCAATGAATCGCTTAAAAAACATGCGTAAATAAAGGGACGCGTATTTGGGTCTGGAAAAATGACGGGACGTACTTTAGTGCCTTTGAGAAATATGGCCGCAAAGCAAGGTGCCAGCGCATTTCCGTTGTCGGACCTGAAAGGATCTTGGCGAGTTCTTCCTTAGCTTGCCGTGAATCTCCTCAAATGTTTTTTTCTTTTCCGAAGTAAAGCGCGGCGCTCCGTCCATTCTTACCGACTTGCTTGGCCTCGACGGCGGCAGTGTACTGGCTGCTGAAGCTCAGCTCCGTGATGGCGACGTCATCCAGGATGATGTTGAAGTCTTTGGCGCGCTCAAAAAGCTCCCTGCGCACCAAAAGCGACACCTGCAGGAGCACACGGCGGCCGTTGTGGCTGACGGACGACTTGTATTTGCCAAAGACGAGCGTACCTGCGCTCTTTGCGTGATGAGCTGCGAGGCGTTGAACTTGGCCACCACCGACTTGAGGACCTCGTTGACGATGGAGGGCAGCACCCGCTCGTCGTAGTCTTTGCCCAGACGCTGGTACATGATGGGAAGATTGGACGCCATCGGACGCGACAGCACCCTCACCGCGATGTTCACCATCTGCAGGTCTAATCAGCGCGACAACAAAAGTCTTTGAAAACTCACACTTGCAAACACCAAAGCCAGATTGTGAAAATTGAGCCTCACTGCGACAGATAAAAATGAGCCCGACACTGAGTGCGAGTTACCTTTGCTCCCAGTCAGCGAGGAGATCTTTCTGGGTCTGGCTCTGATGTCATAGATGATGGGGTACTGGAACCACGGGATCCTAACAAACACACCGACACAAACTAACAAACTTACTCGAAAAGCATACAAAAATGAAGTGACGTTAAAAAACAAAAGTCCAAAACGAAATTCTTCAGACTGGCTCGTTAAATCCTTCCTGAAAGTCCAAGCAGATTCGGCGGGCGTCACCTCAAATGAAGGCCCTCGGCCAGCACCGTGTCCATCTGCATGCCACCGATCCTGTTGAACACCACCGCTCGGTGTCCGCCCTCCACTGCACACAAAAGTGGTCCCGACATGAGCACGGCTCTGAAAATTTTGTCTTTTTACGAGTTCTTCAAATTAAATATTCATAGAAATTAATAAAAGAATGTTCCCGCAAATTCGGTGGAGGTAGATAACCAGGCTTGAGAAACGTGGCAGGCGGTATCACCATGGTGTGGGAGGCGAACTATATACCTCGACTTTACTGCGGACTGTGAGCACTTTCCCACCTCATGTCAGCAAAGTTGACGATTCATTTAGAAAGACACGTAAATGCGCACCGGTGTAAGTGGCTTCATTGATGCCGTACGCCAAGGCGCCGGCGCCGAGCAGCAGCTTGATTCCAAGTCCGGCGCCCCTGCCGCCAGACGAGCCCGCCATGCGACCCATCAGGTCCCGGAGATTCTGGACCAACCGCTGCAACGCAACCGCAATCAGTACAATGTGGACACATCATCATTTATATATCGGGGGGGCATTGAAAGATGAAAATAATACCAATAAATTACATCAACTGGAAAAACAGCAGATGGGAAAAAAAATATTTAAAAGTCTAATAAATAATGAGTAGAAAACTTTTAGGGGACAATATTAAAATCCTACTGCATTAAAAAAACATAAAATGAAACAATATTTAGATTTTAAAGAATAAATGAAAAGCAAAAATAGAAATGATGAAAATTATACAAAATCGGGAAGAAATTTACGTGAATATTAGAATTTTATATTGTGTATTAGATGGAAAAATATACAGACAAAACAAATCTAGTAGAAAATGGTCGAAAACATTTGTATGTTTTTGGGTCATAGCTTAGAGTTTTATTTGGGGACTAAACTATATTGAATGAATGCATTTTTAAGAGGGAGTGTCTACCATTCGCGAACGTTTGCTTCTTCAAGAAATATCAAAAATGCTGCTACATGGACTATTTTGACATATTTTCAAGCACATCTTGCATCCTGAATTTTTACATTATCAGCAGCAGACAAACAAATGGAAGGCAAGATAACAAGACAGCACATCTTAAACCTAAGAGTACAAAATCGATATTGAACGAGTCAAGCTGTAGCAGAATGTCCTCTTGTGCAGCCTGCGTTTACTCGTTCGACTGAGTGGTGAATGTTTGACTTTTCATGAGAAATCCGTGAAAACATGACCTTGATTAAAAGCCCGGAGAAAGTTCTCGCATCGCGTTGCTTGGCATGGGCGCATGCTAGCGAGTGAGTAAGCTAGCTAGCTAGCTAGCTAGCGACTACGTCCCTCAATAACGCTTTCACCGGGGCTTTTCTTTTAACCCCAAGTTTCTGACATCTATAACCTCCAGGGGCTCCCCAAAAGACAAAAAAATAAGTTAGTACACTAAAGGTGAAAGGTTATAACGTCTTACATTGGGCTCCTTGCTCGCCATGCTGCTTTGCGTCACTCAACAGCCAAAAGAACGCAAGGTCGACACAGTGGGGACGCTTTACGGCAGCAACCGCAAAGGCCGCAGGGAAATGTAGTTATTTCCCCTGACACCATTTTCTATTTTGGGATAAAAAAAAAAAGAATTCTTAAAAATACATGCCTCCATAATTTATTTTTGGGGGTCAGGAATGTGAAACAACTACGGGTGGGTGCGATGAGGTTATTGAATTTAATTTATTTAAATAAAGAATGAAAAGAAGGTCAATAATACATCACGTTTAATACAAAATCATGCAATTACGTAACACGTTTTAAAATCATTTTACAGGATTCTCAGCGAGCTGGATTATAGAATGCGAGCATTGGTCAACCCTGTTCTACATATAGAGTGGTACCTTGATTTATGAGTTTTCAAAATGCGAGTCATCGTTTGGCTGACTTGCGATCCAAGCAAAAATTGAAGCTACAAGTGCGCTTCACACCCCCACCACCTGATGGCGCTAGTAAGCTTCACAAGCTAGCCACCATCAATTCAAATTGGCTTCTATGCAGTGTAGTTGGTGACGCTGATGTATCATTAAATTGGTTTGATAAACATCACAGAAGAAAAAGGAAGGACAGAAGATTAGGTAGAGCAGCTGTCTTTGTACAACACAATACATTTTAGTGCAGTTTGTATTTCGAAACATGTTAAAAATATAGATATTTTAGTGGGCGGCTGGCAATTGCATTCATTTCAATTGGGAATGATTTGAGAGATGAGCATGTTCACGGAAGGAATTCAACTTGCATCTCAAGACACCACAGATAATGACTTTTAAATGTAGTAAAATAAAATAATGAGTCAACACACACTTATAACAACAACATTGTTTTAATACAATCCGCAAGTTCATCCATTATCCAAAGTCTATATGACACAGTTGACTTTTCAAGCTAAGAAAAACCAAAACCAAATAAAAATGACCGGCTGGGAATGTACTAGAACACGGAAGAATGCGGCCATCTGGTCCAGATGAGTCAAACAGATCTGTTGTCATGGCAACATCAATTTAAATCCACACTTTGCTGACAAAAAGGTTTGATGATGTTTTATTTGTTGAGGACGCATCACATTTCACTTATAACCGTTTTTGTTTTCTTCATCGCTTATCAGATGCAGATAAACTTTGGTGCTCCACACCCTCGCGGAATTTTTCAAACACGTGTAGATGTACAGTAGACCCCAAAATCGGAAAATAAATTGACACGACTAAGAACCGCCACAAAAAAAAGAAAAAGGAAGATACTGGGTCTGGGTGGGGGGAGTCAAACCACAAATATGCAGTGGTATTATTTCTAACTTGATTATAATCAACCAATGACCTAATTAAACATGGAATGGTCAGGTCATTAGTAGAAAAGACGTTTTTAAACGTTACAATAGACCCCCCCCCTCCTCGCTTTCCACACACAAACAGATTGTTTGCGGGGCGTGACCGACTCAAATGCTTCTGACTCGATGGTCAACGCCAGGAAATAAGCAGAGAGGTTGGTGAGGGGGTACAAAATAATGGGCAATAGCCCCCCCCCAAAAAAAAAAATTTAAAAAATGAATCAATGAATCTGTGAATAACAAACCACAAATATACGGGGGCCACTGCGATTGATTAAAAGCTTTTATTTTACTCCGAATGACAAATTAAAGTAAGTTGTAGATTTCTTATTAAATTAGTGGTTGTGTGAATTGATTTTCGTTTTCATTTGTTTATTTTTGACATTTTACTGATTACAAGTTTATTTAGATGAACAAATTTAACAATGATTAAATATTTCTTCCTACTCCTTTTCGGACAAGGAGTCTCAGTATCAGGACAGTTTTGTCGGTTCTAGTTTTCAAAATAAAAGCTTCAACTAAAAAAAAAAAAAAAAAATATGTTTTTTTTCATTTACCAATTTGAGGGGAAAGTTTAGCAAAAAAAAAAAAACTGACGGGCCATACTTTGCCCACCCCTGATCTTCGCAAGTTGTCCTTTCCCTTCTGGGCCTCACAGAGACCACTAGAGGGAAACAAAAATCACGGAGCTTCTCACGCCAGAAAAAGCCCCAGCAGAAGGAATGTTCTACAGAATCTCAAATGACCTACCAAAAAGTTCAATCATGAAGAGGTAAGGGAGCGGAAAAAACATTTTTTCTTCCTGAGTGAATACAAGCAAAAAGAAGCATTGTTTGTTTGTTAAAAGCACAAAAAGGAGCACGTCTGGCTGACTTGGGATCAGTGCTTGTGTATTTACAGTCACAAAGAGACGGCGTACCCGCTCCCCGGGTGCCATTTGGGATCTTGGCGCCGCTACGCGCGCACGTGTGCGTGGCATTCTTTCTCGGCGACGGGACGGGACGACAACGGTGGGACGGCGGCGGACGTCAGACGTAGAAGAGGCGTACCCGTGACGTGCTCACGTGCAGGTCACTGTCGAAGAACTTGGTCTCGATGATCACATTGCCGCTGCGCAAAACAAAAACAAAAAGTCACTCAAATGCGTTCTGCAGAACGTTTCACACGCGGGCTTTGCTGCACATCTCAGCGAGCAAAAGTCAAACACGTTGCATTTCTTCAATCAAGGTGAAGGTCCACTTTTTTGTTTGATGCCAGTTTGAGTTTTACAAGACAAAAGAATTCGGACAGCGATCGGATACGTGAAGAAAATGCAGACTTTGGACAAAAGTAACACTCGGCATCCATAAATCAATCAATGAAGGAACAAGAAATGCTGATCGGCTGACAGACTCACGTTAAGACGTTAGCAGGCATCATTTGGGACTCGGGCGCCGCTTCGATCAAGGACTGCCACGTGTTGGTCGAGTTGGGGATGACAAAGCCAAACTCAAAGAACCACTCTGGACATGGAGAGACACACGCACGCACGCACGCACGCACGCACGCACACACGCACGCACACACACGCACACACGCGGTCTTTTTATCTGCAGCGGAAATGAGCATCATGAGGAAAATGTTCCTTAATTGCCTTCAAGAAAATAATTCGCAGTCACCTCGTATCTCACACGGTTAGCCTAAAAGCAGTTTTGCATTTTCAAGGCACACGTTTGATTATTTGGAGGAAAGCACATTTCAATCATTTCTTATCTCTCGACGATCGCAGGTGTGCTGGAGCCCATCCCAGCTGTCAACGGGTAGTAGGCGGGGTCACACCCTGAACCAATCGCAGGGCACACGAAGACGGACGACCAATTTAGAGTGTTCAATTACAACCATTGAGCACACCTAAAAGGCCCCAATTTTTTTCGTTTCCAACTCCGTTTTATTGGCTCGCATGCATGCTCGCTTTTGTTGAAGCTAAAGTATGTTTTGAAATGCCTGTGCCATCTAATGAGGAGCGCCGTAAGATTGCGAAAAGACGGCATGCATGTTCTTGGAATGTACCCGCAAAAAAGCCACGCAGGCATGGGGAGAACATGCAGGATGAAGCTCACCTTCTAGACACTGGCCCTTGAAGAAAACTTTCTGCTCCAGACGGAACTTCTCCAGCTTCTCCGAGGAGGAAAAGTTGAGCTCTCGGGAAACGGCTTTGCACTTGAGGATCTTTTTGGGGACGCGAGCTGGAGGAGGAGCAAGACCAATGAGAGCGTGAGAAGAGACGTCGCGCTTTTTGAGGGAACAGCGGGCGCACCTTCGTGTTCCACGCCGGGAACGGAGAGGTCCTCGGTTCCCTGCCACAGAACTTTGCCCGTCTCGGCATCTCGGAGGTTCATCCAGTTTCTGACGGTGGCAAGTTAAGCGCCGAGACGCACGCAACAATATTGGGACACGCGTGGGAAAGCTTCTCATGCTGACTAAAGTGGAAGTCTTGACAGACGTCTTGGGAATTTTTAGAGGTTCAACAAGCAGAGGAAGTGCCACCAAAAGATGAGGAGGAGAAATGTTGCTTCAGAAAACGTTGGCCCGAGTTGCATCGCTCCTTGACTGACTTTGGCACGACCGAGATCGACGGGAGGGGCCACACTTGCTTCCGTAAACGCGCACACATTTTTATGCACGGCTCACGGACGCGCGTTCATAAAAAGTTTTTTTTTTTTTTTTTTTTTTCATTGACTGCGGCAACTCGACGGGAACTCCTTCAAATGGCCAAAGATTGTCCACTTGTCCGAACGAGCGTCCTGTCACCTTCAGACAGCACTTAGTGTCACGCACACGCGGAACTTCATCGCATCTGCCGGGCCCTTCACGGACCCTCGACCTCGACCTCGACCTCGGCCGCCCCCCCCCACACAGATAACAAAAAAAACGGTTCCGCACCCGCTGGCTTTGACAGAGACACAAAAGCATCGGATTGGCTGCTACCAAGGCTGAAGGATGAATAGATTTTATCGTTGAATTCCACTTAGCCAATTTTTCCAAGATAATTCTTTTATTTGATTTTTTGCGGCGCTAAAAATGTGCACCGCTTTTTGTAACAACGAGGTTGTTAAGTTTGCCATTCTGTCAAAAACGCAGCCGATGTTTTGTGTACTTTTGCCATTTTGTTGCACTTGATAGGGAATAAAAAAAAAACGCTGGCAATTTAGCTCTGAAAAGTGTTTTCAGTGGTGAAATTAAAGCAAATCCCAAAAAAAACATTGTCAAGGTCATTGTTCTGTGCTTTTTCTTGAAGCCAACAGGAAAAATGCTCAAAATGGAATTTTTGGGAGCGTGACAATGTTTTTAACGGCGGCCGTCGGCGACTACATTTCTTGCCAACACCTTTCATTGGTTTGCGTCTTTTTGCACCTGAGTGGCCATCTTGGCGTCAAATATTGTGGTGGCAGCCCCCCCCCCCAACGTGTGCTGACTCGCCAGGTTGTCGTAATCCGCTCAGGTGAGGTTAAAGCCAACATCCGGCATCGAAGCCGTCGCGCCGCACGCTTTCCACGCCGCCTCCACCGTCTCGTTTGAGTGACGTTCAAGTGCCGTGTGCCCAGACGTGATTTCATGATGAGGATGTTGATGATTATGTCTTCAACCGCTCAGCGTGATGGAGGTTCACGGGGGACTCATTAACACACACACGCACACACACTCTGGGGAGGCGACCATGTCGGGACGCAAACACGAGGGAGAAGCTTGCGAGACAAAATAAGAACATCTTTAGTTCTCCAGGAACGAAGAAGAAGAAACCGACTCGGTTCACCACCGCGTTGACCTCGATTGTGTTCAATGGGAATTTCACAACTATTTTAGTCATCGGCGACAGCACATTGTTCAAATCAGGAAATATTTGCACGTCAAGCAACCAACTGATGACTCAACAAATGAAAGCACAACTATCGTGATCAATCGATGCAGCTCAGATTTAACTTCTCATGATCCAAATTTCAGAACCTCCACAGAAGGGATCGTCCGATTTCGGTCATCGCCCATGAGAGCAAACAGACTACACTTTTGACTTTTTTTTTTTTCCGCACAGGTTTTTGACATATTTTCATTTATTTTATTTAAGACCTGTAAAAGCACACACGTTGCAGATTTGACCGCAAGGTTCAGAAAAATAATTTCACCGATTGCTGAACCAACCCTTTCACTCAAAAACGTACAAATGATATATCGCAATAATATAGTTGATATACCATTGTTAGCCTCCTTTTTCTGAAAAACTGCTGTGCAAATTCAAGGGCAGATTCAGAAAGGAAAAGTTGACTTAAATCTCTGATTTAAAAAAAAAATTACGATGGGTTTTGGTTCTTGGGTATGAAATTTGTAATACTGTTGAAAACAATCATCAACATTTTTGCCCATTTTCAGATGCATGGTACGAACCAAACTAAATACTAATCAGTTCATGTTTGTGCATTTTCTGCACTGTCAATTTGAAATAATGTTCTGTGATTGCGTAAATCAAAAATTCTTTGATAGCGAATGCTGCCGCTTGTTGCAAAGTGCGCCCGCGATTCAGAAACCTTCTATTCTTTCTGCGTCATGCTAAATCACGACTTTTGGGGTTAGTCTAAAATGGGACAACTGCAACTCCTTTGAATTTAGAAAGCACTTTTGCTGCATGCAAAGTATGTTAGTCGTCGTAAAAGGGTTGAGAACACTCCAGTGTTCTTGCACATGCTAAATCCTGTTCGGCTGGATTTAAGTATTACCTCACTGCATCCCCAGCTTGACCTCACTGGCACGCACCCGCACGTACGCACGCACACGCGCAACTTCCTACTGATCCTGGATCAGCTTCGGGTACCTGAGAGCAGGAAGTGAATGTGAATCTGTCGAGCGAGGCTTCACGCGAGGACTCGGCCCAATCGATGAACGGCAGCAGCGCAAGGCGGCATCGGACAGACAACTTTGGGTTTCGGGACAGCTGCTTTGGATCAGTACGTGCCCGACAGATGACGAGCGAGCGTGCAAATCTGCCATGTAAAGCATTTTGCTTGCGCTCCATCAGGAGTGGCTTCACTTTGAGTTTGAAAACAAACACATGGACCAGTTCGTTGATAGAAAAAGAATCCATGCAAAATATGAAGAATTTTTCATTTGTAATTACATTATTAATAATAAATGTAATTATAACTAAAGACCCAATGATATGAAACTTAGTGTTCCAAGTATGCAGTGGAATCCCTGCTTATTTGCATATTTTTTAAATTCATGACAATTATAAGGGGGTTGGGGGTCCCATATTATTGATAAACATCCCAAATATTAGAGCATAAATTTATTTGCATATTATACTGCACAGCCAGTGTTAGGGTGGTCAATCTTTCATTTCTGCTTGGTCAGTAGGCTTTTCTTTTTTTTTTTTACATACATTAATATTTTATGGATTCGTTTTCTATAGTGTCTGGAGAGGCTGAGTGCTTAAAAGTGCAGTTTGCGTTTCATTAAAAGTTTTAAGTGATTCGTTCGCATTGTTGTTGTTCTCTCATGGAGACTCACAAACTTCTGTTTACGTCACACTTGCTTGGATTTTCTTGTCAGGTTATCACAGTGAACGCTTAAAAGAGTGCAACTCACACGGTTACTAAATTAATAAGTGTAATTAAAAAAGATAAACGTCTCATGAATATCTTTATTTTAGCGTTAAACAAAACGATAAAATGGGGGGGGGGGGTATATTAAATCTGATACGGTTTATTGTACTAGTAAAATTTGATGTATTTCTTGAGTCCGTTAAAAATGACACGAGAGAACGATCTTGAAAAAAATCTCATATGAAATCTCAATCTAATATGGGAAGGGTGGGGGTCCAAATCTGATTCGTTTTCAAAATCGTTTAGCAAAAGTGGCAACACAGCGAGAAAAAAAGGTGAGAGCCAAGCGTCCACTTGTCATTTGTGACGGAGACGACAACAAAGTTGGACTGGACACGGAAGACAGCAACCGCAACGACCACCGCGACTGACCACCATCATCATCATCATCATCGTCACCATCATCATCCTCACTTAGCCGCTTTAGCATCGCGGCTAACTGGCTAGTTAGCTAGCGGCTAATCAAATTCCAATGCGAGACTTGCCTGCACGCTCACATTTCAGCGAGTCACCTCCAGAAGGAAAAGGATACAACTTGAAACCCTTCAAAATCTCCTTGGCCCTGTCTTCGTCTGAAGACATGACTCCGCTTCTCGCGTTCGAGTCGTCCCGCGAAGGCTTCAGGAAAGCTCGGAGCGCAGTGCTGCTGTTTGTGTTAGCTAGCCAGCTAGCTCACGTGCGTGGAAATGTGTCCGAAAACCTGCCTGCACTCGAAATGCGCTTTGAGCTTAAGCGTGCGTCGCTGCGCTCGCCGCAGCAGCAGCAGCAGCAGCAGCAGCAACAACAAAAACCGCAACAGCAACAATCTATCCCTGAGCCGATAATGCAATCAGCTAAATATAGCCCAGCCAAATGACTGACGGCCAGGCCGACCAATCGCAGGCGGCGGTCACCTCTCTTCGGCCAATCGGGTTCTGGGATGCCAACACGTGGGGGGAGCGCTGAGCGTGATCGAGACGCGTCACCAGGGCAACCGCACACGCGCACACACGCGCGCGCGCGCAGACTACTATCAGGCAGGGCACTCGTTGGACAGGAGAAATGAACGCGGTATATTACCAATTCAGCAGTTAATAGAAAGATTATATTTTTTCCCCATCATATTTATATTGTATTTACTCAAGCATACAATGACAATAATATATAAAATAAAAATATTAATCATCTATCAAAGAATTTGTCCTCAGCCGAGGATCATGGGAGCCACAGCTGACCAGGCTGGCTGCCAGCAAACCAGTGACATCACTTCCTGTGTTCATCACAGCTTCTTATTGGTCCGTATGTCGGCACGTCGGTTGTGACGCCGCCCACCAAACTGGACCAAGTGGCCTAAAAACACTCAGCTCAGAGGAGGAGGCGCTTAGGACTGAGGGAAGACCACCGGGTAGATTTGACTGTAGTGGTCCACAAAGTGAACCTCCAGGCCCTCCGTGATGTAGTCCGGCAAGTCCGAGAAGTCCTTTCTGTTCTCCGCCGGCAGGATGATGCACGTCACACCGGCGCGTCTGGCCTGCCGGCAAACAAAATTAAAGACGCCTCGTCAACAAGTCTGTGTGGCTGCACGACACGACTCGATACAGCAGTGGCATCTTGACTTTCAAATTTGTTTCGGGACCGTGCTTGTACAGAAAATGTACTTACAATAAAATACATTACCACTTTATTAATATAGCGCATTTCACGCCAGCTGGGGCGGAAACAAAGCACGTGTGTATTTCAAATGAATTTTTCTGGTTGAAAGGACTTGAAATGCCAATCATTTTTTTTCGTTCATCTGCACAAAGGACAAAATCATTGCATGTAATTAAGGTGAAAGTCACACACATTTTAGAGCATTTGTGTGTTGATGTGTGCCTTTAAGGGGGTGTGGCCTCGTAAGGGAAATCAGGAGTCAGTCGGGTTGGTTGTTTGGTGACCATACGATGAGTTAGTTCACTCTTTGCACCGTCTTCATGCTCCTTGCAAGTGTTTTCATATTGTCTTTGTTTTGTTTTTTTTTACTTTCCGTTCAAAGGCGACTGAAAGTTTTGTTTTTTTTAACTTTCCGTTCAAAAGCGACTGAAAGTGTATCGCGACTGTGGCTCTCGTCTTTGTGCCAGCATCTTCATGACTCCTTTTAAGTGCAAGCATTTCACAAAAATGCTCATCGTGTGTTTAAGCCGCGACACATTAACGCCGGAGGCGCACCACCTTATTTGACCAAACATAAACCAAAGTGATTTACAAATAAACGGAGTCGAAAAAAAGAAGAGGAAACCGGAAATCAGTTCATGTAATCTTAAGGAGAACTATGAAAGCAGGAATGTCACAATCATGGTCAAAATAAAGAAAGAAAATCTTCTCGGTCTGGAGGTCAATAGGCATCATTTTTGGGACATTTCTATTGGGGGATGGGATCAGGACTCTTTATCGGCACATTGTCAAAATCAACCCACTTTGTCTCTGAGTCAGATGCAAAAAAAAATGTGAGCGGGACAACAGAAATTTACGAGCCATGAAAGTGTTGCGCAAACATTTGAGCGTGTGACTCACTGCGATGGTTTTCTCTTTGATGCCTCCCACTGGAAGGATCTTGCCCGTCAGGGACACCTCGCCGGTCATGGCCACGTTTGGACGCACGGGCCGCGCGGTTGCCAGGGACAACAGCGCCGTGACGATGGTGCAGCCGGCACTCGGGCCGTCTTTGGGCGTGGCCCCCTGACACAAGAATATCAAAGACGAAAGCGTTCCAGTGTGGCTTCGTCTGCCTTTTCTCATTTTTGGCTCACCTCTGGAACATGAAGGTGCAGGTGAGCGTTGAGCAAAAAGTCGTTTTGTGGTTCCTGCTGCATTAGGAAGGCTCTGGCGAAGGTTGAGGCGATTTTGGCGCTTTCCTTCATGACGTCGCCCAGCTGACCTAAAGGAGGGTGGCGGAAAATGTCAATGGCTACTTACGGTTGGATCACCGTCTGAATGTTGTTGGGTCAAAGCTGCGGACGCTAAGCCTATCGTGTCACATCAAGAACGCGGTCAACCATCAGGAAGGAGCCATCAAAGAACAAAGTTGAAATCCGAGTCAACAAATCAACATCAAATCAGTAGCAAGACAAGAAAAAAAAATCAGGAATGACTTGAGAAAAACATCAATTGAGAACCAAGTCAAGAACAAATGAGGAACGAGTCACAAACCAGGTGAAAAAAACGCAAGTCTAAAAAGCACATCAAGACGTCGTTGACAACAAGTGAAGAAGGCTGCAAAGGAGTCGCGGGTGTCGAGTTTGTTGATGGTGAAACGTTTTGGGTGGTGATTGCTGACCTGTTAGCTCCAGAGAACCTTCTCCTTTCCCATCTTGAACGGATGGACGACGCACCGACGTCTCGATGAACAGCGTTGAGCCTCCTGCACACGCACCAACACTTGTAATGTGCGTGCGTGCGTGTGCGTGCGTGTGCGCGTGTGTGAGACTCACCCATGGCAGTCCAGGCCAGTCCCATGACGACTCCAGGCGGCGTGACGTCGTACATCCTATCCACGGTAAAAAGTGGTTTGCCAACGTACTCCTGAAGGTTTTCTGGGGAGACGCCGACCACCTGTTGCTGCCCGCTGACGATGGAGAAGGCCACCTTACGGAAAACCTGACGAGCAACACGCATCACATCGCAGAAAGCACAAAGCTCCGTTCTCAAAATGATGAGCTGGACAATTAGTGGCCATGAAAACGGGCCGCCGTACGCAGCGCTTGAGATGACTTTGTTAAGAGCCGCTTACCTTTTCCACTTGTTTCTGCAGGTTCCTCACGCCGGACTCTCGGCAGTACTGACGGATCAGCAGACTCAGCGCTTCAGAGGAGATGGACGCCTTCTCCTCACTTAAGCCGCACAGTGAGCGCAGCTGAGGGACAAGGTAGCGCTGGAGCACACCGGGAAGGAAGAAGGATCATCGTCAAGCTTTTTGCAGGTTCAAACCGAGGCGAAGAGGGAACCCTTCCTGATCGTCGTCATTACAAATGAAAAGGTTACCTCGGCGATGGCCAATTTTTCCTGAGCCACGTATCCCGACACGTTAATCATCTCCATGCGGTCTCGGAGCGGTTCCGGGATGGTGTCGGTCACGTTGGCCGTGCAGATGAACAAAATCTTGGACATTTGAACACAAAGGGAGCGAAATGACGACAGGTTTGGCGGAGACGCAACTCAACGCGCTCCCACCTTGGAAAGATCCACGGGAACATCCAGGTAGTGATCCAGGAAGTTGGCGTTCTGCTCGGGGTCCAGAAGCTCGAGCAGAGCCGAGGACGGGTCGCCCTGATACCCGCGGCCCATCTTGTCCACCTGAGGTACGACACATTTCCAAAATGGCCGATGCACATTTCACACGGAGACCACCTCGATGCGGTTGAAGAACATTTGCAGGAGAACTCCGGCGCCACTCGGTCCAATTGCGCCGAGTGGGAACATTTTTAACTTCCGCTATCTATTTGGATTTATCGATATGCTGAGTTTGATCCGCAACAACTATTGTTTAACACTTGAAACTTATCTGAAGAACTTGGGCGAGGCCCAGGAAACTTTTGGGCTAAGTCTGAACATCGGATCGGGACCTTTCCCGATCCAAGAAGTACCAAAAACTAAAAGGAGCTGTTATGCATTTGAGGTGCAAATACGTCTTCCATCTTCAGCCAACTTGAGTGCTGACCTCATCTATCAGAACCAGCGGGTTCTCCGTTTTGGTTTTCTTGAGGCACTGGATGATCTTTCCTGGCATGGCGCCCACGTACGTCCTCCTGCGCATGTACACGCACGCACGAGCGTTAGAAGAAAAAGAGGCCGTCACATGGCGCCAAACAAGTTTCCCACCTGTGCCCTTTGATTTCGGCGACATCCGTCATGCCGCCCACGCTGAACCTGAAGTACTCGCGGTTGAGAGCGCGGGCAATGGATCGGGCGATGGATGTTTTGCCCACCCCCGGAGGGCCGTAGAAGCACAAGATCTTGCCCTGCGTGGACCCTCGCAGCTGACTGACCGCAATGAACTCCTGCACAAAGCGACCGAGAACCGCGGTAAATGTTGCGAACCGGGTGCGTGCGTGTGCGTGCACTGACCAATATGCGCTTCTTCACATCATCCATCCCATAATGATCGTCCTCCAGAACCTCCTTGGCTCTGTCTAACGCCAGGTTCTCCTCACTGTTGGTGCCCCAGGGCATGCTGGTGAGCCAGTCCAGGTAATTGCGAGTCACACTGAAGACACGCACGCACGCACATTACGATGTTGGTCGTGTTCCCGGCGGTCCAGATGAGGATGTTGTCAAGCGGACCCACTTGAACTCTGAGGAGTGGTTGTCGAGCAGGGCCATCTTGGTGAGTTCCTCGTTGATGACGTCCATGATGTGTTCAGGGACCGTCCTGTCTTTCAGACGCTCTCGGAACTTCTCCTCGATGGCTTCCTTGTCCTCCTTCTCCAGACCCAACTCCTGCACACGCATTCGGACGTTTGCCTCGGGTTCTGTCTGAATTTTGGCCTGTTCTATTGCCGCTTTTTTTCCCCATTCAACTCGCATTTGGTTAAGCCACGCCTACTATGCAAGTCATCTCTTGTGAGCGTTGAACGTCGTCTTTTTTTTTTGTAGCGATACCTTGAAAATCTTAAATGGTGGCAATGTGAAAACGGACTTTGTCACCTTCTTGATAATCTTGAGTTGCTCCTGTAACAGGTACTTCCTGTGCGTCTGTTTGATCTTCTCCTCCACCTGCCAGGCGAGAGCGACGACAAATGTGGCGAGCGGACGACGCCTGCGAGAAAAAGCCTTTTTGCTTCCGAGCGCTCACCTCTCGGCCCAGACGCTGCTGCAACTTGCTGAGTTCAAACTCCTTCTTGAGCAGCGACAGAGCTTTGTACAGTCGCTTGGGGATCTGCACGCACACACAAGCGCATGCATCAACGCATTCCGTCGCGGAGACGGCGAGGATGGCTGGCCGCGGCGCTCACGTTGGTTTCCTCCAGGACGTCCTGCAGCTCATGCGACTCGGCCCCCGTTAGCGCGGCGCCCATGTCGCTCAGGTAGATGGGGTTGTCCACGACACGTTGGCCCGCCTGCATCATCTGCAGAACAGACTCCCTGAAGCACGCACGCACGCACACATTAGGCGGGAAGTCAGGCAACACAATCTTCCAGGACAAGAACACACGCGAATAAACTCAATGTGGCACAACCAACCACCGAAACACGCGTCCACACAAACTTGTGAACAGTCGGAGCGCAACACACTGACCTGTAGAGCGGGTTGAGCGCGATGATGTCACGGATGGTCTTGACGATCTCGGCCGTCAGCGCCTGCACAGGAAAAAAAAAAAAAAAAAAAAGTCCACAAAGATGAATTTTTATGAAAAAAAACAAAACCCCACAGACGTGTTGAGCTGAGCTTTCGTGTGCATCTACCTTGACTTCCTCGGTGACGGTGAAGTGCTCGTGGAGGACGTTGTCCACCTCCACCATGAGGACGCCGGACGAGGGCAGCGGCCGCACTTCTGGCATCAGGTCGGCGTGCGCAATCTGGCCGTCCCCCGAAAGCACAAATGAGAAAAAGGCGACATCGGTGACGACTTGAAAGCAGAAGCGCAAGCGAGCGCCCGCGCACGCAAACCGACTTTGTCCTCCATCGACTCCTCCCGCCAGCCGCGCTTGGCCTTGCGTCCCGACGCGGCTTTGCCGTGCGACTCGGGCGAAGACGCCGCCGCCGCCTCCTCAGGCTCCATCTCCTCGGGCTCCACCTCCAGACGCCGAGCGATGCGGACCCTGTGAAGCAGCATGTGGCTCGTTAGGCACGCTTGTTCCAAGTTTGCGTTTGCCAACAATTGGACGCTGCTGAACAACTCGACCTCAAAACGTCAACATTGCGGCGTCTACGCAATCGTGTGTTGGTCACTTGCAAACAATTGCCTATTTATGAAAAATGTTACATTTGCACACGCGTTACACATGTGAAGATTTGTATGCTTCTAAACAATTATGAACAATCTTATGTTTCCAATCATTCAAAAGGGTTATGTTCTGTAATAACCATTTTAAACACTTTGTAAACTGTCATTTTGTAAATGACCTTTTTTTAAACACTTTTAAATGATTCTGTTTGTGAAAAATCGTCTCTTTGCAAACACAGCTGACCATGAACAATTGTACATCTGTAATCAATTACTGGTTTGTATGTATCAACTATGCTTAGAATTTTTTTTGGTATACAATTGTTTTATTTGTAAATAATTCTAAACAATTGTCTACGAGAAATTGCATGTAAATGTGTTTCGACACATTTGTAAAAATTGCATTTTTGCAAACATGAAATGTTCAAACAATAAAGAACAATTGTATGTTTGGAAACAAACTCAGGTCAACGATCAATTATTTGTAAAAAGTTCTTAATTGTACGCTTATGACTAATTGTGTGCGCGTGGGCGTGGCCTCTACGGGCGCTCCGCTTTCTCCTGACCTGCGGTGGCCCATGACGATCATCCTCAGCTTGTCCCCGAGGTCCTGCATCTCGTGGATCTGCACGAAGGTCCCCGTGGCGTAGACGGCGTCCAGGGACTCCACCACATCCGACTCGTCGCTGTGGCACACACACGGATCAAACATGGATCAGCACCGGTGCCGAAGACGGGGCGGGAAGGATTGCGACCTGGGCCGTACTTGTCGTCTCTCTTGAGGAAGACTCCTGCGTAGGGCTGTGCCAGTCGGACCTTCCTCCTTAGGAGCTCCATCAGGTTTTTGTTTTTCACCTGCCGCAAGCACAACGTGACGACTTTCCACAGAAGGTAAACAGGGGAACGTGTGAGCAAGCGAACCGATTAAGTAAATGATACCCACCCAAAAGGTTTAGCAATTGTTTAAAGAAAACCACAAGATGGTGGCAAAACACTACTTTTGTCTGCACAAAGCTACTCAACTCACTTCAACAAAGCTCCTCAGCAGTAAGATCCCACAAGATAGTGCCAAAAGAATACCATTACTTTTACAAAAAAAAGTGGGGGGTGGCTGCCATTAGACTTTTCCACATATACAATCTACAAAAAAAAATTTAAAACATGTTAACATTCAATCATCAATGTACATCTTCCACCGAAAAGGGAAGGGGGAAAACAAGTCGGTGAATCTTTTTCTTCTCTTTTCATGTTGACCCTGACATCCAGTACCCAAAGAAACATTGCATCACGCGGTCCTTGAAAGTTGAAACATTACGTCATCATCATCATCATCATCATCCTCACCTCGATGATCTTGATGAAGCGAGGGAACACGGGGTTCCTGCTCACGGCAATCAGAGGCACATTGGGGAAAACTTCAGGCACCATCATGGGGGTCAGCGCTGTCATCTGAGTTCCAGCGTACGCCGCTCCTCCGTCCTCGCCACCGCCACCGCCACCGCCGGACTCCTCTCCACTCGAGTCGCCGCCACCGCCGCCGCTCTCCGCGCCGTCCTCTCCAGTGAAGCCGGCACCGCTCGCCCGGTTCCCGAAGGCTCTGGGACGGCAGGGCGATGACGCGATGAGGCCGGAACGGACGCCGGTCACCCGCATCCAGCGACGAGGTCCTGCCGTCATGTTGGAGGCGTGAAGCGAGCCGCAGCTGTTATACACACGAACCGAGCGGAACCCGCCCGGGCCCGGTGTGTCGGCCCGCTGTAAGCCGAACCTGAAGCAACCGGGCGGGATGACTTTGAGAACGCGGGTTGTGTTTCTGTGGAGAAACCCCGCTGCTTTTATCATCTTCGCGTACGCCGCCATGTTTATCTGGAGTTATCTACGGCGCGTGTCAAGTCTTTTCCGGCCAAGCTTGATGACGTCACGGTTGTCATTGGGAACACACGCTAACTGTCACAAGGAGTCAAGGTGGTTCCGGTGGACTGCTACGCAGTTTCAAACCTGCACACCAGGAATGATATTTTCCCTGTCTTTATTGAGTTTAATCCTGTGTTTTGTGGTGTTCCACAATTACCTTTGCAAGTCAATGGAATTAAAATGTTTCTGGTGGATTTCCGCGTTTGAAACACATAAAACAAAGTTATTACATTCGTTATATGGTCTATTTTTTATGAATTGCCTTGTCAATGGATACAAAAACAGTGCTGGAATGTCATTGTTTGCATGAATTTACTGTTATATTTGATTTGACGAGTTCGTTTTTTGTGTGTGTGCTGGTGTCCCGTTTCTAAGTCTGCCTTCAAATATTTATTTTATTGTATCAGTGCTTTAGAAAATATGAACGTTGGGAGGCAAAACACTAGCAGGGTGACTGACTGTTATGTTTTAGATGGAGTAAGGCTACCTGTGATAAAATATGTCCATATTTTGTATGATATTTTAGATTATCATTATTTGTCAAAAATCAGTTTAAAAACGATTTGGGTCATTTGAGCTCTAATCAACGTTCCGATTATATTTTACATTAACATGAAATATTTCCAATGACTATAGTGTGGAACATTTCCTATTGGAATGCTCCTTCAATCTGTTTCGTATGCTTTGAGTTCCAAAAGTTTCAGACTGACGCAATGACATGCAAACATTTGTACTGTATCACAATTATATAATTTAATTCTCGTCTGTCATTTTGCTTTGCGTGGAGCACACGTTGAAATTTGCCACGGCGTGGGTTTAGCGTGACGGCCTCAGTCGTCCTCCTCGTCCTGCTCCTCGTCCGAGTCTCCCTCTTCGGCCTCCTCGGCCGCCTGCTTCTCGTCCAGCGCGTCCTGCAGGGCCTGCTCCTCCTCCACGGTGGGGTCCACGTCCTCCGTGATCTCGGGGGCGCTGGGGTACTCGCTCTGGGGCGGCGGCGGGAGCAGCGGGCTGTAGCCGTCGCCCGGGTACTTCAGCCCCCAGCCCACGTAGATGTTCTCAAACTTCCTGGATGAGTAAAAGGGGCGCTAAATGAGGCGGGGGACTCCAGTCACATGACTTGATTCAAGTCAGATGTTGCTCGCCAATTGGAGGACGAGGGACAAATCTTAAAACGTAATCTGATGTTGATGGATGGATGCAAGTACTTCCTCCCATCTCACGGTAAACTTACTTGGCGTAAGCATAGGCACACGCCCCCGGCCAGCAGTTGGAGCGCATGATGGCGATGGCGTGCTGGGAAGTGAGCGTGGACGACAGACTGGAGCTCCACGGAACTGTCTCAAAGATTTCTGCCGAGATGATCCAACGTGAGCGATCGTTCCCGTTACACTCTGTCAAGAAGGGGCGGAGTCGGCTGACCTGCGTCCTGGGAGAGCGGCGTGAGCAGCGGGGGTCCCACCTCCGGCTCGGGCTCGTCGGGGTCCTCCTCGATCTCCTCGGCCTCCTCCTCGTTGGACTCGTCTTCCGTCTTCACGGCCAAGTTCACCCACGTGCAGCGGCCCTGAAATGTTGACGTTGAACATTTACAACGCGATCCTGGCATGAAACGGAACGAACGAAAACATTTTGTGAATGAACGATGCTCTGCGGAGGCCACAGCCCGACGCACACAAATCAAGAACATCATTTTGGACTTTACAAACATTGACAGTCAAATGTTGAAATTGAAGGAATGGAAACATTTCGATCTGAGCGTCTCCTTCGGCATTTTTCTCCATTCCGACCAAAATGTCTCCCCCCCCCCCCCGCGCCACGCAGAGCGGTACCTGCTGCAGGATGTGCTGCGTGTGATGCACCCACGAGGACAAGGAGTCGACCAGCTCGCCGACGGGGACGCCCTCATATTCGGGGTTTTCTTCGATGCCGTCCTCAGACGAGCCCTCCTCCTCGGCGCCTTCCTCCTCGATGGCCTGGTAGAAGCCCTGCGGGCTGATCTGCGTGCCGGCCGAGATGCGGGCGATCTGCGCCCGCAGGTAGTTGGCCTCGTTGCCCGGGAAGGGCGGGTAGCTGACGATGGGGGCGTCCAGCCGCCCCGTGAAGAACTTGCGGATCTGGCGGGCCACCGTGATCTGGGCCGGCGTGACGGACGGCAGCTTGGTCCACGGCAGGCCCGCCTCGTTGCATACAAAGTACACAAACTTGTTGGCGCCGGTGCCTTTGGCCTCCTTGGGAACCACGGGGGGGGCTTTGTACGTCGACTGGGGCAGGGGGTCCATCTGACCGCGGGAAAATAACGTTTCATCAACATCGACACATACGTGGGCAAGGGGAGACAAAAGGGGCAGTCATTTTACATCGCGACTTTGGATTTTTGATCAAAACATTTTGGGAATAATTCTTATTTTTGAACAATCTTTTATTTACGCATTCACGACCAGCCCCGGTAAAATGAAGGTACCTTTTGGCTTCTCTACTCGTCAGTGGCAGTGAATGATTAAATAATGGGCTGATCACAATTGAATTGTGAATAATTGGATCATGAGACAGAAAAATAAGATGAATGCAAATGAATTTCACTTTTTTAATTGCTGGCCCGTTTGTCCATTTCAAAAATCAACCCTATATAGTGTGTGTGTTTTTTTTTTTTTGTCAATCGGTCGTTCACCTCGCGCTCGGCTTTCTCCTTGGCGTCAACCTCGCGGGCCTCGTCGTCGGCCACCTCCTCGGGTCCCTCCTCATCCTCTTCCTCGCCCTCGGCAAACTCGGCCTCGGCGATGATGTAGCTCCTCTCGATGCCGAGGATCTTGCCCCACAAGCGGCAGCGCTGCATGGCGTAGGACGACACCAACTGCTTGAGGGCCAGGAAGACCCGCTGCATCTCCTCGCGGCCCAGGCCCACGCCCGCCTGCTCCAGAAAGTAGGCGATCTCGCTCACGTTGGGGAGGGCCGATTCCTGATGAGCAACAAGCCGTACAGGTCGAAACTTCCTATTGTTGTACTTTCTGAACATGTACGCCACTCACACTATTGAATAGTAGAGTTTAGTTCTGTCCAAATGAAAGTCCTCAACTCTCTGAAACAAAGCTCATTTCCTGCTGCAGCCACAAGATGGCATCAAAGCATCATTTCTGTCCAAGCCAAATACCTTTAGTCACTTCAACATAGTTCCTCGACACCAAAATGTCAAAAAATGGTGGCCTAGCACTAGTTTTGTCTAAACAAAACTCACTTCAACATAACCAAAGGCTTTAGAACTTCATCCCGCTGCCACAAGAGGATATCAAAGCACAATTTCGGTACAATTACAACTCCTCAACTTGCTTCAGCGTACTTCCATTGTAGCGTCAAAGCACTACGTTTGTCCAATTTAAACCCAACAACTCACTTGAATAGAGTTCTTGAGCACCAAAGTCCTTTTTTCAATTGCTTTGGCCCAAGTACAGAAACAGTAACGAGGTGATTTCTTTTCAGCGTATGATTGGGATGGTTCAACCCAAAATTGCTCAAATTGTTAAATTCACCATTTCTGTATTCATTCTCCTTACTGTCGCTTTGTTGCGTGGAACGCGAACATTTTTTTTTTTTTTTTAAGTATCCAGCTTGTGATGGAAGAAGCTACGGCGGTGATCGCACCAACTCAAATTCGTGCTCGGGAGCGTCCTCGGGCCTGACGAAGAGAACCTTCTGCTGCTCGGCCAGCTCCTCGGCGGCGGTGGTCTGCTGGAGGTCTTGGAGGCTGCTCTGCGTGTCCTCGTACAGGCGCAGCTTGACGTCGTGACTCAGGTCCTCCATCACGTCCACCACGTCGTGAGGACGCTCCTCGATCACGCGCATCAGCAGCCGGGAAAGGTGGTCGTACCTGCCAAATTGGGGAACGGGGCGAGACGTCCCGTAATAAGCAACACATCAAATAAACGAGAAATTAAATATGTGTCTTCAGAGTTTTATTTTCTGAGTTGTTTCAATTTGATTTTCTTCAGGAAAAATGTTTGGCAACAAGTCGGGGGGACGGAAAAAGTGTGGAGCAATATTTTGACTAAAGTTCATTGAACTTGTAAACTTCCTTAGTAGATTATTCATATTTTTCTTGTCTGCATGCTTAAAAACTAAACTCGAAGTTGGAGAAAAGGCGGAAGCCATGCTTGCCAGCGGATGTCAAATTCATGACGTCAGACTGCTTGACGTCATTACTGTCGTGAAGCCCTGAACAACGGTAGCCGACAAGGGTCAATCAATAACAAATAAATATTTTGACTGTTAAATTGACCACTCACAAAACAAAATAAAAAAAACTCGCCAACTCCTCATTTGCTTTCGATAGTCAATTCTGATCGTCCACCACAGCCAAATAAAAGTTGATGAGACCCACTCACGACTCTTCCCTGCACTTTGTTGTCATTTGACAACTTGAATGGGCGCGCAAGAGTAAATAAAACATCCAACACGAACTCACAGGTTCAAGTTGCTTTTGCTGCTGCTCTTCATGAGGAAAGCTTTGAAGGAAGCGGCCACTTGCAAGCTGACCTGCTGCGTTCCGTCCATCTTGGCGGCTTCCTTTCTTCTCACCGTCGACGGAAACTCAAGTGAAGACGCTCGACACTTGAACGCACTTTTCCTCTTCGATCCACTTCAAGATGCTCTTGTTGTCTCGCTGCTCGCTCGGAGAAGGCGACACGCACGAAAATGCAGCGGCGTCGCCAAGCGAGTCAAAGAGCGGCGAAGGCGGCCACTCGGCGTTGCCATGGAAACGGAAACATCCGTTGCTCACTCACGATGAGATGACGTCAGAGTTCCCGCGGCACCTTCAGATCTTCATTTAAAAACAATTCCTAATTGGCACACGTCTTCTATCAATCCTCAAAATGTTCACACCTGATTTTGCGATTGGAACAAGTCTCAAATCTCAAAATGTTTTAAAATAAAAAGAAAGCAATGTTCCAAATGACTTGTGGTCACACATGCCATAATCACGACAAAGGAGCCGACAAAATAATCATGCCGTTTCAGTTAAGAGTAGATTCAGAACTTTGCGTATTGTGCAACTTTTGACAACATGCGGCATTTGGGAAGTCTAATCTTGAATTTCATTTCAAATTGAATTAAAGTCTTAATTTTTGTTGGAATCCTGCGGCAGCTTCCAGCTAATGTTCAAAACCTACTTGTCAATTTTTTTCAGCAACTCAACAACAAAATCTGTTGAGAGCAGTCATGATGTAAAAGTGGACACAATTATAACCTTTTCTTTTCTTAATCCCAATAGCATTAAAAGATTTCAGGGGGCAAACGAGTCGATCAGAAGCACGCGAATAAAGTCAAGAAACAATCAGGTACAGAACCAAGTTGGGAAAAAAAAAACCAAGAATCCATCAGCCAAGTCAAAAACGAGTAAATAACTCAAGTCAAGCACCAGTCAAGAATCACGTAAAGGAGTGTTACTTGAAATTCTGTCATAAAACTTACATTTATGCACACACACACACGCGTCCCGCACCGTCCGGTGTTTATCCTTGCAGTCTAACGAGTCCGTCGGCATACTGAAACTGTTGGTTGTTCTCATAGTCCAGCATGTCCAAGGCCACTTCGCAGCTTTCCTTAACCACGCGCTCGCCATCGCCACGGAAACGTTGCAGCACGGTCAGGCACTCGTCTCGGCCGATGGAACCCAGGGCCTCGGCCGCCTCATGACGCACCATGGCGCTCTCGCCGTCGCGTTCCAGAACGGCGCAGAGGGCCGGGACCGCCGCGGGGTGTTGCATCTGACCCAGGACGTAGCCAATCTCATGACGGAACAGCGCACTCGAACACCGGAGGCCTGAAAAAGACAACAAACATCAGCGCATTGTCCTCGCACCTCAAACAAGTCACAAAGCGCTCCAGAATCGAGGAAAGAGCGAGTCCAAAAGGTTGGAGAAACAAGTCCAGAAGCAATTGAGAACGCGGTCAAAGTCAGTCTCGAATCAAGTTAAGTTGCAATCAAAACAATTTCGAAGATGGTTCGAGGGAAAACTGTCAATGGCTAGTCTAGAACAAAGTCAGAAACCACGTTCCAACGAAGGCCAAGAGCAAGTTGAGATTGAGGAGTCAAAAGCCAATCAAAGCAACTTGAGAAACGAGTCTAGAGATCAAGTCCCATACCAGTCCGAAACCGAGTCAAGGACCAAGTCACGGCAGAATCACAAACCGCTCGAGAAAATTGTTGAGAGACAGCCAATAGAATTTGAGAAACAAGTACAAAACCAAGTCCAAAACTCGTCTCGAAAGAAGTCAAAACATTTCATGACAAAAGTCAACAACAAGTACCGAACAAAAAGAGTCTAGGAAAGAAGAAAGTACCACATCGAGAACCAAGTCGAGGACCGAGTCACGGGCCAGTCTTGAATCCAATTAAGGACCAAGTCAAGAACCAGAGCAGAATCAGGTCAAAAACAGTCTTGAATCAAGCAACAAGTCGAGAACCAGACAAGTCCACACGTCACGAGGACCAAGTCACCAAAAAGGGAGCGTACCAAATGACACAGCGGTCCAAAACCCACAACAACAATCAAACAAACAAAAAAAGCAAAGCGGGAGTCTGCTAAAAAGTCAATCGCTAACAAAAAGGAAGGCCGAGTCGCTCCGGCGCACTTGCGGCGACGGCCTCTCACCATCCCCCAAGGCGAGGACGGCCTCCCGGCTGCCGAGGTTCCTGAGCGCGAACATGGCCCGGTAGCGTTCGAAGAGCGGCAGGCTCTCGTCCAGTAGCAGGCCACGCAGCTCCGTCACGCTGGCGCGAACGGCGGCGGGAGCCGGGTCAACCGAGCCGTACGGGTTCGCGTCCACGTCACCGTCGCGCAGATCCTTGCCGTCATCGCCGCCGCTCTGAAGCCACTCCAAACGGCGCACGGCCAGCTGGCAAGTCTCTGCCACCTGCAACCACGTCAACACGGTCAATGTGGACCTGCTCTCGGAAACAAATTGGGGTCAAAAAGGCACGCTCTCGAACTCGAATGGAAAACTTCCCGTGTCTTTTTGGCCAGAGCGCCAAAGTCATTTTTCGCAGTCTAATTGGGACGGAAATATTTTTACTTCCCCTCTTGAAATTATTGTCTTGTACAGTTTCTGGCATCTATTTTTTGGGTGTGTTTGCATTTGTGTTGTCATTTCCCGCTCACTTCTACGACATCATGTGGAAAGCGCTTCGTTACAGCTCCAGCTCTTGCGAAACGCGCCACAGAAATAACATTGGATTGGCTTGCATCGGTCACAATAACGGTGAAGAAAAGTTTCACAATGATTTGATTTTTTTTAAATCTATAATCCCAAAGGCATTTGAAGAAGGTTGTGTGGACTTTTTCAAGCTCTTCTACCTCAATGACGGGGTCCTGGCTATACGCCTTCAGCAAGTCCAGAACCGAAGGGTCTCCGATGGCTCCCAGAGCTTCTCCTGCAGTCACGCACAAAACTTGCAACTTCAATTCCAACGCCAATTAAGCGGAAACGTTTGCAAAATTTACCGGAAACGTCGGGCGCCACGGCGAGCGCCGCAAAACGGCCGCCACTCACCCGCTTCGTGCCGTACCATGGGCTCCTGTCGGGTGTCCTTGAGTACGGCGCCGAGGACGGGTATGGCGCGCCCGTCCTGCATCTGACCCAAGCAGTAGGCCAGCTCGTGCTTGAGGAGCACAGAATCGTCGACGAATGCTCTGCCGATCCACTCCACCGCCTCGGCGCCTCAAAAACACGACAGGATATAAAATGAACACAAAATAAATGCGTCAAGCTCAACAATTCACAGAAAAGGCCAACAAACAGTTGAAGTTGACATTTGGTAGCGGTTAGTAAATATATCCTTGGCTGCCCCAATCTGATTTTTTTTTTATTCAGCCTCCAAAACCCTTTGGGCGTGTTGAAGCCTCATCACAAATCGACCCATGAAAACATTTCAAACTATATGCGAAAAAATTGGTTTGAAACAGACAGCTTTGGGGGAACTTTGCTCCCGGGATTTTGATTTTTAATTGAACATGAAATTTGGTGAGAATATCGACAATGCGCAGACTCACCCAAAAAGTCCTGACTGAAACGAAACAGGAAGTCGGCCATTCCGATTGCAAGCGGACCTTTTGTGGGGTCCTTCCAAACTTCTTCAAATTAATTCATAAAAATTCAGCCCCAAGTTCCGGTTTGACTTCACATGAGATTTGGTAGGCATGACTATTATGAGCAGACCCCCCCCCCAAAATATGATTTGCGCCAACCATTTCAGGCGCATTTTGTCCATTTTTCACGTAAATGCAACCAAACTAAAAGCACACATAATACGCAAGTAAGTGACTAGTTGTTCCAAATTTCTTGAATGGTACCTCCCATGTTCTTGAGGGTGAACAGAGCTCGGAACCTGTGTGTCAGGTTCTGACAGGGGTCCACCAGAACAGAACCCACTGCAGCCAGCTGCTCCACACTGGCCATCCTGCTCACACAAGACATGCGTCGGACACATGAGCACGTGCCGCTTACTTGCACGCAGACATGACATAAAGATAAAGATGTCCTTTATTAGTCCCACAATGGGGAAATTTGATTTTCACATTCACAAGCTTTGCACAAACACTTTTAGGAAGTGACGCACAACCACGCAACCACCACATACACTCAGACTACACAATCAGTACACACACACACACACACCTTCACTGTCACGTGTTATGTGCACAGACACAATCATTACATCACACATACTGCATACTCAGTCGTCCCAGACAAATTCATACGTTACACGTACACAAATTACAGATTCAAGATTTCGCGAACCCGCGCAGTTCCAAGATATACTTCGACATTTTGGGAGTTAGCAGTATATTAACGTTTTACTGGAGACCAACACTTGTTTGTACTAATTAAATTACACGTGCTGAATGGAAGCTAGGCTAAGCTAGCCACGTTTCAAGGAGGAGGTCGTGACGTCACTAGCTGCCGCGAACAGTTCGCTTCTTAACATGACGCCTTTAACAACAACACACCAAGTGGCAACTGAAAAGAAATAGATGAATAATAACTCACCCGACGATAATTTCAAGTAGTTAACTGGTCGAATAGCAGCTTAGAAGCAGCTCATTACGTCTGCGTTGGTTAGCTGAGCACTGGCAATCACTCGCACACGAAAGGTTGAGGACTTAAAAAAATAAAAAATAATCAGGACTTCCGTAAACGTCACAGGTGACGAAAGTGAGCCAATGGATGCAAATGTCAATCAAAGGATATCGACAACGAAATGAGAACTTTAGTCGATGTATTTTAACAAATAACTGTTTGTTTATAGAGAAATAATTTTAAATTTTTGTGTTTGACTAGAATATTAATTTTTATATTTTTGTTGAGGTTAGATCATTTTGTACTCCCGAGGTCTAGCGTGTGTTAAAAATTGAGTACTACCTAATTATGTTCCTCATCTATATTTTCAGAAAGTACAAGACGATAGAATTATATTTTCATTATTTAAAAACACACAAAATTTGTTGGATATTTTGGGGAGGCCGGCACAGAAAAGACGATTTGAGATATGAGTGCTACGAGCACGGTCTCGGAACAAATTTAATTTATACTGCAAGGCACCAAAATCCTGCAGTATGGCATTAATTTAGCGGACACTTTAGTTGGGCACTACCGCGCACAATATCGACCATGACAACCAACATCAAAAGGAATAAGTTTCATGTCGCAATTGATGTTTGGTATATCCTGCAACATAATGAGCGTTTTTAATATTTTGAAAATAAAGTCATAATTATGACATCCCCACTACATATGGACGGGTTCAGCACGCGAATAGAGAAAATCCGCGTAGAATCAATGCAGATGACAAAAATTCTGGCAAAAGTGGGGATAGACCACCAGTGAGCGTTTTCTATGAAAAGGGGCCTTAGATCCCACCCACCTCTTTTAAAAACTAAATGTATATTTAAAAACGAAATAAAATAAATACAATTCTTTTTCAAAATAACGGATAAAGCCGTGTTCCCGTTTTCGAGCTTTTTTAATTTTATTGTGAAGAGAACGCGAGCGGAAGTGAGCAGCACGAGCACGCGGGGCAGCAAAAAGGAGGGAGGCGTCGAGGAAACACCTGCGCTGCGGGCGCCTTTTGGACGAACGCATGTCGTCTGACGTTTTGACGAATCCATGCGAAAGAAGAAGCAGACGATGGAGCAGCTTTGCACTCAAACCGCATCTTTGCTTCCTTAATTCATTTTTCTCTCCAACCTTCCATCCTTGCACCCTCAGACGACGCCACACGGGCCGCGCAACTCCTCCTCCTCGTCGTCGGCATCTTCATCATCATCATCATCATCATCATCACGGCAGACGTCAAATGAGCGTCGACGCTTGCTGCTAAAAGCGCGTCGTCTTCCTCCTCTTTGTCACTCTTCATCACCAGGTAGAATAGAATAGAAAATAGAAAATAGCACCTCATCACAATCGATGGTAAGGCGTCAGTGTGCGCGTGCGCGAGCTGCTGGCCTCCTCGATGGTGGCTCAATTGGGCACCTCGCAAAAGCGCCAGTTGATTCTTTTTTTTCTTGCTTCCGTTGTTCGAGTATTCGCAAGATTGCCCTGACTAACGAGCATGACGTTTTCCTGCTGCTCCGTGATACGAGTACTTTCTGCTGCGTCCATTTGAAATAATGTTTTTGATGAATCACATTCATTGATGCATCTGAAAAATAATCAACAGGATTAGAATAATCGTGAATCAAAGCCTAACAGTGTTATGTTTTTTTTTTACAGTCAGATGAGCATTTTTGGCTGATTTTTCAAGCGCCACAAAATATTTTCTTAGGCAAAACTCTCAGCAGCCCCCAAAAGCGCTTGCTCACTTTTTCTGTTGTTTCGCAATCAGCAATAAAACATTAGTTGGTTTCACTCCAAAATGTTTCTCACTCCATAAATGAGAAAAGGAGATTTTGGGAAATAAAGTCTCTGATGAAGGCAGAGTCGGTTGCTAAATCTCAAAGGCAAGCCCGAGGGCAGGCTTTTGATGGCAAAATATGGTGTGAGCATTTCACGCCATGAACCGCTTCATCTTTTCTCAAAATGGCAACACGCACGTTCAAATAGTTGATGTACTCTGTCGCAGGTGTCCAAACTTGTCCGACTTCCAACATGTTGCCATTCCTTGCCCTCGTTGTGATCGACCGGACAAGTTGAAGTTGAAGTAGAAATATGACTTTGAGATAAATGTCATTTGTCAATTAATATTTACCGAAATTAAAGTGGGAAATGGCCCCCGCCACAATATTAAGTACACCCCCGGATGGCTTTGCGCAGGTGTACCTAATGAAGTGTCTTTTGGGATCCAAGCGGATGGTCGTCCACTCATTGAAACGTTTTGGTTTGTTTCAGAGCGTGTCACCATGCCGCCGCCGCCGCCGCCAATCTGCGCTTCGGCCCGGCTCCTCTTCATCCCCCTCCTCGTCTTCCTCATCATTTCGCTCGTCCTGCCACACGCCATCGCCGTGACCGCATCCTGCCCGGCGAGCTGTCGATGTTACAGCCTGACGGTGGAGTGCGGGTCCACGGGCCTCCTCGCCTTACCCGAGCGCGTGCCCGGGCCCACGCAGGTGACAACATAGCCACGCTTCAAAAAATTGAGTGACATTTTTTAAACAAAATGCATTATTCATGCATATTTTTTCCTCATCGAAAGGACATTTTTGTTCGAAAGTAAAAAGTCGTTTTTTTTTTTTTTATTGCTTGAAGAAAAGTCACTTCTTGAAGACTACTTGGCATTTTTCTTTCTTTCCCATTTAATAGTTTTTTTTCCCGGAAAGTCATTTTTTGGTGGAAACTGTCTTCTAATTGATTGCAGAATAAATCATTTTGTTTTGTTTTTAGAAAATTACCATTTTTGCCAAAGAAAATCCAAACAAAAAGCCAAATTTATCATTTTTGGGGTATTTTTTCATTGTGATTTTTATTTTATTTGTACTTTTTCAAGAAAAAAGTCATTCCATTGCGTGTTTTCGGATCAAGTCAATTTTTTCCAAGATAAAAAAAAAAGACGCATTTGTTTCTACTCAACTTAGGCGACTTCGTTCTTTGCAGAGGATAACAAAAACGTCTTGTGAGACTTGTTATATGCGCAAATGGACATACAAACTGTCATGTTGATGCAGCGCTTGCGTACAAATTGTTAAAGCGTTCGAGCGCCGCCAATTCCTTATTGCAGTCGATGCGATTTGGCGTTTCCATGTCAAGGCTTCACTGTACCGACCACGTTTCGAGCAATTGACGCGTTTGACGCCGTCTCCTCGCAGACGCTGTTCCTGCAGGACAACGCCATCGCTCAGATCCGCCGTCAGGACCTGAGCCCGCTGTCACACCTGCACTACCTCTACCTGCAGGTAACGCACACCATTTAGCGAACCGGGCCCGACGGTTCAACGGCGCCCCCTTGCGCTCGCCCCGCAGAACAACAGCATCTCCGCCGTGGAGCCGGGCTCGTTCCAGACGCAGGCGCGGCTGTTGGAGCTGGCGCTGGACGGGAACAGGATCCGCTCGGTGACGACCGACACCTTCCGGGGACTGCGTCACCTGCGCATCCTCTACCTGGCCGCCAACGACATCGCGCGGCTGCTGGACTTCACCTTCCGCGGCCTGCAGGTGACGTGCGCGCCCAAGCTCAGTGTTGCTATGCGAAGGACTGTTGGCAAATTTCATTTGCGGCGCCGCTTCCCCAGCGGCTGCAAGAGCTGCACCTGCAGCGCAACGAGGTGGAGGCGGTGGGCGAGCAGGCGTTGGCTGGTCTCACCTCACTGGCGTTGCTGGACCTGAGCGGGAACCGCCTGCACACGTTGGCGGCCGCCGCGCTGCGCCCGCTGGTCAGCCTGCAGGTGCTGCGCGTCACCGGTGAGCTCCGCCCGCAAAACAAACGCGCAACGGCTTCGGGATTCCGCGGGAAATGTCGTCGACGAGGTCGTCTGTCCGTCCCGCGTCGACGCGCACTTGAGCTAACGAGACGCATGCCGCTTCACCTTCACCGCCGGCAGACAACCCGTGGCGCTGCGACTGCGCCCTGCACTGGCTGAGGAGCTGGATGGACGAGGAGGGCCGGCGGCTGCTCAGCTCGTCCGAGCGCCGGCGCCTGCGCTGCCGCGAGCCGCCGCGGCTCTCGCGCCTCGGCCTGCTGGAGGTGCCGCCCAACAGCCTGGTGTGCATCCCGCCGCTGGTGCAGCTGGAGCCCCGACGCGTGGCCGTGCGCCTCGGCGACAGTCTGCGCGTCTCCTGCCACGCCTCGGGATACCCGCGCCCGCAGGTCAGCGCCCGCTTTTGACACCAACACTCGTTTTTTTTTTTTGAAAGGGGTCAGGCGCTTCAACTGTTTGAGTCGACTTAGCGCAGGTGACGTGGAGGAAGGCGTCTTCGGGCAAGGCGTCGCTGGCGCCTCGAGGGCTGGTGCAGGACGCGGGCGGCGCCGAGCCCTCGGAGGGCGGTCGGGCACACGTGCGGAAGAGCGACGACGGCGCCTCGCACTTTGACCCCGACACGGGCAGCGGGATGCTCTTCCTCAGCAACGTGACGGTGGCGCACGCCGGCTTCTACGAGTGCGAGGCCTGGAACGCGGGCGGCGCGGCGCGGCTCACCTTCCAGCTCGCCATCAACTCGTCGTCGTCGTCTTCCACGTGGGCCGGCTGGGCGCGAGCGGCGCCGCCCGACTCGCCGGCGTGGCCGCGCTTGCGGGGCGGCGGCGGCGAGGTGAGCCGCGAGCCGCTGTATGCACTGGGCAGCATGGCCTTTGGCGCGCTGGGCGCCGCCACGCAGACGGCCATCGCCGCCGGCATCTCGCTGCTGGCCCTGACCGCCCTGCTGCTGCTCGCCATGATCTACAGCCGACGGCTGCGAGGCCGCAAGGACGCGCACGTCGAACGCAAGGTACGTGCCCGGCGTGTTATCGGCTGACATTACATGGTCGTTAAAAGAGTGCTCAGTTTGGGTTTGTTTTTTTTCACTAAGTCTGATTTTTCAGAAAAGTTAGTTTTGACGGGCCAGTCATTTTTTCCCAAGAAAAAAGTGTGTTTCCCCGAATTGACTATTTTTTACATTTTTCTTTTTGATTCAACACAGCCTAGACCCAAAGTTATTATTTCGAGAGATTTCTTGCCCTCCCAAAGTAGTTTGTCATTAGTTACGTTTTTTTTTTTTTTGTTTTTGTTCTCATTTTAGAGAAATGTTGTTTTAGGCTTGATCAGAAGTTAATTTCTCCCAAAAGGTAGAATTCTTCACTGAAGCTTGTGAGTTTGTAGGCTTCATTTTTTCTTGTATCTCCAAGAAGGAGTTATTCTTTAAGGTAAACATTTTGTTCCTGAGAAACTTTCCTTGTAGTTGGGAGCCGAAACTTTGTTGTTGTTGTTGCGCGTCAGGAGGAGAGCATCCTCTACGTGAACGACTACTCCGACGGGCCGACGACGTTCGCCCAGCTGGAGGAGTTCCGGGACGAGCGCGGCCACGAGATGTTCGTCCTGAACCGCGCCAAACCCGTGCCGCCGCCGCCGGCCCCGCCCGCCGCCCCCCCGACCCGGCGTCCCGCCCCGTCCGAAACCAGCACTCGCTCGGGGTCTTCGGCGGCCGGCCCGCCCCGACCCGCCGGCCCCGCGCTCCTCCCCCCCAGTGAGGCGGACGCTGACATTCGGACCGCGCGGAGAATGGCGGGCGAGGGCGGCGAGGCCGAGCCCATCGTGACGTCCGAGGGCGAGGGGATGTTCGTCAATCACGCCGGGTTGTTTGTGGACTCTCAGATGGCCTACGAGATCCACTGCTGAAGAGCGGCCGGCGCCCGACCCGACCGTTGCGCTTTCATGGGAACCGCTCGGACAAACGATGTCGCCGCAACGTAGACTTTCTTGGCGTTCGGCCGGCGCGCGCGCGCTTCGTCTCCGTACTCGTCTTCTTCTTCGGAAGGTGAGCGAGACCAAAAACATGCCAAAAACCCGCGAGACGCGTTTTAACTGTGGAGCGGTCCGGCTGGCTGACAAAAGAGATGCGAAGTGGCTAGCAAGGGAGGAGTTTACGGCCACACTGGAAAGTCGAGAAAGACCCGAGGTGACCTCGCACCAGAACGTTAAGCTCATTGCGCAATTCTACAAAAACATTTCGACAGCGAGCGTCCTTTAGGAAATAATTCCCCTCATGGCTCAGCGGAACTTGTGATGCTTCCAAGTCGGAGTCTTATGAGGAGACTTAAAAAAAAAAGCCAAAAATTATTCATTTATTTTTTTACAACAAAGATGCATTTTTGTTGTTTTGAATCCTCAACATTTTTACTTTTTCTCTCCGTTTTTTCTTTTTTTGTGAATGCATTTTTCTGATGTTTCTGTTGTTTTCCGTTCCACTAAAGTTTTTTCAATCTTAAGATTAATTGCATACTTTTGCTGATGAAAATGATTGTTTTTTCCAAGGGGGAAGTAAACAATTAGGAGAAAAAGGAGAAATTTTACTCTGTATAGTTTTAGGGAAAAAATGTCTTTTTCTGAGGAAAAAAAAAGTATTTTATCTAAACATGGATTTTAAATGAAAGAGTTTGTTTTCTGGCAAAGATCTAAAAAAAATAAAATAATTTTCATCCCTGAGGAAAACGATATCCAAAATCTAAGGAGCAGAAAGCTTTTTTTTCAATGAGTCAAAATCTATTGTCATCATTTGAAAAAGGTCTTTTTGTTTTTTTCCACTAAAAGACTTTTTCCCCGCTAATAGTTTGAGTGTTTTGAAAGGCTGGCGAAAAATGTTCTTTTCTGGCTGCAAGGTGCTATTTGACGAGATTTGATGAGCGTCGCAATTTCCGTCACTGCGCGTCAAATAAATGTTCTCGCGAGCGTGACGTCGATGCAGCAAAGGCGCAAGTTGATTTTTGTGGCGGTCGCTCTAATTTTCTTTCCAGTGTGTCCGTCTTCCTCATTTTTGAGCAAATGCGGTGGTGCTCGTTAGCATGTAGCAGTCGTCGTTTTCATTCCTACACGGTGGCGTGGGGGCATTTGGAAAGGTGACAACTTCATTTTCCATCTGAAACGAGGGCACCGTTTCTTATGGTTAAACGTTTTACGCCGAGCTCATCAATAAAACAAACGAGGCTGGTCGTGTGTTGGCCACGTCTTCATTTCAGCAACGAACAGCGACGGGGCTAACTCGTTTGCTTCCCTCGTCAATCACGCGACACAAATAGGAACCGACTGTCGGACGGCCGTTGGAGAGCATTTGGCCAAATCTTTCAAGACTCGCGCCATTTGGTGTTCACCAACCGTTTCGTTCGCCTGCGCCGACCTTTCAGAAGCAGCTGCGGATCACCAAAAACCGCTTCCCGACTAAAAAGCAGAGAGAAATCAACATGACAAGCAGAAGTAACCTTCGGGGATCGGCTCTTCATGACGAATTGGAATTTGGCAGACAAGCTGGGCAAGACTTCCCCGTCGAAAACGGCAGCGACCTCAAGTGACGATCAACATGTCAGTGTTTGTTTGCAAATTTGACGCAATTTAGGCCTAAAGCTCTTCATTGCATGCCCTCCATTTTTTTCCAAGTAAATAGGAAAGGAAAAAACATCATTGACGAGGAAATAACGTGAGGTTGATTTATTCAAGAATCTGAAACGTAAAAACCAAAGACAAACGAGCTGATCTGAACAAGCGACCACTGTGCAAATAAAAACATCAACAGTGTGTGTGTGTTTAACTGGGAAAGTAGGCGGACGGCACGGGAGCTTTGCTGCGTGGAGGCGGCAACTCTGACAAGGAAAGACAAGAATGGTCCGATTAACGCGTGACGTCATCGTGCGCTCGGACGGCGATTGTGTGATGTCACCTCTGGGAAGGAGAGCGTCGGCAAGACCGGAGACGGGGATGCTGTCGTCTCGCCTCTTAAAGTATTTGCCGTCCAGACCGCCGGCGCGCTCGCTCACGCTGCTCACGACAAACTCGTGTTTAAGGTCGGCATTCTTCTTGACAATTTGGAAGCCATCTCAACTCACGCGTGTTCGGGCGGCGTGGCCACTTTGCTCGCGTGAGGATAAAAGTGCGCCTGCTCGGGGACAAAGAGAAAGACGACAGATGGCGTGCGCTGAGCCAAAGACGACGACGACGACGACGACGACGCTCTCTTACTCCAAGTCCCGCCGACATGGGCGCATTTTCCGACGGCTCTGGAATCTTCTCCTTGAGCTGCTTCTCGTTGAGCTGCTTGTTCAGCCAGCTGATCACTGACGACGACGGAGACGCAACAAAGAGTCACGCGGCCGCACGCTCCAAACCAGATGGACGCGTCTCACCGTTTTCGTTGTTCTGCAACACTTCTTTGGTCTCAGACAGCTTCCGCACGCTCGACTCCAGTCGCTCCTCCAGATTTGCAATCTGGCAAAAAGCCACACAGAGACACTCGCGGATAAAGACACCGAGCAAACCCACGTGCGCACGTGCGCGTCACCTGCCGGTCCTTGTCGCAGAGCTGCCGGCGAGCATCGCGCACTTCCTTGTGGGCTCGGTCCAGCTTGGCGGCGGCGTCGCGGACGACCTTCTCCTGCGCCACCAGCGCCACGTTCTTGTCTTTGTTTTTGTCCTGCTGAACTTGCAGCTCGCACTGAAACTTCCAGATGATGTCGTTGCCCTGGCAACGGCGCCACAGGTCACGTCGGCATGCGCCTCACCCACAAAACTCAAAGCTTCTTTGCATGCTCAACACGTCAAATACGCCATCTATTCTCTCTCGGGAGACAAGGAATCGATTCACGCGGTCGGACCGTTGGCCCACCCGAGCCGCGGCGGCTTGCAAGTCACGACCGCCACAATGGCAGACGTGAGCGTTTTGGCTTCGTTTCCGCGTTTGCACGACGGCGACCACACGCGGCACATTTCTTGCCGACAAGGAACATGACGAACCTTCTTCACGTCTGCGGACAAAATCTCCACCTGGGCTTCCAGTTTTCGCAGCTGAGCCTTTTTGCCGTCGGCGTTCTCCTTGAGGCAGTCCTGCAGAACAAACAGAAGCGACGCGGCGTGATCCGAGCGCCCGCCTAACGTTGGCGCGGGCCCAACCAACCTGCTGCTGCTGCGCGGCCTTCAGCATCTCCTGAGCTCGAGCGAGTTCCGGCTCCAGCGCCGCCACGCGCGTCTGCAGCTGCTCGGCCAGCCGCTCCTTGGCGTGCAGCGCCGCGTCCGCCGTGGCCTCCTCGCGACGCAGCCAGCCGACCTGCTGCGTCAAGCGCTGGCACTCCTGCGCGGACACGCGCAAGTTGAGCGGCAAGTACCGAAGCGTTCCAAAGTGCACACACAAAGTTCACCTGAAAACTTTCCAAGGTCATTTCGGTTCATTGTGAAATTTCACCCTGAAGCTTTTGGGAATAACATTTTCTTTTGTCTCTCCATTTGGCAAAGACGGTCTCCCCAGCAATAAATTGGGGTTGTCTGATTTCCTCCCGTGGCGGACGTACCTCCTCTGAGCCCGCCAGCTTGAACTTGAGCTCCCTGAGGGCGGCCTCGTTCTTGTACTTGAGGTCGCTGAGCTCGCCGCAGGACGTCTCCAGTTGCTCCTGACGGGTCTGCAGCTGCTGACGGAGTTGTTCCGCCTGCTGCCGCAGGTCCTCCTGCAACTACGACACGCCGCGCCGTCACTCAGACGTCGATGCGGGCGGGTCACCGGCGGTGGGGGCGGGGCTTCACCTCAGACGCCTTCTCCCGCTCGGACCGCAACTCGTCGGCGTGACGGCCGGAAAGCGAGCTGCTCTCCAGAGTCCATTCCGAACGCAGACGCTCCATCTCGTTGCTCTTCTCCGACAGCGTCTGGCAAATGTCATTTTTCAACTTTTAGTCAAGGATGGGCCGACGTCAAACAAAGATAATCGGGAAATCGTCACGGAGGACGGCGGAAATCTGGACTGCGGAGATGCCGAACTTGGAAGGATTTGGACAATTTCAAGTTCACGTCACAAAATGGAAGCTAACTCGTTTGACAAACGCTGACTTGCGGCGGAGCTGGACTTTGTCCCATTTTCTGCTTCGAACAAACCAACCCGTTCGGCCAAATGGAGCCGCCTGGTCAGATCGTCTTCAGTC